>NC_051158.1:73746877-74046877 GCF_013339745.2 Dermacentor silvarum
CACATGTCTATTTCACCCTTTTCCCCTTCATACTCACCTAACTAACATGCATACGCCTCCGCCTTTCCTTGACCTAGTCATTTTGTTGCACCCTTCCCATACGAGATTTTTAGTAACAGACGGCTGTTCCAAATCTCGCAAATGCAAATTGGTCAAGGCCTACACGCTAATAGCTTCGTCAATCAGCTGCGTTTGAATTTGCAGCCACGATTTCTGCTTGTAGCCACCATGCATGCTAATGTAACACATTTTATCATCTCTATACTTATTCTTTGGCACCATTTCTTTACTCTTTATGATCTAGTTCAGCTACTTGCTGTGTGTCGCTACGTAAAGCAGTCTTGCTTCCTGATTGCCCGAGGCCCCCCTAGAAAGTTATTGCCCGTGCCGCGCTGACCGACATCCAATCGGTGTTGCTAAACACTATCGCTCAAATGTATTTTGTCACGCACAAAAACACCTTCGTGGCCTGCTCGGTGCACTCCTTTGTTGATGTCAATGACCGTAAAAGTCAGTGCCCTAGGTAAAGTCGAAATTCCTCTGTTTACTGCAAGCAATAAACCTCTGTCACGCCGCTAGTTTAGCAAGCTGCGCCAAGAATGCACTGGGTATGTGTTCCTTTTCATAAACCACTCGCCTACTTGGGTCCCTGTGTGTGCCATCGGTGCGCCGCAAGCGAAGGAACAATTCTGAGCGCGCGCACCATCACGCTACGCTTCTCGCATAGCAGACCCACGCGGACTCCTCGACAGCGCCACAATGTGGCACAGCGTGTCGAGAAAGACATGCGAGAGAGGAACCCCGCTATCGCATGACGCGATTCTCAGCGTTCGCATGCACCCGCAGGTCAAGCATAATGCAAGCCACGCGCACGCTTCTCAGCGGCACCACTAGATGGCGCCAAATGTTCTTAGGTAGTGCGAAAGAGGTATCGCGCTTCAATACACAACTGATACATAACTCGTTTCGACAGTGGGGACAGATTGCGTCGCTATACTGGTTCTATGCAAAACGCAGAACCGTCGGCAGTTATCCTGAGATGCCTTCTGGGAATTGTTTTTTTTTCTGTGTCTTTCTGTTTTTCTATCGGAAGCACAAACTCGTGCCAAACTCCGCCAGTCAGGCTGACTGCGTCGCGCACTAGATTGTAGAGCATCCATTCTCGCTAGGGAATCGAACTGCGCCGAGCGTGGCGCACGTCTGAGTTACGAGCACATAGTGGTTACGACATACTTCGCCGCGATTTTTCGTACGAACCTTGCTCAACAGATTGGGGTTACTCAATGTTGCAGTGCTCCCGTTTGTTACTCTAGGAAGCGTAGTGCATCATTGTTTCTGGTCTAGTGGAAGGCACTCCGAATAAGGCCAGTGAAAAACTGAAAATTCTTCCATATGTGATTCTCTAGCTGCAACGTCTGGTGCGGCCTTTGTTATGGAACCATATTAGAGAAGCAGTGTTTTAATTTGTCGGACACGTGGTGGATCTGGTTCAATTACTGACAGGGACCATAATCATGCGAAGGAAATTTACCGAATAAGAAAATTAATTGTGGGGTCATGAGGGAGTAGTGGGCCGAATACTGCACCAAGGAGGCCAATTCCTGTTCTTGGTAGAGAGTGACTTGTTGAAGCTTAGTGGCCTTCCTAATTTGTTACACCTGGACTAGTATAGCCCCACTAGTCTGTCGGCGATTTTCTGCCGGTGTCAGGTGCCACTCCATACCAGAAAATGTAGTGGACTGGAGGAGGCTTCGAACTTGCGACCTTCAGATTAGAAGCCGGGTGTTCTACCTATGCTCCCCTTCACTAAATAGAGCTGATAGGAAGTATAGAATGAAGGTAGTACAAGTCTACGCCCCAGCCTCCGTCACGACGGTGAAGAAATATAACAGCTTTATGAAGACGTTGAATTAGCAATGAGAAAGGGTGCAAACGTAGTATACGCAGTATAGAGTCATGGGAGACTTCAATGCAAAAGTGGGGAAAAAGCAGGCTGGTGAGTAAGCAGTTGGCAACTACGGCATTGGTTCTAGGAACGCTAGAGGAGAGATGTTGGTAGAATTCGCGGAAAGGAATAGGATCCGAATGATGACTACCTTCTTCAGGAAGCGCATCAACAGAAGGGGACCTGGAAATCCCTACTAGAGCAACAAGGAATGAAATAGATTCCATACTCTCTGCGGATCCCAGCATAGTGCAAGATGTAGAAAGTGTTAGGTAGGGAAATGTGTAGTGACCATAGGTTAGTAAGGTCTGGGATTTTTTCAATTTGAAGAGAAAAGGAATACAATTATTCAAGAAGAAACAGACCAACCTAGATGTAGTTAGGGTAAAGCAGACCAATTCAGGCTGGTGCTCGCAAACAAATATGCAGCTTTCGAACAGGAAGATGAAGACAACATAGAGGTAATAAATGAAATCGTAACTAGGCTGATCTCAGAAGCAGCAATTGAAGTGGGAGGTAAGGCCACCGAGGCAACCAGTAGGTAAGCTCTGCCATGTAACGAAGGAACCTAATAATGAAACGGCAAAACAAGAAAATGTCAAACTCGAGCGATCAGATAGAATTCGCAGAACTGTCGAAACTGATCAATAAGAAGAAAGTAGGGGATATCCGAAATTATAACGTGAAAAAGATTGAGGAAGCAGTACAATATGGACCCAGCATGAAATCAGTGAGAAGAAAACTTGGCATAGGTCAAGGCACAATGTATGCACTGAAAGATAAGCAGGGCAATATCATCAGCAATTTTGATGGCATAGTAAAAGCAGCGGAAGAATTCTATACTGACCTCTACATTTCCCAGAGCAGCCGAGCTATTTCCATTCGAAGTGTTGATGAACAGGATACAGAGGCTCGTTCTTAACTATCGATGAAATTAGAGGGCATTGCAAGACATGAGCAGGGGAAAAGCTGCCGGAGAAGATGGGATGACAGTCGATTTAATCAAAGATGGAGGAGATATCATGCTTGAAAAGTCCTTTATACGCAACGGCTCATGATTTCAAGTGTACCAGAAAGCTGGAAGACCGCCAACATTATACTCGTTCATATGAAGGGAGACGTTAAAGAATTGAAGAATTATAGACCCATTAGCTTGCTTTCAGTATTGTATAAAATATTTACCAAGTTAATTTCCAATAGGATCAAGGCAACACTTGACTTCAACCAACCAAGAGAACAGACTGGCTTCAGGAAGGGATATTCCACAACGGATCTTCTCCATGTGATAAATCAAGTAATGGAGAAATATGCGGAGTACAATCAACCACTGTATATGGCTTTCATAGATTATGAAAAAGCAGTTGATTCAGTAGAGATACCATTAGTCATAGAGGCATTGCGTTATCATGGAGTACAGGAGGCATATGTGAATATCTTGGCAAATATCTACGAGGATTGCTCAGCAACTTTTGTTATCCACAAGAAAAGTAGAAAGATACCGATCAAGAAAGGGGTCAGGAAAGGAGTCACAATCCGTCCAATGCTATTCACTGCATGCTTAGACGAAGTATTGAACCTCTTAGACTGGGACAGAATGTCGTAGTTTGTTGGCATATAGACAATGTGATGTTAAAGGCGATCTGTGCATGAATATTTGGGGGAAGTGGTTGTGAAAGTACCTGATCTGTATAAGGCGATTGACTGTGATGAAGATGTGATGGCATTGTGTGATGCCTTAAAAATATAAAACAAGTGTGATCTGTCATCAGTATCACCTTTTCAGGCTAGTAGCAAAGCTGAAAAAAAAGAAAATGTTGCTTAGCCCAACGGGCAAGATATTCGGTTTCTGAGAGTGGGATCGTAGGCATAGAGTAACATGTAGAAGGATAACAAAGGGCACTTTCATAGGCCCCTGCGGCTTATTTGGGTTCGCAGTGCACCTAGCGGGTGTGTGGAATCTACACAGACTCATAGATTTTGACCGCAGGAAAACTAATCTTGAACGCTATTTTCAGGCGATTAGAAAAATTACACGGCCTCCAAGACTGCTTGCGTGCGAGTGCTCGTCCCGGAGGCTATATTTTGATTTTTGAACGCATTTCTTGCATGGATCGATTAGCTTCATGTAAGCTGTACAGCCAGACCAGTAAGCACATCATGCCACTGCGTGTTTATGCCGACATTTTAAATAAGCATGACAAGTTTTGTAAGAGACGAAACTTTATTTTCAAGTCATATTCTCAGTAAGCACATGCACAATTTTTTTCCGCAACATTCGGTGAACGCAAAGACAACAAGATAGGTATACTGCACAATGCAAGACATGACAATACAGCTGCAATATGTTGGAAATAAATGTCACAAAAGGAATAAATAGGCGAGATTATGAAAAACCGCGCAAAACAGTGAAACTGCAGAAGACAGCATTAGCATTAAAGAGGAAACAACGCTGTCTTTTGGAGCCTTAGCTTCTTATTAAGAAGTAGTTTCAAGCTGAATAGAAAACAGGGAATGTAGGCTTCTCACTACAGTTGTCAGCCAACCACGCTCTCTCCCTGTCCTGGCGTTGTTACTGCACCACGCAACACAGCATAATTCCCGTAGTACTTGACTACCGACGGCATGACCTGAAAAAAAAAGTGTTGGAGATGTCTTCTCTCCCGCCTTCACACAAATATTTTCCTATGCACTTCACATCGCCCTTTCGCGAAAAGCGTCACGTGAAATTGCCGCAGTTAAAGAAAAAGCAACCTTCGGTGCCATGCATGCGCTACTGAGGCAGGAGTGTTTATTCAGTATACGTCGTAGCCACAGCTTACAAACATTCTTCTCAATTGGCAAGTTCCCTCTAATTGCGCTCGTAACAAAGGCTTCAAGCAATCTGTGAACGCCACGAATAATGATCCCAAGCATAACTGCGTTCTTTCACACAATTGCTCACACATGCATTGAATTCGGACTACGTGTACCGGCATGTACCGACTCACTTTCTCGCGCTAAGAAACGATTTTCTCGCAAACGTGCTGCGCAACATTCCAAATTGCTGTTTCTTACTTAATGTGAAGCAATCCACGAACATTATGCGCGAAGGGAAGAACACAAAAAAGCTCTCTGTGCCGAACAGCACAATGGGACAAATGTCAACTTACGGCTGAAGTGACAAATACATAAGCAATTTGCAAAGTAATGAAGGGAAAAAAGAAAGTAATGAAGGCGTTGTTAGCAGCAGCCAAGGAGACAGAGGTTCAGGCAAAGAAACCCAGCGATGACCACGGACACGTTGTCGCACATGTTTTATAGCGTCGCCTTGCCTGATAACACCATGTTAATGATCACGCCATCCCGCCATCAATGGCATGCTGATCTTTATGGTCAGGCAGCCCTACTGATCGACGATTTCGAACTGTCCAATAGCAGACGATAAAGACGGATTTAGAGCTGCACTGCGAGCCAGTGAAAGCTACGTCTAAAGCCACATGAACGAGTAGACGTATAGTGCACTAGAAAAGTTACTACAGTTGATAACTAGTACCGTTGTTCCCTTGGAGACAGGGAGTGTTGTATTGCCCTCTAGAGTATAGCGGGCGCCATGAAGCTGCGTAGCTTCACTGCATTAGAGTGGAGTGGCCACTCTTGCAATTGGTACGTTACTGTATGTCGTAGGTTCAAAAAATACCACCGTTAAAGTTTTTATTTTCGAAATCATTTTGTTTTATAGATGTATTTCTTTTTAGCGATTAGTCTTACATGATGACGGACGGACGGGTTTCCTCATTGCGTAGGCATAGAAATGCTGACGCATTCAAAAATGTCGAAAGTTGGAAAACCTGTAATTGACGAGCCGATTTAAGAAAAAAATCACTTCTGAACAGGTTGATGCCAAAGTTGCCGACAATTTCAGCGCATGTTTTACTTGCTAAGTCCGGAACTAGTTGACCGCACTCCTGCTACTCAGTGCCATGTGAATAGTCCGGTCATTCCTAATACATTTCGGTTGGACGAGGTAAGAGAGCTTACTGTTACAACAATTATAACGGGCATGGCTTGTAACTAGGATGCTGGTCATAATTACATTATCCTGAAAACTGTGAATGAAAACATTGATGTTTTTGCTCCCGTACTTTAAAAATATATTTGATGCCTTTTTGAGATCGGTATAGTTTCACCAAAGTATAAAATGAGTGACAATAATCATGGCAACTGTGTGTAAAATTCTGCGCTTGACATTATAATAACCTCTTCCAGAAGGCCGTTCCCGCTCACATGAAACACTACTTAAACGTAAACAAGCTTTTACCACATACACAACATTTCTTTTGAGCCAATCGATCAACATGATCAGCAGTGTTGAAACAGAGTATATACACATTTCTGCACAAAAATGCACTTGCTGTAGTGGTATACCTAGATTTAAAGAATACATCGACACAGTAATTTATTCTATACTACTATGAAAATGACAAATGTGTGGCTTGAGCGAAACTGCCATGGACCTTTCTTAAAGCTACTTATGCGGTCGAAAGCAATATGCATGGCTTGGCTCACTTTCTTCACAGTATTTTTAGGGGTGTTCCTCATGAATTAGTTTTATTCCCTAAACTCTTCTCGTTATAGGTTAATGACTTCCCATCAATAGTGATGTCATCAAAAGCTGTCAGTTACGCTGAATATACCGCACTAATCTTTAAGGTAGAATCAATACTGAATTGCAGCGCACACTGAATGACGAGTTGTCCAACATATCTACTTGAATTATGAGTAATAAATTAACACTTAACAACAGAGATAAGACTAATAGCATACCGGTCTCGATACACATTTTATCGGAGTGCAACTTGAATTGCAGACCACATGTTTGCGTTCTCTGCTCAAAATTAACTTTCGCTTGTTATGTACTGAGCAAATATAGAGCATGGTTTGGTCTTAATATACTTCAAGTAACCTACTTTTACCTTTTCCATTGTCATACCATTATCTACTGTGACTCATAAGCTTGTACATATAAAACCTACATAAATCCCGTTATTCAATTACAAAAGCAGGCTTTCTGTGTCAAAACGTTTGGCTGAAGGGTTGCTTGTTCAGGTCTTTCTACGACAGGCACGATGCATACAGGGACGCCAGCGATAAAATAACGCCACTTTTTTTTTCTTACCTCATTAATGAAGCCCTCCGTTTTTTACCAAAATTTTCTTTTTCTATGCACGATATGCTCCAGTTTCTATGAGAACGTGCTAGCCTGCTCATACCATGGTATATGCTTAACTGAAAATTGGCTTTACAACCACTTACTGTCTAAGAATTACTTTTCATCGGAATACACAGTTCATAGATGTGACCGCGTGTATGATGCCCGCGGTAAATACGCGGGCATCCAACACAGTTTCTGGTATAATCTCAAGGTCCACATGATGCCCGCGGTAAATACGCGGGCATCATACACGCGGTGGTGTGCTTATTTCCATGCGGAACACTCTTGGCGTTTTAAGGCGTGTGGACCTTGAGATTATACCAGAAACTGTGTTGGTTTAAATGTATGGTAAAATCGGTAAAAATGGTTGGCTCTGCGCAGCCTAATTCCCTCCTAACATAAATAATGTGCCGTTTGCTGAACGTATGAATGACTTAGTAGAAGGTATTCATGCAGCAAAATACAATATTCTAATAGCTGGCGATTTCAGTGTTCCGTCTATTGTTTGGGATTCTTCAAGCGCGACATCCTTATCTTTATCATACCCTCGCTGTGATGCGCTGTAATATTTATCAAATTTCTTGGATTAAGGCAGAATAACAAGGTCCCAAATGCCACTGGAAACGTTTTAGATCTGATTCTGGCAAATTTCTGTGTTGCTGAGTTTCTTGTTGCTGTTAGCGGCTTCGTTCATGTTGACCACTGGCATGTTCCGCTCGAATTCGCAATTTCTCTAGAGGCGATTCATGTGTCGAGCGAGCATGTTCGCTCATTTGGTTTTCCGTTCTTGCCATTTGCTGTTCTTGGCCATTTTCAGAAATGAATGAAATGAAATGAAATAAAACGTGGACGTCGTAGACGAAAGTCCACGACATCCGCCTGTCGCATAAAGCCTCTACGTACGTCACTCTAGTGTCCTTTCTGTGTGTTCCTGACGGCGTCTACGTGCCACCGTTGACGTACCACTTGAAATGAATTTGGCCTTTTCCCATACCATGCTCAGGATTGCAGGCTATCAGACTTCACCTTCCTCGCCTTAATTTTAGCTGCTCCCATGAAGTTGCTCCCAGAGGCATGTATTTGGGCGACATTTTGCCTGTGAACGATTGCAAAATATTGGCTTTTCAGGCAACGATTCCGTCGTCCTCTACAAGAACCTTCGATTCACCTACTCTAGTCACAGACGAACTTAGCAACATGATTGCACCTAACATGTTCCTGCACATGTTGCTGACCTTCGCCGTATCTTAAAAACTTACAGTGGTATTTTTGCCCTTGACGACCGCGCTTTAGACCAGACATCGGTGGTCGTCCATTGTGATTAAAAGGGAGACGCCAATCCAATACGCCGCCGGCCTTACCGTGTTTCACATACTGAGCAACAAATGATACAACGAGAAGTCGATAAGATGTTGACTGAAAGTGAAGAACTCCTTACAATGAAAACAATTTCACCAGATATAAATGGGAAGATTTCAAAAGGTACAATGCAAGCTTTCGAACTTTGAAATCCTTTGCAAACTTGATTGCTAGCGCTACTAGCTGGCGTCAAAAAAAAACGTTGCCGCTTCATGAGGCGTATGTATACCTGAGGTTCTTATAATTATTTTCCTCGTCAATAGTGCCGCCGAGTGATTGCCTGTAGTTTAATATTAGAAGAAATCTTAAGCTGTCATATGTAACTGTGCCTTCAATCTGCATTCAACACATGCAGAGCATTCGGCAACCATTTAGCTCTGGTATTTCATATTTAGGTCACGCGGATCAGGCTGTGCTGTGGGATACGCGTAAGTTAGATACGAAATTTCCTGATATAGGTTTACATCTCTGCATGTGATAAACAAGCTGCAAAATTACAATCGTTACCGTCACAGTTGTTAGGGAATAAAATAATATCAAAAGGAATGGCTACTGTTTGCTGTGTTCTTCGCCTTCCACCATTTTGGAAGGCGAAGGAAGAGAGGGACGAAGAAACTGCAGCCTATGCAGCCAGACATGTGAATGCAGCATAGTCCAAGCTTCTTTTTTTGTTTAATAACCAATTGTACGTGTCACGCTTGAAAATCATTTCTCTTTTTGTCTGTTTTAGAGGAAACCAAGGCCGAAAGATTTACCTTGAGTTCTAATTAGCGAATGCCTAATGGTCTCATTTTGCAGTCGTGTACGCTCCTTACTGCATGTGGGCCTCTTTGTTTTACAAAATTTGTTTCGCCACTAGGCTGAAGAAATTACCCCTTTCGGTGGCGTACATTGTTGAGGCTAATCGGCTTGCCACAATCTCTTAAGCTCACAATTCTCATAAGCCGGAGCAGTGGCCAAAGGGGCTCGACCGTGGCCAGATCGGCTGGTATGCCTCTGTCTCACTGAATGTGACTCTTCCCTTCATTTGTGGGCCCTACGTGGTGACGGCGGTGTTACCATAGCCGAGCAAGTTTGAAAAAAAAATCTTCATCAAATTGCGCACTTGTAAGCCTGACATCTTCTGGTGAACTCTGAGTTTCATGAAGTATACGTACTATGATACAGTCAGCCCTCTCAGTGTACCTCTCTTGCATTTGCTCTCGCAAAAACTCCGGTGAAGCTGCGGGGCAGCCAAACACCCTAGGTCATCTCGAATCAAAGCTGTACACGCATCCACTTTTCTCACCCGAAGTGGCACGAAGAAACCGACGCCTGCAAGGGCTGTCGCCTGAGTTAATTCTACGGGCAAGCCCCCCCCCCCCCCCCCCCCCCCCCCCCCAAAAGCAATTTCTAACCCTACCAACGGCCAGGCAAAATATACCTAAACTGCTTCTGCCCGATAGATTCTTCATCCACCACGAACACCATGATCTTTCCACGTCAATGCATTCAAAGACGTTGCTTTATAGGACGACTTCGAACGGGTCACCAGCTTCAGCAATCGACGCCTGAAAGGCCAGAAACCTCTACTTAGCCCTACACAATTCAGTGTCCATAAGGTTCGTGAACCAGCAATCAGCGCTGATGAGTTGGCAGAGATTTCGGCGACAGCTGTGGGATACCTTCAGCTGTGCTGAAGGAAAAAAAAAACACCGCATATTCACGAAGTGAATGATGATGAGTGGGTGAAGCACTGGCCGGGGGATGATTCAGGCAAAACGCCGGAAGCCTTCTCCAGAAGCCGGAGCGTGGCGTGCATACACTATACACACATATATAGACATAAATATATATACTTATCCATATATATGCTGTACATGTGTACAGTATACACAGCGCTTATATAGCCCTTGTGCACCGCAGCGCCCCTAGCTACGGACCAGAGAGAGAGAGAGCACGTCGGGAACGAGTGAGAAAGAGAGCACAAATGCGCTTCTAGCGGGGGCGCCGAGTACTAGCGTGGCTACGACGGCGCAACGAGGGACAAGGCTCGACCCTAAGGAGCTTCGCCCCTCCCCATAAAAAATCAAGGTGTGCTATCTCTCTCGTAACGGAACGAGATGACTAACTAGAGCGTTGATATGTTCATCATAGAAACGTCTGAAGTGTATTTGGGAACACGTCTCTCCATTTGCTAGAAGATGCAGCTCTTGATGCATGCAGTCGAAGAGCAACTCGTGGCCGGCCTCGTGCGCATACCTCCTGCCATGGTAGCGGAGCGTCTTCGTGAGGCAACAACCATGCAAATGACGCTTCTGCAGCGGTCGTCGCAATATGAGCGTAGCACAGCCACTACCTACTCCCCGCGACACCAAACGAAAGTGAAAGTCACAGACCTCGTGCGCTGTGTGGTGAGGGAAGAACTCCAAACGTTGCGAGCTAGCGGGACCCCAACCAAGTGTCACGAAAAAAAAATGTGGTTCATGAAGATTCGGCAGGTAATGCAAACTTCCACGCACCCCTAGACCACTTATATGGAAGAAGTGCATGCACCACCGCCATCTACATCCCGTTTCTCGTTTCTATTAGAACAAACTAGACGGTGGCTTTCGAAAGGTGCTATACTGCGTATGGCTACATCAAGCGACAACACGCCCGTTCAGCCCCCCTTGGAAATTACATAAAGCGAACCTCAACAAAATAGTGGAAGACACATGTGAGGCGGACGGCTGAAAGCCGTACCTTTCGTTATTACTGCGGTGCAGCCGGTCACGTTTAGCGTGACTAGGTACCGCCAAATGGGTCACAGGGGCTGTCACTGGGAAGAGCGCTGCCCGCGCTGCAGCGAGTGCTCTCAGGAAATTCCTCTATCACAAAATTTCATACATCGACAAAACGTATGACAGATAAGCAGGCAACCAGGAACCCAGTCATTCCCGACTTCTCATGCTGTGCGACTGTTTCCGCGGACATCACCTTTCCTGTCGATGGTCGTCGTGTACCGGCTGTCGTCGATACAGGTCTGGATTACCGTGTTTTAAGCGGCACACTCGCAGCTGCATTGCGGAAGCTGCCTCGTAATGTCCCCAGCTGTGCACAGCCAGCAATCATCGTGTCACATTCAAAGAATGGTGTACGGGGTGATTTAAAATCTGAAATTCTACTTTTATTGGCTCTTTCAACGAACAGCATCATTGTTCAATATTCTTGTTGATAGCTGAGATGAAGTACCACCATGTAGGTTGGTAGCTTGGTCTGGTGGGTATAACATTGGGTATAAAGAGCGAAACCGCAAAAAGACAGGATGAAATGAAGCATGGCGACTGTGAGACGCATGCCACATCATGCTTACAGCGTTTCCTAAAAATAACAAGATGACATTAGTAACCAAGTCAAAGAATTGCTCGAAGACAACGATATATATACTACATTCCACTAGTCCATCGGCATCTGGTTGTATTGTAGAATAAGAAAGACGGCAACCTACGGTTCTGTGCAAATAACAACAAACATGCCCATGTCATAAAACAATGTTTAACTATTGCCCCGATACAATGATTCCTTAGACCGTATCCGGTACAACCTGCTCTTATTCGTCCATGGGCTAGCACAGAGGCTACATATGAGGCTAAGTTATAGATTGTAGTTATAGTTAAGTTCGAGGCTTTCTCAATTTCTTTCCAACTACCGCAACTTCGCAGATAATTTTTCCCACCTTACTGAACCACTAACACTGATTACGAAGGACGATAACTCCTTTGTTTTGGGGGCAAGACTAGAAAGACGCCTTCCGCTAGCTCTAGACTCGTTAGCAGTTTCTACTTCTGCGCCGCTTTACCGCTAATGGCTATGCAGAAATACGCACAGATGCGAGCAATGTTGGCATTGGTGCTCTTCTTGTGGAGGTACAAGGTGAAGTGTTTTTTAGGTATAGTTGGTGAGGCATCTTCGAGGGTGTACAGCGAAACGGTAACAGGGGACGAGAAAATACGACACAGACGAGCTCTGACTTCTACCTGAACTTTATTATCGAAAACAATGACATATGTACAAAGCAAAAACGAGGCTTTTTCTTACTATGAACAAACAAGGCGAAGGAACAAAAAGCAAGCATTACAAATGGAAAATCACCAAAAGAATCACATCGTCGGCCCATTATCGGACTGGCAGCACATAGAAGACGGCGACAGCGACGTTGGTTTTCTTGCCGATAAGAAGTTCACAACAGATAAGAATTTCAGAAGAAAGGTCAAATAAAGAGCTTAGCGGCATCAACCGCTTCTCGTCGATTCATAATGTCATCGAGTGCGTGGAGAGGCGGAACGTCGATGTGCTTGTGAACGTCAATGCACTCCATCTTAGCTAGAGGACAACGGTTCGTGCGTCAGCGTTTTACACGAATCCAAATCCGCCGGTGTGGATGGTCGAAAATTTTCCTATATATGCAGATATTTGTCACTGTGTTCCCGTTTGCACCATCGCACTGGTACTACTTTCTGTTGTAAGTACCACTGCGCATTCCGCAGCCGTGCACTTGGATTTAGATTCAGTCATGTCGCGATGTCGAAATAGTTTTTCTGCTTCACAACTTTCTACACACTCACTATAACAAAGTTATTAACAATCGCGGATACTTTTAGACATTGCTGTAAAAATTCACCATGTGAGCGTGAAACATGATAAAGTTCTAACTGAGGCAATTTACTTCTGCACTTATAACGTTTTAGGTCATATGACAAAAGTGCTCTGCAGACATATCGTGTGAATTTATGCATTTTTTAAGGTGCCATTATGAACAACGACAACGTCACAGCTAAGGAAGAGAAGAAATAACACGCCAGAGCGCATGGGCTTGCAGAAATGGCGTGCCCATACGAGTATTGATTTTCTGCTACAGAATAGTTTTTCGCGAAGTCAAGTTTACTGTGCAGTGGGCTTATTGAGGGTCCGCTAACAAAGGTGAGACCAATTTCTAGGCTGTAAGATCCTCAACATTTTCTCTAGTTATTCTCTGCCGGTGATGAAAACGGCGTCAGTGACCTGCAAGAAGCGGTTCACATCAGCATTCGTGACACTGAAGAACAAAGTGCGAACAGGATGCCTCCTTGTCTGAGCTGTGTTGCCTCCTGTAAATTTAATAGTGACCACGTGACGAAGGAATGTGTCAGAGAACGCCGTAATTATAAGAAAATCTCAGCATGCGTCTTGCGGAACCTTGTTCCTGTTTTCGCATACTTTACGCCCTTAGGCGCCCGTGCATGGCTTGAAAAAAAAATGGCACGGCTTATTCTTTGGCGGAAAGATGTGTCAGCTTAGAAGCAGTAGGCCACTTTCTTTTGTTGACGCAGTGTCCCATGAATGTTGCGTATTACCTTGAGCGCTTTTCTTTCCAACATCTCTTAGTTCTGCACCACATCCGCTTCTGGTTTAGAGTCTTTGGCACGCCTCATCCTGGCTAGAGTTATCATGGCGTCCGGATAACTACTCTCATGGCGTTTCTGAACCAGAGCATGAAAACATACTTTCATGATGCGCTGCCATGATTGAGTCACAAAATCGGACGCCGGAAAAGGCGACAGCATTCTTCATGGGTAGGCAATTTTCGTTACTCCTAAAGCGTATGAAGTATGTCGTCCGTTTCCTTACGCTAAAATGAGCCGATATCGTCGCTGTTCACGCCGCACAGTTTATCACAACAAAAGTGGCACACTTCCATGCAAAAATGCCGATATTCTTCATTGCACAATCCATCGCAGACCACCACCAAGAGGTTCTAGTTCGCAAGTAAAAAAGGCCAGTGTCGCCACATTTTCATCGCGCAGTTAACCACACGCCGATGTTTCCTGACACATATTAATGCTAATCTGGCTGGCAAGAGAATTGTCGAGGTTCACGTAAAAATAAAAAAAAGAAATAAAAGCAATAAAAACACGCGTCCACGTGGCGCCCACCCACACCAACTAAAGCTCGACTGCACTACGCAGAAAGCCGGCGGCGGCTGTTTTTTGCCAACCAGAGTCAACGCACGTGCGCCAGTGACGTCACGCTGTGACGTCGCCAGTGCGGTGTGACGTACCCCAGGAGAGGTCTATTAGTTGCAGCTTTGTCATGATACTTTTTTAACCGTGCCTTATATACTCAATGACTTGGTGAACTTTATTTGCCTGCCAAATGTTAATTGATATATTTTTTCGGAACGATGCATATCATAGGACACTTAGATGTGGTAGAGAGGTGAATATATCTTCCGATACCCACTCATACGCGGCCTTTACCTTCTGCGTCTAATTCCCCTAAACCTTACTTTCGAAATATGCTGCTGACCTCTAAACATAAAAAAAAAAACGACAATGACGAAGTGACGATGTAGTTTCCGGCTAAAAAAAAGACGTTTTCTTACAATTTGCAGCTGCAGCAGAATTCGTATAAATGGACGCGATACAAGCCCTTCATTATTAACTTTCAGTCATAGAGAGAAACAGCGCCAGTTTCGGAAACAAATGAGGTCCCCTAACCCCTGTCTTCTCGCTTTATATGCATCCGTGGTCATCATCAACTGTAAGTTTTTCACACCCAGTTTAAGATGCGACTTATATGACAATTGATTTTTAATAATAACATTGTTGCTGAAGTATCAGACGAATTCTGCATTCCATTTGCACCTTCAAAGGCAACTTGATGTTATAAAGCCATGCATCCTAGGTTCGCGCGCATTGATAGAAAAACTGAATGCTTTGTTTAAGGAAACATACATGCTGGATGCTGCGATAATTGATGACCTTGTGTGCGCTCCGACTATGTCCTTGATAAAGGGATGATGACGAAAAAGGCGGTTTGCCCATTTGGTGCTGTTCGGGATGTTTGGTTTTCGAACACACAACCTGGAAGAATCCATAGAAGGCACTCTGGCATGAAATAGCGCGGTTGGGTTGTGGAGTCGACGTACGCTACTGGTAAAGTGCAAACACGTCGCCGAAAATGCACATTAGGACCACATAAAGGTTGACGCGGAGGACCTGCTTCCACTTGGGATTTCAGATCGCTACAGAAGCTTTAACTTGGGGGCAGCGTTCTTAGGAAAACATTTTAATTGTACAAGACGTGAGCACGTTATGTAATCTTTTCCGTGACGTCGCTGCCGCTCTTTTAACGTTCTCAACGTCAGGCACTTTCGTGCGGCAAAACGCGTAGAAGCGACAAGACTAGAAGTTTAGACGGGACAATTCAGTGAATATCAGGGCGAAAATACACGAACAAGAGACATGTCATGTTTTCAAACTGATTTTGATACGTGTGCGCCAATTTGTAGAGACATTTGTGAAAAAGACGGAAAAGAAAAAAAAAGCGTCCGAGGACACTTAACGTATTCTTATGAGTTTTGAATGCGAAACAATTATCATCCGCTGAGCAATTCTTAACCCGCCGGGGTGGCTCAGTAAGCTAAGGCGTTGCGCTGCTGAGCACGAGGTCGCGGGATCGAATCCCGGCCCCGGGGGCCGCATTTCGATGGAGGCGAAATGCAAAACCCCCCGTGTGCTTGCGTTGTAGTGCACGTTAAAGAACCCCAGGTGGTCAAAATTAATCCGGAGCCCTCCTCTATGGCGCGCCTCATAATCACAACTGGTTTTGGCAGGTAAAAGCCCAGAAAGAAGAAGAAGAAGCTGAGCAATCTCTCCAGACATGAACTCGTCGTGGGCAAGCGAGTGCATTTAGAAGCTTGGCGAACGCCTCCTAGGTAGCACAAGGCCGGTGTACTTCGACCCGTAATTCATGCTACCTTGACCGACTGCAATAGAATCTAATGGGGACGCTCCCGACTAAGCCGCTGTGATTTTGACGTCATCGCGTTTGTCACGCCGGGCTTTAAAACGGAAGTTTCGATCCACGTAACAGGTTGTCATTTAGCAGTGTGCATAGGCTAGCTATCTAGGAGGCGCTGGTATAGCCCAGTGGGCAAGACACACGGCTTTTGACGGCGGGATCGTAGGTTCAAAACTCACTACCGTTAATGTTTTTTCTTTCGAATTTACTCTTTTCTTTTATAGATGGATTTCTTCATAGGGATTACCGGGGCGGAGGTATACCGCTTGCGCGAGCTTGCGCGGGCAAGGAATGCACAGATAACACAGGCTTCATGGCGGTGACGTGGCGTCATGGCGATACCCTCACTCCTCACGCAACCCTTTTCCTTGAGATTCTCTGTGGAGGTGCACGCATTACGTGGTATCGCAGCGAATGGGAATTCAGGTGCTGTTTCACGCTCAATGGGCCATTGATGCTTTCGCATCAAGAGAGAAGGAGTCATAATACTACACTAAGATTTCACATGAAATAAAAAGCAAAAGCTAGCAAGCAGAGAAGTATTTCGGATAGCCAGACATCACTTGGTGCCATAGGTGTATGGGAACAAGTAAACCAGGATACTTGGATGTGTGACCAAAAGAAAAAAATGTGGTTGATCCCTCTTATATAGGAATCGGTATAGAACACGAAAGTGAAACGTGTCTTCACAGAAGTAGTGTAATGTTTATTGCACATTGATATATAATGTCTATTGGTGTTTTGTGGCTAAAGCGCCCTTAGGCGTTGATGCACCCACGCTGACGCCTGGTGGCACGTCTCCTCCATCACGACTACCAACGTCGATGACCATGAGCAACCGTCGTGCATATGGAAGCTGCACTACGCTGCACACGCTAGCACAACGCGAAAGACGAAGCACGTAACTGACACACTAATACAACGCGCAAGACAAAGCACGTAACTGAATCGTCACCGAGTCAAATCAGCGCGTACAGCGCGTCGTAATTGCAGCCTCCGCGATCAACTTCAGAAACATTTTCAGAGCTAATTGCGGAGGCCACGCTCCGCTGTGCTGAGTACGGTGAACGCCACCTAGGTGGCGTTGGTAGTGCTTCTTGATGCCAGCGTCCCTTCGAATGCTGGCATCGAGGCGTCGTAGTGCTGAGACCACCGAAGCGTTCACTGTCGGTGCGCGTTAGTGTCATAATGCAGTACTTCTCTTTTCTGCTCGTAGGCGGCGGCATCGCCCCGAGCAAGAGCGCGGGTACACGGAGGAGTGTTATATAAGGCGCGTCTGTGTAGCTCTCTGCAAATGCGTTTGTGACGCAATAGGTTAAACGCTCGGCGATCTATCGTCGTGGACCGAGAGGTCGTGGGTTCGATTTCCAAATTTTGCATGTTTGTGGAACTTTTTCGTCTGGTTTCTTTCTTTGTATTATGTTCTATGACGTATTTGCGTGACGGAAATACGTCAGTGAAGTCTTGGTGGACCCCGGCATAAAACACTTTCGTGTTAAAAAAAACGCTTAACCTTGCACTCAGCCACGCAACGCTTGAAACAGTGAAGCTGCGCGATCGTAGCCCAGCATTTTCCGGAAGTGCTCGCGAACTTTTTATTTTATTACTCATGATGATGATACCTTTCGCGCGTCTCGGAATTACGGCCGTCACTGCGCGTTGCATAGCGCAGCTTGGAAGGACCAGAAATGCTCCCTTGAGGAACACCCGAAGTGAGCGGTTTTACTGAAAATTATTCCTATCGCAAAAATCAGCGTCTTCCAGCGCCTTCCAGTGTAAAACCAGCGCGTTTATGACACTGGGTCGCACTGGGGACGCTGGCGCACGCTGAGGGTCACTGGGAGTCACCGGGACACTGTTCAGATCACTGAATACGAGCAGGGTCACACTGGACGAGACGCTGGTATCACTGCTATGACGCTGGGGCACGCTGGTGTGCTCTGTACACGCGCTGCTTGTCTCTTGAGTTCGCTGGCTCGTACTGGAAGGTGCGCTGGTTTCGTCTGCACCGCACTGCTTGAGTATAGGATTTGTTGAATATTAAATGCTTCATGCAATTTTATGGGCAGGTATAGTCTCCTGTCGAAGTAGCGTTGTAATTTGGGTTCATAAATGTCTTTTTCGCGTCGGCGGCGTTACAGCTTGGAATAAAGGTGCGTGAGGGTCCCATGCATATGTAACACAGATGATCACTTTCGTTTTATTGCGATAGCGATTATATGGACACTTCAAAGCAGATTTCTGCCGTTGGCGGCGCCGTCGCCGTGAGGTTCCGCATGACGT
Organism: Dermacentor silvarum; assembly: GCF_013339745.2. Classification (NCBI taxonomy): domain Eukaryota; kingdom Metazoa; phylum Arthropoda; class Arachnida; order Ixodida; family Ixodidae; genus Dermacentor; species Dermacentor silvarum. The sequence goes on from NC_051158.1 coordinate 73,765,459, forward strand.
CAATGGAGGTGAAATCGTCGCTGCGCGCCGAACGCTGTATGTGCGACTGAAAGGGCGCGAGGGACCCGTGCTTTCACGGGGAGCGAAGGCACGGTAGAGAACAAACGCGCGTTCTGCGCCGCGCTCCCTTAAGGGCTGCAGAAGTAGACGTCTCTTTCCTCCTTTACAATCACCATATATGTAAAGAAAACGCGCCTTCTCCCGACGCGCGAAAGGCCTTGGGGGGGGGGGGGGGGGGGGCAGGGGGATGGGAGGGAGGCGACGTTATAACAGAGGCTCCGGCAACAGTCACCAACGCCGCACGCATTTTCTGCGAATGCGGGCAAAACGCCGACGGCGTCGACAAGAGTTCTACGTGTTGCCGGTGCTGCTGCATGTTGAAGTTTATACACCTGATAAAGCTACTATCATTACTCCGTATAGCTCTCTACAAATTTGCTATCGCAATTGATGCTTCGCCTTTCAGGTGAAACTGCGACGACTTTTTTTACATATTCCGTTTGAGTGTGCGGATAGCTGTATTCGTGAACGAAATTACGCAAAAGCAGATAGCGCCTCATTTTCTAGTAGTTTGTTGGCAACCGATGACTGCGAGTTGTCGCACTATTGTGCAGTCGACACGAAACCCAGCAGCAGTTCAGACACGTTCGAATGGACCTCAGGAAACCTGCCGCTGATTGATATTATCGCACCGATATTAAATATGAGGCGATTTGCGCGCTTCCACCTTCCCTAGTGCACTGAAAACAATAGTTAAAAGGGTCTGATGCTCAAATACAAACATTTTAGCATTCATCAGGTACCCGCGCCGACATCGTTCGCTTCCACAGATGGTTAGGCATACCGTAACCGCTGACTCCGTCTACACTCTATCGGTCCTTCAGGGCTCAGGAATGAACAATTGTAACGAGGATAAATCACTCTGTATCTTAGCTTTGCCATCCGTGTTTTAAAGAGACCATTCTTTCGTGTCTACAGTGTCAGCACAACAAGCGATGAGCGCCGATATGACGCGTTATAAAGATACGTTTATGTACTGTCGCCGAAGGCTGCCAGCGGCACAAATCGACAGCTTCTCTGACAGAGATATGTCACTACACAGACGTGTCGATTGAAATGCATTGTCGAACTAAGGAAATGTTGCATTTCCCTTGTGCGAAGAACAAGAAACGGCTGTCAGAATAGGCAGTAACAGTCCGTACAGAGGCCCGGGTCGGAGGTTCATTTGTTATTTTTGTCCAAGTTAAAATACCAATCGCAAAAGCAAATCAGTGTTGGAGCACTTCGAGGCATACGATTCAATACGGACAACTTTTTCTTTGTGATAGTGGCGTAAGTTTTATTTGTGGGGCGATAGAGGATCTATCATGTCTGGGCGAGAGAAAACTGAAACTGCGTCTGCGTGCGCCTGATTGCTAATGTCAATAATGTTGACACTGACTTTTAGATCGGCTCTGCCCGAACTTATCTATGCCATTAGCAATCCAGCGTACGTACTTCTTAGACTTCGATGGGCTGCTGCTCTCTGCTATCTAGCACCGGAAACTTCGTTCGGCATACCAAAGCATAGTCGTCGTTGTTTTTGGTGGCCAGCGTGACTTAACTCGCTGCAGCTGGAAGGTTGTGTTCTGTAAACGTTTTTTGTGGCGTGAAAATGCGTCGAGCTCGAAGAACAGACCCTTATATGTACAATTCGTGTACAATTTATGAGCCTCGGAATTACCACTACGGATTGTACGTGAAGTTATTTTCTACAATAGGGCATGTCTCTACTTTGCTTAAATGCCTATACCATAATTTGTAACAGTCATCGCGCTATACATTATGACGTAATTTTTCGTTGACTGTATATTTTGAGTTGCATGTCAAATTTCCGCTGACGCACAGAAGCCCTGCGCACCTGCCTACGAAAGGATAAGTGGCTTTTTTCAAGAGACGAGCATGCAGCCGACCCGTAGTTGAATCTTCTACGTACGCTGCTTGGTAAACTGCAGTTTGGTTGCATTGCGTGATCCGCAGTACTTATTCCAATAATATTAGCACACGGTCCAATGTACCACTCAAATCATACGGTCGGCTGCAGTTGCGCAAATATAACATGGTTGTTTATGCTTATAAGTTCCCATAAGGAATATTAAACATGGGCTGTACGTACACTTCATTACTAATGAGATGCTGCTGAGAGAACACAAGAAAACAAGACATCATTGCGCGGTTTAGCTCCATGTGAAGGGCGTGGTATACAATGTCAATGCACACAGATGTGTCCTGTAAGAGAACACATCTGTGAACAAGAATAAAACGGTGACTTGGTGACTTCTAATGAATTTTTAGGGTGTTATTGTCTGCTGTATTTATATAGATATTTATTTAGGTACGAGTTATGCTCTTCTGTTTTGTTACGTTGACGCATTTTCTCAGTTGTAATTTGACGCGTTCTAAATATTAGAGCTCTGTATTCAAGTCATACATTTGTGCCCCCAGAAAAAAACATCAATTCTACGCTTCGCATATGATCCGGCCGTCCCCCGTGGTTTCTTGTCGGTTGGTTAGGTGACCAGTCATTTTTTAGGTAACCTATAAAATGAAGTAATAAACGGGCCGGATATGCAGATGCAGCATATATAACTGCGTGAATTCCAATGACAGGATGATGAGGAAAATGGGCCGGTGGCCGAAAAGCTCTACAGAAAACTAGTTTATTACCTCCGTCAGTCTAAGTGGGCCGATCCCACAGAAGCTCTAATGAGAACGTAATTGAACACGGGGACTCAATTTTAAACATAATGAAATGGCTGGGCGATCTATATACCAATGTGTGATGTGTCCCATTGAACATATCTTGCGTTGTAACGCGAGCCGATCTGCCAGGTACTGAAACCGTAATATTACTTACAACGCTACAATTTATACAGCTAAAATGCCCGTATGTTGTTTATTACGCTGCAACTGTTAAACTATGTTAAGGTGACGCATTTTATGTACCACTGCTTCGAAATGCATGACTATATTTGCGTAGAACATTTGCAACATTTTTCGAAAATTTTGTTGCAATATATGTAGGCGATAGACTTATTTAACAAATCTCTATCTGTCTCGTCCAGATGTTCCACGAGATGCAGTTAACAAAAATGCGATATCTATTTTTATTTCAATTATGGATAGTCAGCTTTATGCTTGAGTTCTTGTGAAGATTGCCAATTTGAAGCATTTCTTAAACACTATAAGGCCTACATGGACGCCATTAGAATGTATTAGAATGTCTGTTGCTTGACTGAATACAAAAAATCTCATTGACATTGGTTCAGTGTTTGTCTAAAACAGCATTATTGCGTGTTATATGCATTCATTTGCCCATGCATATTTGAGATGTGTCTAAACTACGTGCTGCTCTTTAGGTAAAATACCACGACTACAAAAACAGGTGATGCATGTTAGAGTAAAATAAACTATCTGTGTAGGGTAGGGGATAGGGAAGCCCGTGAGTGCAACCTAAACCTTTATTTAAGGGCAAGTTTTCGTAAATACTGTGTTAAATTTTGATGTAGTGTGTCGACGTGTGTACTTGAAAAAAATTTAACAAATTGTAATTTTTCCTACCTAAATTGCCGATGATAATTCCCTGATTGTTGCTTATTGTCAGGAGTCAAATGTAGTCTGGTGGTGAAACATGAAAATAACTAAACCTTACGCTTCTTGACTAGAACCTGCTAACAGCATTGTAATAAACTACATTTTGACATTTATGTGAAAGTGCCATTTATAATATGTGACCAATTTCACCATTCTTACGTTTCGGGCACTAAATTTTGATTGAGTTTTCTTGAACTAAACAGTTGATAACATACTATGACCATTTAAGTGCATGCAGAGCTTCGTGGTATTTAATTTTCGTTAAATAACAGACTGTTTTTTCTGCCGTCTTTTTTTCGACTCGGCGATGGAATCACAGCCGTGACGACCGGAATTATCGTAATGGTAAGCATTCTTCGAAGTGTCTTAAAAACAAAAGTAAGAATTTATTGCGTCCGTGAAGGAAAAACATAACGGACAAAATACAGCGTGGAAGGCAAGCCCATATAGAGGGTGTTGAATGCCACGAAGTAAATATACACATACATACATCCATTCTAGAAATCAAGAATAAATTTCGACCCTTCTTCAGGCAGGTGTCAGGGAAACAATATTTTTGGAATGTAACCACAAAAATAAAGCTACATATGACCATGCCGGGAGGAACACTAATGAATTTATGCAAATAATAGGACATGCGTGCTACTATGGAACAATAGGATCAAAGTAGCATCAAAACAAGAATATACACAAAAACTAATCAATTCACAGAGGCTGCCATTTAAAAGCAGTCCTTGTATAAAAATACAACAAACACTATGCCTAAATTTTTCAGACCATGCAGATTACGCCCAATAGTTTGAACCTATAAATTATTCAACACGCAGAAAGACGGAACCTACCAAATGTAAAATGTTCCACACTGAAGTTGTACCAACTAAAAAATGATGAACAAAATTAGGAGTGAGAATATCGGCTGTCGTAGGAAAATTTATAAGGGAAATAGAAGACAACTAAGCCTTGTATGCATTCATGGGCGAATCACTCCGAGCACGACAGCGACAGCATGGCAGCCAATCACTACGAGGATGCTCCGTGCGCGGAGCGTGGCATGGTAATGTAGCATCATGGCGGGCGATCACAAAGAGCTGGTAATGTGGCAGTGGAACTGCGCTAGTTTACAAAAGCGCAAGGCTCCGCTACGGTAGTTTTTGGCGCATATCAGGTGGAAAAGCCACAGATTTTATTATTACAGGAGACACTATGCGAAGTCCCTACGTTTCGTTTAAGAAAGCCTCCAAGGACGAAGAGTGATGTCTTGCTGGGACCGTGCCGTTATGTTTCGCTGAATGAGTGGGGAGTTGTTGCATCCAGTTGGGATGTGCGTTGTAGAGGTTACCTTGGGTTGTCTAATGTTTAACGTAGAGTTCGCTGTTCTACTTCATCCTACGTATGACACAATCCTGGGCTTTGATTTTTTGAAACTGTGTCGTGTCGACTTCAGAACGGGAGAAATTATTGTAGGTACGAGCATTTCTTCTGCGTGTATGGAAGGCCCGCCATTTCATGAAAGTGTGCTGTGTGTATCCAGAAATACAGCTCTGCCTCGTCATCTACAACGTGTTTTTGTCGCCTGTTTCCCTACCACTGACGGAGCGTTTGACGCTACCGTGTAGCCCGTTCATCTGAGCTGCGTCAAGGCAAATGTGCTGATATCGCATTGCACGTTATCAATTGTTCACGGACGCACTAGCTCATGGACCGTAAACTTTTGCAGTGAACCTGCAATACTACTACAGTGTCTGAACCTTGTCGCCTACCATGAACATCAAGTGCTGTCACTTGCCATTCTTAGAGAAGCCCCTCATACATCGGATGAAGCCCATTTCTAAATGCATGTCCTGCTGAGGACGCCTCCATTATAACTATGACGAACAAGTCCCTCAGCAGTAACAAACGTCATGAAGTAACGAATCGTCTGATAAAGCATGCTGGGCTGTTTGACTTGTCGCAGCAAAAGGGGCCCCATCTGTGAAGGAATACTTCGGCACGTATGTCTGTGTGCAGTCAGGCGGCAATGAACGTCAGAGACGCACGAGGATGTAAACGAACATTTATCTAACATGATAGAACTGAAACAAGACAAGCACTAAACACGGAATACAGAGCAAAGGTCCCTAAAACAAACACGTCTACATGAAGTCCTACGCGCAGCGTTCAAGGAAAAAGCAAGTGTCTCACAGCTTAAGTCCTGATGGTCTAGTCGATCGGTGGTAGATCGTTTGAGCTGTCGTGACGATTCCCGTTGGAGACGAACCAAGGCACAATGACCCTCGTGGGAGGCGAGTTAAGGCAGGATAATGGCACTGGTCATCAGATGAGGCAGGCGACGGCCCACGACTGCATTCCGTGGCCAGAGCACTCGAACGGGTGTCAGGCGGGTGGCTTCCACCGCCACAACTCCACGGGCCACCTCGAGCAAGAGGCGGCCTCCTAGTAAAGGCCTCAGTTAGGCCTCGAGCAAAGGCCCCAGTTAGGCCTCGAGCAAAGGCCTCGGTTAGGCCTTGCCCTGGACACAGCCTGAAGCTGCTCCAACAGGCGGTTACGAGCAGAAAACAGCCAGGCCTGCTCCAAACGGCGTCACACCAGGCGCCACTCACGGCTGCACCGGCAGGCAGGCGCGTTGTCCTCAGGACCGCCTCAGGTACCGTGGCAGAAGCTTCTCGAATAGCGCACTGGTCCTGCGTATTCCAAATCATGTGCCCCCTCTGCCCGTTCTAGTGGAGAGGGCTTCGATGGGACCGATCCAGCGCAGTGAAAATAGACAAGCACGTGAAGAGGGTGGTGCCGGCTTCTCCGATTGGTCCGCTTTGTCTTACTTAGCTTGCGGTGGCTGGTCGAAAATTGCGGCGGCGTGCAACGGAAGGGATAAGAATGCCGCTAAAACTGATCCTCAGCAAGGAAGAGTTGGCAGAGCAATGTCGTATGCATGCCGAAAGGGCTCGATTATGTTTTAATGCCACTCAACAAGGTTTATCACGCGCAAATGAATACACGCTGACAGACAAGAAGAAAACTGACCAGACAGACTTTTTGAATTTAACTTGATCGCGTTTGGGGTCTGTAATGCGCCTGAAACCTTCGAGTGTTTCATGGACAATATCCTGCGTGGGTTGAAGTGAGAAGTGTGTATTTGCTATGCAGACGATGAGCGATTTTCCGGCTCACGTTTAGCTAGCACAACGCACGTCTCGATCTTGTGTTAAACGGCTTGGACAAAGGGGAGTTTGGTGCTCAACTCGAAAAAATTCCGTTTTGGACAGCGCCATACACTGGTTCTGGGTGATCTAATGGATAAGGACGATATCCAACCCAATCCAGCGAAGACTGCCTGCTGTGGAAGCCTTCAAACAACCTTGCTCTGTAAAAGAGCTATGAAGTTTCCTGTGACATTGCTCATTGTCACGGCTGTCACCCGTTCGTCGTCGGCACGAAGTCGATCGACGGGGTATACAAGCCGGTTGGTCGTCCCGTACTCGAGCGAACACAGGGAAAGAGTCAGAGTCGGGAGTAAACAAAAAAGAAGATATTTATCGGCTGATAAGTATGCACGAACTATTAAAATAAAATAATAAAAAAGACACAAGACAAGCACACCTGACCATATTACAACACAATGATGAAGACAAATATGACGAGCAATTAACAGTGGATATAAGCATGAAACCGGGCGTGGATCAAATATACCAAAATACACTTAACAGTAGTTCACTAAAATAAAATTCAAAAGAAAACAAATTCAAAAGAAAACCAACGATGTGATACGCGTCACCGGGCAGCAGGAGCAATTCCATAAACCGCGAAGTCGGCGCGCAGAGCTTTACCGAAGAAAGCTGGTGAGCCAATCTTGTTGAGGTGGATGCGATTGCTGAGCTCGGTTTCTAGGGAGTCTAGATCTGACGACTTCCCTCAAGCAGGTTGAGCTAACTTGAGGCGAACTACCGTGAGTTTCGTTGCAGACGTTGATTTGTCGTCTCGTACGTCAACTAGTTCCTCGGATTTCCGACGCGGCTAGGCGGCCCAGGAAATATTGGCCGGCATAAGCCTCCTGACGGCTTCGCAGTTCCGACGTGGCTAGGCGGCCCAGGCGATACTGGGGGGCGAACTGCGAAAACACCCGTGTACTTAGATTTAGGTGCACGTTAAAGAACCCCAGGTGGTCCAAATTTCCGGAGTCCCCCACTACGGCGTGCTTCATAATCAAATCGTGGTTTTGGCACATAAAACCCCATTACTTTCCGGGGCTACTGGACCGCAGTGCCCTCCCCCCTACCCCCGACGGCTTCTCAGCAACTCATCAGGTTCAGCTTCTAGACTCCTTAGCAAGGCCTAAAACCTGCGCTTAAATAGCCTCTCATTTCCCTAGTTCCCTATGTCGGGGAACTGCAGGTATGCAGAGTTCAACTAATTATTTCATGACTCCTCCCAATAGTCTTGGACGCGCCCCTTTTAATCACGGGCGAGGGGACGGTTTATTCTCCGCTCGCTGTCCGACATCGCGCCCCCGCACTGCACCACATATTTTCTGTCTGCACACACAAAATCTTTTCTGTCTCGAATTTGTATTGTTTAAATGTTTGAGTCCATATAAAAAAACCTATCACATCTTTTTCCAGCCTGTCAACACCACGGCTGATGTTTACCTTGTTGGATACTCATCTAACCTTACGAGCAGGACTATAAACTGCGTAAGCTCAGGCTACGTTGGCTGGGAAGGCGAATGGCTGAGACGAACGTTGAACGTGACGACGTATAACGATGTGAGCAATCTCTTTTATATTTATTGCTATGTAACTTCTTTCATCGTTGCATTGCACCTTTCCTGGTTCTGTTACCAGTTCTTCCAGCGCCTAATGCCACAGAACTGAGCTTGTGTACCTCTTTCAAAATGTCGAATAACAGTACTTTTCTATTGTTATATACTGTGAATTCCAAGGCAAATATTGGCTGTCACACAATGCACTTTGTCACAAATTATATTTTGGATCAAAGTGTTCATTTTACAGGGAATCTGTTAGCCTCTCGGTGGTCGGCATTTTTTGTGTACGCGTCCGTTAATAGAAATGTGGGCCGGTGCCGCTGGCAGCGCAGCGAAGTAGCAGTGGCTCGTATCCTCCTAAGGCAGAGGTTGCAACCACTCAGCAAAGTGAATCGAAAAATTCATAGATTCTTTGTAATCGCTCATACACCATGCAGAACACCATTCGGTTCGATAAAGAACAAGCACAAAACTGCCGCGGCTACGGCAGCTTAGCAACCAGCCTAGCAACTGATTTCACTGTTGTAGCACCGTTATGGGTACGCAGCGCATAGGTAGGACTCCCAAGGGGCAGCGTGAATACGAGGAGCGCCTAAGGGAAAAAGGAACGGCCGTACGACCAGCGACGGCGTGCTGCCAAAATTACCACTGCTCTCATTACTACCATTACTCTAAATTACCATTCCTACCACTACTCTAAAGCAATAAAGCATTGAATACCCCGTCAGCAGTTTCTAGTGCTTGTTTTCAACAGTTTCGCTGGACATACAGTTTCGCAAGGTCGGGGTTTTTTCATTGCAATATTGAAGATAGGTATAAAATAGCACGATACATGTATAGCATATTGTAGCATTTCACGTACTGATTGGGCAAAAAGGCTGTAATGTCACCCGCCTCGTCGCATGGCATTTCACTTTCAGACATATGACCATACAAATTATTACAGCAGCGATGCGCAGCATTGAACTTTGCTTGAATGTCACTTTTGAACCCCAGGTGGTCCAAATTTCCGGAGTCCCCCACTACGGCGTGCCTCATAATCAGAACTGGTTTTGGCACGTAAAATCCCATAATTTTTTTTTTGATTGCTCACAAACTTCGGCCATTCATGACTCTGTAAGCATGCAAATTTAGTTATGAAATACGCGATCGGGTCATTGCTGACAAGGTGAAAATTTGAGCGCTCCAGAAAGATGTCCAATAAAGACATACTGATTGACCCGACGATCCACTTATTCCCGGTTGTTAACGTCAGAAGTGGACCCGCCGGGGCTGTTGGGCCCCCAGTGGTCCAACAGTCTCGGTATGTCTTCACATACCGGGCAATGTCGGCGGTCAGGCGAGGCCAGTTGTACTTCTCATGTATCCTTGAGAGCGTGCGGGAAAACGTGAGTTTCCTGGCTTTCTGATCATCATGCAGGGCGTGCAAGAATTCTGGCGGGACTGCTCTGAGCACAACGGGAAAATAAATTGTGCGGGCTGGGGAGAAGTTGTGCTTTACAGGGACGTTGTTATGTGGTGAAAATGAAGACAATCCACGCTTAAACACCCTCGGGACAAAGTCGGCCTTGCCTTCCAAGTAAGCAGCAAGGCGTCTTAGTTCCGGGTGTGCTCGCTACTGTTTGGCGAAGTTGTCGGTGCGTATTCTCGCTACCCAGGTGTCCTTGTGTTGGTCGTCTTGCGGTGGCGAGTCGATGGGGGTTGGAGACAGTCAATCAGCATCAGTGTTTCCGTCCATACTTGCAGAAAATGGTGACGTCAAATTCTTGCATTCTAAGGCTCCACCGTGCTAGGCGCCTTGAACGGTTCTTTAAATTTGGCAGAAAGCATAATGCGTGATGGTCACTCATGAGTTTGAAGGGCCTACCATATAGGTAAGGCCGAAACATTGCGGTTACCCCATTGATGGCAAGGCATTCTTTTTCAGTCATAGAATAATTGGCTTTCGCTTTCGATAGTGAACACCTAGCGTAAGCTATTATACTCTCAAACCTACCTTTTCTTTGGACTAGCACGACACCGAGGCCTACGCTGATTGCGTCAGTATGAATTTCCATATCGGCGCTTTTGTCGAAGTGGGTGTCTACAGGTGTCGTTTAATCTCTGGGGATGCTTCGGTTTGCGGCGCTTGCCACTTGAACTCGACGTCTGATTTCGTCATATTTGTCAGTGACTCGGCGATGCGAGAAACGTCCTTAACAAAGCACCTATAGTAGCCACAGAGGCCAAGGAATGTGCGCAATGCTTTCTTGTAAACGGGCAGCGCGAAATTGGCTATCGCAATTGTTTTCTGTGGAGGAGGATGAACTCCAAACTTGCTAATGACGTGGCCCAGGATAAAGAGCTCTTCGTGCGCGAAGCGCTATTTTTCCGGCTTCAAGGTGAGCCCGCATCACTTGATTGCGTCGAGAATGGTTCCGATCCGCCTCAGCTGATCGTTGAAGTTCCTTGTGAAGACGACAGCATCGTCCAAGTAGACGAGAAACGTATGCCGTTTTAGACCTGCCCGGGCCTATGAACCACGCGCTGGAATGTTGCAGATGCCGAGCAAAGGCCAAAAGACATGAGCTTGAATTGAAGAGGCCGTCCGGTGTAATAAGGGCTGTCTTTTCTCTGTCCTTCTCGTTGGCTTTGATTTGCCAGCAGCCACTCTCAATAACCATCGACAAAAATATTTTGCATTGCAGAGTCAATCTAGTACGTTGTCAATCCGTGGGACGGGGTATAGGTCCTTCGTGGAGACCTTCTTCAGGCGAGACGATAATCGATGCAAGAAAATCACCGATGATTACGACACTCCCTGACTGCGAAATTTGAGCGCAGCTCTATACCGGTTTTATTGCGATAGAAATTATATGGACACTTCAAGCGGATTTGTATCGTCGCCGTGAGGTTCCGTATGAAGTACAAGGCCGATAAAATCGTCGCCGCGCGTCGTATGTGCGAATGACACGGAGAGCGAACGCAGTGTGGAGAGCAAACGGGACTTCCTCCGTCGCGCGAAAGGCGGTGAAGGTATTGGAGGGGGGGGAGGAAGGCAGGGAAGGAGCGACACTGTGCTGCGGCACCAAATGCGCATCTTGCAACCGGGAGCAAGGGGAACTGGCGACGCAATCTCCCACGCGAACGGTCGAAAACGGGAAGGCAGCGCGGGAGGGAGGGGGGGGGGGGGCAGGTTTCTACTCTGCCAACAAATGCGTTCTTGTAGTTTGCGCCGGTATGGGTTGCCGGTGTTTACGCGCACACCGTATCTTGCAAGCGATCTCCACGCTGCTCTAACCTTTGTGCAGCTCATTCGCCGCTCAGTTTCCGTTGAAACGATAGACCGGAGGAACCTTCGCTCGCTGCCATCGTTTTGACAGTGGTTGTCTGCGGTCATCGAGTGTGATCTATTCCTATTTGCTTGTGCGCGCTGACAATACGCTTGTTAATTCAGTTAGTAAACGAATGTGTCCAAGTTTATGCACCTTCTACTATCCCTACTCCGAATGGCTCTCTGCTAATTTGCTATCGCAATTGATACTTTGCCTTTAGGGCGAAACTGCGACATTCTTCATTTCGATTTATTAGGCATCGCACCGATCACAGAACGGACTGGCAGAACCACAACGCGCGGCGCTAAATAAAGACCGGTTACACATTTGCCGCTTTCCGGTAACTGCAAATTATGCAACCGTAATCTATACCGGGAAACGCTGGTGGCGCACTCTATGCGTGAAGGCGAGCTTTCGGGTTCTTTTGTTTCTTTGACGGCAGCTGTTTAAAATTTTGTATTCGCATTATGTTTAGGCAAATAAATTGAATCTGAACGATAGGGTGCTCTCGGCGAAGGCGCTGAGCACTGCTCGTGCAGCTTGTTTAGCAGCAGCGGCAGACGAACCACTTCCACCGGGTGCTAACCGAAGGCTTTCTTTCTAATTTTCAATAAAGTTTTTATCATAACAACAGGTTGCATCACTCATTGGTGAGTAAAACAGAACGAGGGTGCGCGCGGCTCGCGCGGACCGCATTCTCTAGCGGAGGCGGCGCTCGTTGCCTCGGTTGTGAGAGACGCCAGGGGACGCCGACGCTCAACGCAGGAACGGGCGCTTAACAGCTGCGCTCTAAAGCCCGGCCCACATTCAGCGCTCTATTGCGATAGCAATTATATCGACACATCAAGCGGATTTCTACCATCGACGTCGTCATCGTCACCGCGAGGTTCCGTATAAAGTCCAAGGGCGATAAAATCGTCGCCGCGCGCCGTATGTACGAGTTACACGTTGAGAGAACGCACGGCGAAGAGCAAACGCCACTTCCTCCGTCGCGCGAAAGGCCATGGGGGTAGGGGAAGGAGGGGGGGGGGGGGCGACGCTGTGCTGCGGCACCAAATGTCTATCTTGCAACTGGAACTGGCGTATCTTGGAACAGGCGCCGCAATCTCCCACGCGAAAGGAGGAAAGCGGAAAGGCAGCGCAGGAGAGGGCTGGGGGCGACTTCTACTCTTCTAATAACTGCGTAGTTTGCGCCGGTGCAGGCTGTCGCGCGCTCCGTATCTTCAAAGCGATCTCCAGACGGCTCTGACCTTTGTATGCTCTGTGCTTTCGCCGCTCAGAGGGAGAGAGAATAAACTTTTATTCACAAAGGCAAGGTAATTCTTCCTCGTTGGGTGGGGCCCTCAGTCCAGGGCTCTATTGCCTTGCACGACCCTGCGAGCCCGCTGGACCAGTTGTTGCTGTTCCTGCCGGCCTAAGCTGAGCAGTGCAGACTCCCAATAGGAAGGGGTGGGGTTGGGGATAGGAGGAACGCCCCGTGCACTAGAGTATTGCCACGTGGAATGATAGACTGTTGGTTTGGATCCACAGTAGGGGCAGTAGGAAGGGTACAGAGTGGGATGATAGAGATGAAGCATATAAAGGCAAGGGAATGAATTATTCTGCAGTTGCCGCCAAGCCACGGCATCTGCTCTGTTGAGTGAAGGATGAGGTGGAGGATACGTATAATGGCTCTGTCGGTAGTACTCCAGCATTGCGTTGTAGTTTAGTGGTTCTGTCGGTGCGTCATCTGAATTGGACAGCTCTTCCGATAGATCCCGGCCGGTCAGATCTCGGGCAACCGCATGAACGCATTCATTTCAATGGAGAGAGGCGTGTCCAAGAGTCCAGACGATGCGCACCGTACGTAAAGTGGACGGCGAGACAGAAGACAGAATATTGTGAGTATGCGCAGCTACAAGTCCCTGGGCGAAGGCACAGCAAGCAGCCTGTGAGTCTGTCACTATGGTGACAGGGGCGTCCTGTGACGGTAATGTCGAGGCGTGGACAATGGCCAGAGCAATAGCTCCCTCCTCTGCCGAACCACTGTCCGTAGTGCGAAGTGTGGCAGACGCCACGAGCGCGTCTGTGTTGTCGATCACCGTTAGACACAAGGCGGGCTTCTCTGCGTAGCGTGCCGCATCAGTGTAAAGAACTTGTAAGTCTGTAGTGCCATCGCCAAAGACGCGTGTCATGGCCTGATCTCGGGCACGTCGACGGCCGGCATGGCAGTGGGGATTCATGTTGCGTGGAATCGGAGCCACATTAATGAGAGCGCGAATATTAGGAGCGAGTTTATGTTGCGGTACCTGTGTGGGTTTTTTCAGGAATAAGGTATCCAAGACGAGAGAGGATGGCGCAACCCTGACGGGTTTGCCTAAGACGCTGGAGCTGACTGTTGTGCTGGGCCTCGAGCAGTACGGTTATGGTGTTGTGGACACCAAGCTGAAGAAGGCGTCGTGTAGAAGCGTGAGGAGGCAAGCCGAGAGCCGCCTTCACCGCCGTCGCTAGAAGGACGTCCATCTTTTCGGTTTGAGTAAGCGTGAGATTATGATAGGGAAGGTGATAGGTGAGCCGACTAACTATGAGAGCTTGTACTATGCGGAGGGCATCCTTCTCGCGAAGGCCTCTCCTGCGATTGGTGATGCGGTGGATCATGTGTGTAATTTGTGTTATCTGCTCAGTCAGAAGGCGCGTAGTGTGTGAGGCCTTGTCATCAGCCTGAATGTGGGGGCCTAAAATGTGCAGTCGAGGTACCTGAGGGATAGGACGGCCATCAAGGAACAGTGAAATATCAGAAGAATCGTCGGTTCTGCGGCGCCGCTTGTGTACCACTATCAACTCTGACTTTTCGACTGAGCATGTAAGGCTCCCGGTGGCAGCTTAGTCTTGTACAACACATGCAGCTTTCTGGAGAGCATCCTCAATGGTTCCGTCTGATCCTTTGGTTGCCCAGATTGTAATGTCATCAGCGTAAAAGGCATGCTGGATGTTGGGAATCTTGTGTAATAATGGGGAGAGTTTCGGAGTTTAGCCATAGCCAGATAAAACAGGGTGGGAGAGAGGACCGAGCCCGGTGGCGTTACTCTGCCTGCGAGACTTATAACTTCCGACCGGAGGTCTCCAATCACAACAGTGGCCGTGCGGTCAGAAAGAAAGGCCCTGGCGTAATTGTATAAACGTGCGCCGCACTGCGAGGAAGCGAGATTGTCGAGAATTAAGTCGTGGGAGACGTTGTCAAATACTCCCTTGAGATCCAGGGCCAGGATTGCCCTTACCTGATTTGAAGTGGGGCTATCCAACAAGTCCTCCTTAAGTTGTATCAGAACGTCTTGTGTAGAAATACCGGGACGGTACCCGAAGAGTGTATCCGGAAAAAAGTGAGTGTCTTCGAGAAATGGCTGGAGTCGGGAGAGTACAATGTGTTCGAAGAGTTTAGCTACACATGCAGTCAAAGATATAGGTCGGAGATTCTGGAGGGATAGCGGCTTGCCAGGCTTAGGAATAAGGATGATATCCGCGTGTCGCCAGTCCTGCGGTGGCCTGCCGTCGTTATTCCAGTGTTCCTTGTAAAAAGCAGTTAAATGCTGGATGGCCTGGTCATCTAAATTACGTAGAAGTGTGTATGTAATCCCATCAGCCCCGGGTGCTGTGTTATGCTTAATGTTCTGCAAGGCCGCCCTAACCTCTGATTCTGTAATTTTGACTTGGGTTTGGATTAATTTTGAATTTTGGGTTAAGTCGGGGTTCATGTCTCCGGTTACACTTGTGCCAAGCCTCGTGCTACTCCTCGTATCGTTGACGAGTGTGAGGTCCATGTCCTCAATAACTTTGTGAAGCAGGTTTCCCCTGGGGTTGGTGTGCTTATAACCCCAGAGGGGGTGGGCTGCATTGAGGTCGCCCTCTATTAGAAGCGGATGATTGCCTGCTGCGTGCGTGGCTTGTTCCAAAACCTGTTTGAGGACCGATGGCGTGCTTTTCGGCCGACAGTAGGCGTTTAGAACGAACACGGAACCCTCCTTCTTTGTTGCCTGCGGGATAATTTCGAGCAGAATGGCAAGCGGTTCGGATTGTTGGAGATGGTGTTGAACGGCCACTAGCTTCTTACTAACCAGGGTGTGAAGGCTGTCACGGTGAAGGGTGTGAAGGCAGTGTGTCTTCGTCTCTTGCAGTGCGATGATTTCAGGTGGTCTTGTTAATGTGGCGATGTATTGTATCAGCGATCCATGCATGTTCTTGTAGCCCCGGCAATTGCACTGCCACACCCTGGTTTCGCCTGGGGAGCCCCCGCGTTTACTGCATATATGTTGAGGAGGAGCCATCTTGGTTATTAAGGGGTGGTGATGCGTGCACCAGGTGGGGTTCTGCATTGCTTTTGCGGGGGGTTACGAATAATTACAGCCGTCAAGACCGTATTGTGGAGATGTCCAGGGAGCCCCAGATGGCATTGTGCACATTTGACACGGTGCGAAGGTGTAAACGCGTTTCTCGCGTTCCTTTACCTCTGTGCCATGCACTTGCAATGTATATGCATGCTCTGAATCACCTCCCGACGAGGCGTGCAAGGCAGTAGCGGCGGCGGCGGCGTTGGCGGCAGCAGCAGCCAAGAATTCGAAGGAAGAAACAGAGAAACCTTCACTTTAAAACTGTCCTAATGGTTCTGCATCTCCCCTATGGCTATTGAGTTCTGCGGAATTGGACAGGTGAGGTTTTCATTACAACGCAAAAAAATTGCGTCCCCTCGACTATAGCACTATCCTACAAAGGAAGCCGATTATCAATTAGAAAGCTAAATTGACGAATGATTTGGCATCGCAGTGTTAGTCCATTTGCATGCCATTTATAAAACTTCTTTACCTTGTATATTCCCGCTAAACTTAATTTCAAGGAACTGATTAATGGACGCATCTTTCTTATTTGTCGTTGTGCGCACATTATCACATTGTCGTTTGAGGCTTTACACAATTTATCAAGGTCTACACATCCTGTCTGGCCACTGTAAGTTTTTGGCAGATAATGATTCTCGACTACAGAAAAGCTACTGCAGAAAAACGTTAACCGTTTATTAATGAATGTTGTCTACAGGCAAAATACAAGAGCAAAATTTCTTGCAGAGTTTCTGTATTGAGTATAAAGTTCTTGGCTAAATCTCAGCGGCCAGCACTAAGTGACAGGTAGCAAGCGTTATTAGTTGGTAATTAGTATTAGTCAGCGTTATTAGTAAGGGTGAGGGAGCAGAGGTTGAGCATGTGACAGGCTTTTTTTAAACCACGTGCATAGAAGACAGACTGATGCAAGATCTTCCGGCTACAGTGGTGTCACACAAGTGACACAAATGCATGACACCACATGTCATGGAAATTAAACGTGCACCTATGGATTACTTATGATGAAACGTGTGACTGAAATTTTCAGAAAAACCATAGGTGCCTTCACCCTGCTACATGTATTGCTAATACAAAAGCACATTCTCTTTCGGTGACGGTCCTGCTGTTGAGTGGTTTAAGATCTACCTCACTCAAAAGATCACAGTTTGTTCAAATTAATAATGGAACTTCTAGATTAGCCCTTGTGACTCATGGCGTATTTCCGGGTAGTGTCACGTAACCTCTTTCATTTCTCATTTAAATAAATTACTTGCCTGCTACGTGTCATGTAAATATCCCTATTTTTGTGGATTATTCCATCTTGTACAGTGTAATTCATTTTTATGATGGTCATGAAATTCAAAATAATGCTCTAGGGTCTCTTTTTATTTGGTGCCAGGAGTGGGGGCAGACCACTCTACATGCAGAAAAATAGTCGGCATTAACAATATATAGAAAGAAAGAAATATCTGTGATCACTATTAATCTTAATGACACACCTCTGACTTGGGTTTAGAGCACAAATACTTGGGGTAACATTATCTCATTATATCCGAAGGAATACGCTTGTTGAAAACGTTACATCGAATGCACTATAGTGACTCATCCTGAGAATGCGCCTTCGCCTGGAACCACGCGACACAAAGCTCTTGGCTTATCGCACGTTTGTTCGAAAAATATTTGAGTATGCTCACAATGTTTCGTGTCCTTTTATTTACCAACTTATTGACAGATAAGAGGGATGACAGAGAAAAGCGTAAAGGTTTATTGTTAATTATTACAATGTATAACCCTCACCAGCTACTTCACTAAAGCAAGTTGGTATGATAGCCTTACAATATCGAGCTAAACTAGCCCGACCGAAGTTTTTGTGTCAATTATTCTATGGTGAAATAAACAATGACACAGCTAAAGTTATCTCTTTATCACGTATGAGCTATATACGTCAACACCCTCCTACCATTGTTGAACACCGGCGCAACTCGAACTGTTTTAAATACTCCTATGTTATACGTGCAATAAGAGAGTGGAACCAACTGTTGTCGAGGAAATGATCCGTGCACAACTGCACAAATATGGCGCGGGCGTCGTACCTTGATAGCGATCTGCGACCTGGGCAAAGTTCACGCCCGCGCGGGCTTCATCTGCAAAACGATCTGCGATGTGGACAAAGTACGCGCAGAGCCGGTAGCTTCGTATGCACTGTGCTTACGAAGTTTAGTTCGCGTTGAAGCGAGACACGCCGCCAAGGCCAATTCGCTCGCGGCTGCTGCCGCGCTTCATGACTGCGCCATTTTCACAGCGAGCTTCCACCTTCATCGAGCGAGATGTGTTTATGTTTACCTGCGCGCGCCTGACATCATGCATGTTAATTTAATTATTACGCGAATGTTTGCAAGTTTACATGGCTGATAAAGCTACTATCCTTATTTCGTATAGCTGTCAACTCAATTGCTATCGGAATTGATGCTTTGCCTTTGGGGCGAAATGGCGACCTTTTTTGAGCTCTATTGATTTCTCTGTATTGTGACTTCGCAATTCTGTCTCAAAAATGGTGCTACCTTTCTTTCTGTTGACTTTGTTTTGTTTTGCTTACTTTTGATGCTGTTCTCGATGTACTTACGTTCTTTATATTTCTCTCAGTTGAGTTGAGATGATAATTATTGTAACACTTTTTTGCATTGTGTTTCACGTGCCCGTATTATATCTTCATCACATTGTACTCATATATGTGCCATCCCTGCTATGATCTCGTATGAGACTAGTAGTATTGTTAAGTAAATAAAATAAGTTACGCTTATTGGTCTTCTTTATGTTGCGTTTTGCATATTTCACGAAAAAAAAAACACTTTTCCATGTATTTATATGTGCTGTCTTTTATCTATTACCATGCGTGCCTTCCCAATATGATAATACTCACTCTTTTTTGTAGACTTGGGACGCTAGGACACGAACGTATGTATTTTATGCTTTCCTTTTAAACTGTATTAATAGGTGCTGAATTTAAAGAGAGAAAGTTTACGACTTTGTTGTATTGCCACGAAAAGGTTGTACATTTGTTAGCTTGTACGAGTGCCACATGTTCCTTTTGGATTTTAGGAATCAACGTTAACGTGAAAACAGAACCTATAGGACACTGTGAGATTCTGACAGTGACAATGTCATCAGCAACCTTCTGTTTTCAGATGAAATTGTCCATTAACCAACTATGCGGACGAATTGCAGCAAATAATTCAGGACCTTAACCGAGAAAGAGTAACAGCAGGGTTGAAGATTAATATGCAAAAGACAAACGTAGTAGTAGTAGTAGTAGTAGTAGTAGTAGTAGTAGTAGTACACATTTATTCAGCCAAAAATTGCAAGCCGAGCATATCAACCGCCTGCGCGGCAAGTCTACGCTGTTCTTCCCCTTCAGCGCCAAGTCAGTCGAGCCAGGCGGTGATGAAAAAGGAAGGGGGATGACATGAATGCGATTGCTGAGCAGCGGGGAAGTAGAAAAGGCAATGAGATATGTCTGCATATGTAGAGGGGCAGTTGGCAGTTGGGACAGCTGGGGTCGAATCGATAGCGAAGAGAAACAGACGGGAGGGGTTAACCAGTGAATTCATTTGGACATGCCGCAGAAGGCGAGCCTCCGGCACAGTGAGTGATGGATGAGGGGGAGGGTAGAGGCGCTTGTCGAGACGGAGCTGGAGGTAGACTTCCTTGATGGTGCGGCGCAGGGTGAGTCTCCCACCGTCCTCCGAGGGCTTGGGCCAGGGGATCAACGGTGCCCGGTTAGAAAAGTCACGGGCGAGCTTATGGGCCAGCTCATTGCCGTCAATCCCTGAACGCCCAGGGACCCAGCGAAGGAAAACGGTGGAATGCTGCAGTGCAGAGACCACTCGTTCGACCTCCTTCTGGAGTGAATGGGGTAGTGTGCGGTTCTGTATGTGGTAGATGGCGGCTTGGGAATCGGAGTATATTGTATACTCTGGGAGAGAGAGAGGAGAGATGGAAATGATTGTACGGCATGGGCAATGGCAAGGACCTCGAGAGAGAGTGCATCCGGAGGGTGTAGGAACAACCCGCTGGTGTGGGTTTCAGGTGCTGATAGGAGGAGATGGTATATAGCGTAGCCGCATTAACCTCGGGGAGCCACGAAAGAGGCATCCGTGTAGGCTACTGCTTGGGTAGTAAAAGGGGGGAGGATATGGTACTGCGCTGCAGCGTGATGACGGCTGGCATGCAAGACGGGGAACATATTGGGCAGGAGCGGGAGGATACGAAGGTTGGGAGCCAGGCTGGATACAGGAGAGTTAAATGTGAAAACGAGAATGGGGGATATACCCGCCTGGGCCAGTAAGCACTGACCCTGACGACAGAGCCATTGCACTGACCCAGATGAGGACAGAGCCATTCGCGCAAGGGTCTTGCCAATGCACGACGTCAGGGAGATAGGGCGAAGCTACGTCTTCTTGTTCTTTCTAAGATTTTACGTGCCAAAACCTGTTCTGATTATGAGACATGCCGTAGCTGAGGGCTCCGGACTAATTTTGACCACCTCGGGTTTTTTAACATGCTCTACAACGCAAGCACACGGCCGTTTTCGCCTTTCATCTCCACCGAAATCCCGCGACCTCGTGCTCTGCAGAAGCAACGCGTTAGCTGACTGAGCCATCCCGGCGGGTTTACAAGGAAGCTAAAAAAGGCGTAAAAAGTGCATTGAAATGATGTATAGCTTTTATTCTCGTTATGTATCTGTGTTTAATTTGCGATAAAGTTCGCAATAGATAGTTTTCATATCACGTCACGGAGAAACCGCTCACTGTGGTGGTACCCAAACACGGCGAGTACGCTGACACCAGTGCACCGTATTATCACGCGCACAGTTTTCCTTTTTGACGGCGACTGTTTTTCACCGGTTTACCACTGTTATTGCTGTGAAGTTCGATGCAAGAAGCGTCTGGCAGGCTATTATGTTTCTTGATGACGCCGCTTCTCGACCTTCTAGTACCGAAATATGGCGTCCATGATGACGTCGGTGCAAACTATCTATATTTAAACATTTACGTAGATCCATTGTGGCACGGGAGTTGCTATGAATGTAGTGATAGTGAGCCGGCAAGATGACATGACTGAACGGAATAAGAGACACGCAATGCTCTTATTGAGCAGTTAGATATAACCGCTGATTTCAGCGCATTTCAGCGACGAGGGTTAATCCCTCCAACGAGGATTTAGACAACAGTATTGAGACACTCAAATATGAACTTGGCAACGTTCCACACGTGCACCCTATCAAATGAGGCTAGCTTAGCAGGCCTATTTGTGTAATTATCAAGCATTACCTGGGATATTATTGGCCTTAGTGAGCCTAGAAGAACTGGTGAGGCTTATACAGTGCTGACTAACGGCCACGTACTCTGCTACAGAAGTCTTGCAGATAAGGGAGAATTCGGGATAGGAATTATAGTCCATAAGGACATAGCGGATTGATGAATTCTATGGTATTAAGAGAGGGTAGCAGTCGTCGTAATAAAGCTGAATAGGTGGTATAGAATGAGGGTAGTACAAGCCTACGCCCCAACCTCCAGTCACCATGATGAAGAAAGAACAGTTTTCTGAATATGTTGAATTGCCGTTTAGAATGGCGCCACCTCAGTATACTGTTGTCGCGGGTGACTTCATTGCACAAGTTGGGAAAAAGGAGGCTGGTGAGCAAGTAATTGGCAACTATGGCAAATGATTCTACGAACACTAGAGGAGAGATGTTGGTAGAATTCGCGGAAAGGAATAGGCTCCGAGTAATGAATACCTTCTTGAGGAAGCGCAGCAACAGGAAGTGGACCTGGAAAAGCCCGAATGGAGAAACAAGGAATGAAATAGATTTCATACTCTCTGCCAATCCCAACATAGTGCAGGATGTAGAATTGTTAGGTAGGGTAAAGTGCAGTGATCATAGGTTAGTGAGGTCTTGGATTTCTCTCAATTTCAAGACAGAAGGAATAAAACTAGTCAAGAACGAACACGTCAACCTGGACGCAGTAAGGGTAAAAGCAGGCAAATTCAGGCTGGTGCTCGAAAACAAATATGCAGCTTTAGAACAGGAGGATGACGACAACATGAAGGTTATGAATGAAACAGTACTAAGATGATCTTAGAAACAGCAATTGAAGTGGGAGGTAAGGCACCAGTTCAACCAGTAATTAAGCTCTCCCAAGTAACAAAGGACCTAATAAAGAAAGGACAAAACGTGAAAGTGTCAAACTCGACACCAGATAGAAGTCGCTGAACTGTCAAAACTGATCAACAAGAAGAAATTAAGGAATATTCGAATATATAACGTGGAAATTATTGAGGAAGCAATAAAATGTGGACGCAGCATGAAATTAGTGAGACGAAAACTTCACATAGGACAAGGCAAGCTGTATGCACTGGAATATATGCAGGGTAATATCATCAACAATTTCGATGACATAGTAAGGGTAGCGGAAGAATTCTATACGGACCTATACAGTGCCCAGAGCAGCGAAACTACCTTCATTCGAAGTAGTGATGAACAGGAGACAGAGGCTCCTTCTATAACATGCGATCAAGTTAGAAGGGCCTTGCAGGGCGTGACCAGAGGAAAAGCTGCTGGAGAAGATGGAATAACAGTCGATTTAATTAAAGATGGAGGAGATATCATGCTTGTAAAGCTTGCGGCCGTTTATGCACAATGTCTCATGATTTCAAGTCTACCAGAGAGCTGGAAGAGTGCCAACATTATACTAATACATAAGAAGTTGGACGTTAAAGGATTGAAAAATTATAGACCCATTAGCTTGCGTTCAGTATTGAATAAAATATTCACCAAGATAATTTCCAACAGAATCAGGGCAACACTTGATTTCAGTCAACCAAGAGAACAGGCTGGGTTCAGGAAGGAAATCTGCAGAGTACAATGAACCTGTCTATATGGATTTCGTAGATTGCGAAAAGGCATTTCGAAGCAATTTCTAAAGGTATGTACAAGCTGAAGGAGTTCGGAGTGTTCGGCAAGGGTTACTGTCGTGGCGATGGAAATAGAGAACATGTCACTCGATGACTGTTCAAGCATTGAAAGGGCGAGGAGTTCATTGAAGCCAAGATGGAAAGACCCGTCTGGCACGGTAACAAAGAGCGAAGAGTCAAGCTATTCCATGCGGCCGAGACATTCGCCGACAAGCAACGTTACGGCGCAGAAAGTGAATTGTACACAAAAATATTGCTGATGCCGGCGGCAATTTCAAGCATTACAAAAGGCAATGGAACGGCTTTGCGACTCAGAAAGATGTCGGATGGTGTAAAGAAGGACTGTAGCATCGGTGACGGCACCACAGACTGGGACAAGGGCAAAAGAGCCAGGCGGAATGTCGGTGTCCTCACGCACGACTTGTTAAGGCTGCTGATCAAGAGCGTCGTGGTATGGTGCGTCACACAGCGGCGAAAATTCAAATTCAGCTCGTGCGCAGTCGACGACAACATTATGAAGGGACAAGAATT
Source organism: Dermacentor silvarum (assembly GCF_013339745.2). NCBI lineage: Eukaryota > Metazoa > Arthropoda > Arachnida > Ixodida > Ixodidae > Dermacentor > Dermacentor silvarum. The sequence goes on from NC_051158.1 coordinate 73,789,017, forward strand.
TCCACCCAAGAATGACGTCATGTGAGCAGGCAGGAAGAAGGATAAACTCGACAATGTACCAAACGCAGTGTAAAAGCACACAGACAGTACAGGCTCCGAGAGGTGTAACGTGCTGCGCGCTTGCCGTATGAAGCGAAAGTCCACACAGCGGCTTGGCCCCCTTGAGCAACGAACGGCAGAGTTTGGCGGCTATAGCAGAAACGGCGGCGCCAGAGTCCTACAAGCGCAGAAGTCTAAATACCTTCGACAGATTTTTCGACCATGTTAGCGTGCGAAGAGCGAGGACTTCGGCAGATCGAAGATGGCGCAGTTCTTGCCTCGTGAACTGCGGCACTTAGTTTTCCTGGTCGGAGGGTCGGAAACGCATTGGGGATAGCGATCGTCGACGAGGAGTAGGGAGTGGTGCGACGGAAATTTGGGGAGGTCAGAAGAAACATACCGCTGGGAGGAACTCAGGGCTGATTGGCGCTTGGGCTGACTGCCATATTCGAACGGCCGGGCAGCGTCGGCGGAAGTTTGAAGGCGACGGTGGGAATAGTGAGCGACGTTTCCTGGCGTGTGACAGGCGTAAGAAATTGGAAGATTGTCAGGCGGCCGCCATGGATTGCTGACTGTCGGCTAGGCCCAAGAAGCATTAGGAGCGCGGGGTGGTGCAGACTGTTGAAGGATTGAGAAAGGCGGCTGGAGAGGACTAGACACTATCTCTGCATAGGTAGGAGGCACGGCAACAGGCTGCGCTGCCCGCACATACGTAAGAGGCGCGGCTACAGGCTGCATTGTCTGCGCATAGAGAAGAGGTGCGGCCACAGGTGGCTGGTGGTGAGCGACGGGAACAGCTTGAGTGACCTCTTCGGCAATGACAGTGCGGATCGTTGTAGGAAGACGATAGAATGGCTCCTGAGTGAAGAAGACCAAGGAAAATTGACGGGCAGCCTCCTCGCGCACGAAGTCTTTAATCTGCTGAAGCAGTGGAGAGTGGTCGGAAACGGCAACGAGACTCCACAGCGAGTCGTTGGTCGACCGAGGCTGCTGAGTCACAGTACGTTGCTTCTCGAACTCTTCGTACCTCTGGCATAACGTGACCACTTCAGAAACGGTGCGCGGGTTCTTGGACAAAATCATCTGGAATGCGCCGTCATCGATGCCTTTGAGAATTTGCGGAACATTATAAGCTTCGGGCATGGCGGCGTTGAAGCGTTTACAAAGGTCGACGACTTCTTCAATGTAGCTAGTGAAAGTTTCACCAGTCTTCGGTGCACGGGAACGCAAGCGCTGTACAGCGCGTAGTTTGCCGACACCAGGTCGACCAAACACTTGAGTGAAAGCCGTCTTAAAAGTCGGGATGTCGATTTCGTTGTTATAGAACCAGAGTTGGGCAACGCCAGTAAGATAAAATATGACGTTGGTGAACTTCACGGCGTCGTCCCGTTTGTAATGCGCGCTCCCTGTTCATACGACGTAAACCAGTCCTCAACTTCGGTGTCATCTGTACCGATGAAGACCTTCGGATCACGTGGCCGAGAAACCCCGGTGCAGATGACGGACTGGGGCGCAGGCGCTGGTGGGTTTGTGTTGTCGGTCATAATGGGCGGAAGCTTTCGGGTTCGAAGCACCATGCGACGCGTGAATTCCAGCAACCTCCACAAACTGAGAAGCAGCGTGGGGCACCGTCTCCAAAGACACCAGCGACCAGCAGCGCGAGCAGAGCGGGCCGAGCTTTGGCGATGCCGCTGGATGGAGGCGCGTCTTCTTCTTCACAAAATCGACTGTTATTCCATCTTCTCCTGCAGCTTTTCCCCTGGTCATGTCTTGCAACGCACTTCTAACTTCATCGCTCGTTATAGAAGGAGCCTCTGTATCCTGTTCATCACTACTTCGATAAATGTAGCTTGGCAGGTCTCGGTACTGTATAGGTCGCTACAGAATTCTTGCGCTGCTTTTACTAATTCTCAGGCGGGTACCTGCCAAGAAAGTAATTTAGTGGCTTTGAAAAGAAAATTTGGTACATTTCGGTCTCGGTGGGAATTGAAACCAGGCCTCTGGTGTGCGAGAAAATCACGCTTCCCTTAAGTCACCCTACTCCATTGTTCTGGCTTACGGTTAAAGGTTTGCCTAGTGTGTGCTTGATTGCACACGTTACGTCGCAGCCATCTCGCTGACTAAAGGTATAGCCTAGTGCGTGCACTAACACGCTGCACTTTAGGTACCAAGTCAATTTTTCACATGTGACATTCAGGAGGTCGCTTTAGTTCCACACGTGCACTTCCCATTGCGGCTCGTTATGTCTTTCAAGAAGTATAGCCCCGATTGTATAACTTCATGTATTTCCAAATGTGCAGCAGGCTTTCGCCTTCTTGTGTTACAAGAGTGTAACACCTGCCGAAATCTTTTCTTGACTTTCCCCGCTACTTGGCAACATTAGCGATCGTGCAGTATAGTTTGTCCGACATCATTTTCTGAGTAATAAAGAGTGCCTGTTCCCAGATTGTCACTTTATTTTGTTGTGCTATTTAGAATTACCAAGTCCTGCTGCTCATAAGCATCAAGCAATTATTTGTCGTCGTGGTCCATATAATCATTCAATTCTTTAGTGAGGGTATGCATATCACGTAGTGGCAATACTAATTTTGTTTCTTTTCAGAACTTTTTACGCAGAAATAAGGATGAAACCATATAGTGTGTTCCTAGAAGTGAGGAATACAAGTAAGATTTTTTACTTTGTTAGACTTGACCGCAAATGCTTCAAGGTCATGCCAGTATATGTCTTAGAATAATGTTTCCTTTTATATTTTTCATTCACGATAATTTTTGAAGGGATTTCTTCCAGAAAATATGTTATACATATTTCGAGGGTACATTTTCAATTTGAGACGAAGGAAACAACACAAATGTAGACAACCGATCTTGTGTTAAATCAATTTGCCGTTAAGACATCCTGGTGGGCTAGTTTGTTAGTCATGATGGAATATGGCTGCACACTTCTAAACAAGGACGTAACTCAGGATGAACAATCATGTGTTCTGTAAAGCGCTTATTTTTGTACATTCTATGTGACAGCCTTGTTTCGAAGTGAGCTTCCGTGTTTCTTTCTATTTCTGGTGTTTTTTCCACTCAGTTTCGGCCGTAATGCATTCCAGTAGCAAAGCTTCAAATAATTAAAACGATTGCTTTTGGGATTTCATATTATCTTATCTTTAGTGCAATTGTACTGAAAGTTGGGTTTTTTGCTCTTTGGAAAACTGTCATCAATTACACCACAGAAATATAACGAAGATAGAAAAAAATGATGGCAGAACCCATATCACGATGTCTGTCGATGATAATGCGTTAGCATTCAATCAATATAGCGACGCAACCTATTGCCAGCGTCGATACTAGACTTGTTTGAAGCGTGAAATGCAGCGCGACTCCCCCTTCTCGCTTGCCTACCAAAGTCTAGAGTGACGGTCGCGAAGTCTGCGCATGACTTCCCAAATGCGTGGTGTGCCGGTGAGGGCGAGCACTTTGAAACGTGTCTATATGTATACTGACACGTGTACCTGCTTATTTTCTCACGCGACCGCATTTCGCTGCCTAACAAATGTTATCGCGCAGCGCAGGACGCGCCTGCATGTATCGAAAGTTTCTCGAATGTTACCGATAAAGCCCCTATATTTATAAAAGTAGCGCCATCCACTTCCCTCCTCCTCCGTTCCACTATCGCGCTCGGCGCGACCAGCGCGATCGAGGCGCGATATCGACAGTGGCGCCGGCCTGCGTCGGGCCTGCCGTGGCAGACGACAGCTAACGCGCTACCAGAGGAAATCCGAGGAAAACTTCGATCGCGCCCTGCGGAGACGTTTTTGAGGCGCGATTTTGCTTCGTCAGTCAGTAACTGGTCTTAATAATGGCGTTTTGGAAGTAGCAACGCGACGATGCGAGACGGCGCAAATATCAAGTGTGCAGCAAGCGTTTGCGCACGCCGGATGGTAAACAAAAAAAGCCTTTTGCCCTCGCCTTGTCAGTTGCGGCAACTTAAGGCGCAGCAGCATGCCATCACAACGAAGTTCTTGTCCCTAACACGTTTGATCCGTTTGTGCGTACAGCACTTTCGTCGCACAGGCCCGAGAATGGCAGTCGGAGCGCGCTGGAAAGAAAAAAAATATACAAAAGCGCGACGCGAACTTCCACGTGACACGGATTGGCCAATGGGGGAGCGGAGGAGGCTGGGGCGACAGGAGGTGGTTAAGAGAGGGCGAGGAGGAAGCGCCGGGGTGAGCGCGGTGGCGGCAAGATCTAAGAATGGCGCTACTTTTATAAATATAGGGGCTTTAGTTACCGATGGCTCGATCTGCCATCTGTTGTCACCGAACCTTGTGAAATCTGATTGCATGTATGCGGGACGCGAATTGTGCAGCACTTCCTGGAAAACACGCCGGCACCAGTGATTACTCTGGAACCTTCGATACTCATGTATAAAAGCCGACGCGCTTGAACCATAGATTTCCGACGATCGCCGACTATGTTCGCCGCTATCGTTGTTCTTTTAGCGTTGCTGATTTTTGAGGGCACAAGTTCCCCCAGTAAAAAGCTAGTTTCGTCATTCACAGCAGCTACACTTACAGCCCCTTTGCCGCAAACACCAATCGTGCTGGAGCAGGGAGCCACCAACATTCCACGGATAAACATTTGAAGACCCAGAAACTATCTGGAAACATACTAAGAGTCGTTGCTTTCAACAACTGTAACTCCGACGACATGCTGCAGCATGTGTAGTTCGCCTTTGAAGACGCTGCCAAGACGCGGTTTGAGAACCGGCAGTCGGCGCTAACGACATGGGACTTGTTCCGCAATGGTTTTGTGCAGGCCTTTGCAAGCGTCGTGCATAAGGAAAGGGCAGAAACTCTGCTAGAAACCGGAATGCGGCTGCCAAACGAAAACTTTGCAATCTACACGGAAGAAATGGGACATTTTTTCTGCCTGTTCGCTGGATTAATTCGGAACTCACTACTAGAGCACTGCACGGGCCGATTTTTTCAACCCGGCCCGGGCCCGTTCTTACGTTGAGCAGCGTTGGGCAGTTTGATGGCGAGACCCGGGCCCGGCCCACGCCCGGAAATTATCTACGTTACCTGCCCGTCCCGCCACCCCTTTACCCTAGGTCCGAGCCCGGCCCGAGACCGAAAAAGATCACCGAGCGGAATTAAAAAAATAAAATGAGGAGATTGAAAGAAATTTATTCTTAAGGCATAAATAAATGGCATATACAATTATGAACACCATTTGGGCGGTCTGAACGCAAATACCAGCGCGCGAAGTAGTACGAATGACCCTGCCGAGCAGTATCGCCAGCAGTTTCCAACGGCGCAACCTTGATGCGGCCCAATCCACTTCTATCGCATCGCCGCCATAGTATTTTTCAACGTCGGGCGCCTCACGGCAATCATGCGCCGCCCCAGCCGCTCGTCCCACTCAACCGTATTCTAGTACAATATAGCCGAAGCACAGCCACGACCGGTCGCGAGCGCAGCGCATGGATGGAGTAAAGGGAGAAAGTGAGCTTCTCGTTGCTCCATGGTGCAGCGTAATGCGCTGCTGCTAGGTGGCCGTTTGAGAACATGCGTGCAATCATGGATGGACGCAGTGCCATATTTCAGTCGCATGACGAATCTTACCAGTCATCGTTTTACCAATTCGCCGTTGAAGAATCAGCAAGTCGTGAACGCGCTTGCACCGCGCTGAAAGCATTAATTCCATTGATTTAGGTAAGGAACACAAAGGCATCCTTTGGTTTGAGACAACTTCGGTCTTTCTGGACTTTTACATTCTGTTCAAATAGTGAAAAATGCGACGGAAGAAGAAAATGAAGTACACAGGAGTAGCACTGCTATAGCTTCCTGCTGCCCCGGGGCGACAGGTTTTTCAGAGTCGAGACGCGCGAGGATAACTCGCTGCACGTTACATGCACACCACCAGAAAGTCCGAGCCCGGCCCGGGCCCGCGTCAATGTACCCGAGCCCGGCCTGGGCCCGGGTCAAAAAGCACATGCAGTGCCCGAGCCCGGCCCGAGCCCGTGAAAAAAGTGCTCTACCCGGCCCAGCCCGGCCGGGCCGGGCGGGCCCGGGCTTTCGGGTAAGCACGTGCCCGTGCAGTGCTCGAACCTGCGTGCACCTGGGGTTCAACCATGACCAGCCCACCTGCGAAGGCGAAGTGGTCACATGATATAGGAAGACTCAGAATGGACGCCGGGGTGCACTACGGGGCAACAGGTGCCGAAAGAAGTTCTCGCAGGTACCGCTTCACTGCACGGGCGGAGAGTCAAAGGAAGTTGCTTCACCAACATGGACCGCCTCGGCGTGGCAATGAATGGGCACGGAATAATAATATGCTCTTCAATGTACGTACTTCAAAGTTCTTGCATGTCACCCACATCAGTTCGTTCCGCCATGGCCGGGCATCACCGTCGTAGGTGGCCCATCACGATATGGCATAGAACAAAAGTTTTACAACTAAGCTTGAGTTTAACAAAATATTCCTTTATTGGCACAACTATAAATATATCATGGTAATATTGTTACAGCAGCACCAAGAGTAGCGCCAGTCCGAAGTGGACGATTTGACGAGTAGAGATAGAATGGGTCTCGTCAGCCATGTTTTATCGTTGCCTCTCTTGAACACACTGTGAATACCCCTATATATGTGACTTCCGCAACGTAAAAAAATTCTGAAAGGTGCTGGGTACCCTGGAGAAACAACGAAGGAGCTCCGCAGCGGTCGTCTCTTCGGAAACGACAACATGACGGATGAAACAGGGCCCCAAATATCGCGGCCCGCAACAACGCCTACAATCCCGACGGTTGTCCTGGCTCAGCCGCGGGATCCAAGAACGTTCCGCAGCACCGACTGCCTTGACGTAGAAGACTTGATCGCCACGTATTAGCTTGTAAGCGCCCACAAGAAATGGTATTCCCCGATTATGTTGGCTAACTTGGTCTTCTACCTACAAGGCACGGCGAAGGAATTGTATCACCACCACGCGGAAGAGCTTAACCACTGGGACACGTGCACACAGAAGCTGAGCAACTTGTTCGGCCGTCCCGCCAGTCGGGAGAGTGCTGCTAATAAAGAACTAGCGACCCGCTTCGAAACGTCCGCAGAATCGTACGTCTCTTACATCCAGGATCTTACCTTCAGGCTTTCTGCCGTAACGCCGACAGTGAAATGCCTGAGTCACGCAAGGTTGGCCATGTACTGAAGGGGATCGCTGACGATGCGTTCAACCTGCTCATGTGCAAAAATTGTGAAACGGCACAGGACATCATAAAAGTGTGTCAATGTTTTGAGGAGGCTAAGAGCCGCCGCATTGTAAAGCCTTTCGCACGTCTGCCGAATACAACTGCGACATCCTCTTTCGACGACAGGCAGAAATGTAGCGACCATCATCGGACGACTTGACGCGAATAGTGCGCCGAGAACTTGAAGCCATGGCTCTTGCAGCCTTTTAAGCGCGGAACACATTAGGAGCACCGGCTGTGTGCGCCTAATGTGTTATGCAGTCACGTTTAGAAAACACAAGCGCAAAACAGGGCCAAAACATTGCAATACCAGCGCAAAAGCGGGTACAATTTTACTAGATTCAGAATAATATAAAATGCAGGAATACTAAAGAATTAATTGAATTATTTACCAGAAAGTCGTTATTATCGCTTCTAACACGCCCGGCTGATACCGGCGCAGCTCAAAAGAGGGCGCCACCACGCTTCTAACCAGAGCTTGAAGTCTTCCTGCTCTCGTAGTGTGGCGACCACTGTAGCATGCACTCACTCACGCACACTCATATGTTTATATATATAAGCGAAGCGTTGAATAACAGGATCAGGCAGTGAAACAGGTCAAGGAATAGAAGCCTGCACAAGTTCACGAGCAGGAAGCTTCACGTTCAGGTGCTGTGCTGTGCCAAGAATCTTAGTCGAACAAGAGTGATGACCGTCATGTGCAGTGCTTCGGGGAAATGCATGGAGGCGTACACCAATATCATGTGTATATGTTTCCTGTTTTGTTGATGCCACATCAACCGATTATTTGCGAATAAATCATTAATAAAAAAGTGGAGAGTTTGAATTGTCCCGCACAAGGCAATACTAGTAAAAAAATGGATGCCGCAGTGCTACCGTTGGCGCGCTGAGGGTGGTCGAGCCCCTCTTTAGGAAATTGAGGAGGGGCCGCTGTTGATAGATGTTGACAACGCCGACAGCGTCGACACAAGACAAGCACAGGATAAAACAAGATAAACAGAAGGAAAACCCAAGTGAAACACCGGCGAACCACTGCTGCGCACTTCCGCAGCATTCACGCTGAGTGGAATTGTATTACCGCTGAGTTTACCATTGCATTGACGCCGAGTTTGTTTAGATACAGAGGTTTATTTGAAAAAAGGCAGAGATGAGAGTTGCTTCAATAACTGTCAGCGCTATGAGACGCCTGACAGCTGCTGGGACGCTGTTTTTCACGGCCCAGTGATCCGAACAACTTGCCTACAGCACCATTTGTGCAGGCAATAGTGTGCCAAGAACTCGCCAATCTGGGATTTCAGTATGCATGTGCTACTGCCGCTCCGCAGCTGTCTCGTGCTCCTTGCCCGTAGACTGGTCAGCGGTGTCCTGCGCGCTACCGAAATCCAGCCGAGTGGTCAACCGCAGACGATCGGCCAATCGGTTTTGCCTGCCGACGTATCGGTCACGCTGCTCGCCATTGTAACAACCGTCCTGTCTCCTCCCCTCCGCAACCGCCATTCACCAGTTATTATCGCCCCCAACAGAGCCAGCGTCGTTACCAGCCTCCATTTGAACCGCAACAGCCAAACAATGACACTCGTGTCCCTAGTCGTCATTTCGACGTCACCAGTCCCGTTCACCTCCGGCTCGTCGACCATGGTCCCTATCACCGCAGCCTCGTCGCGTACCGTCGCCGATGCAGCCCCGAAGCCTGTCTCCGGAAAACTAAGCAACACAGCTCCCGGAGGTGACGCTGCATTGACGACTCGACCACAACACCCTCTGATCACTTTGCCGACCAAACAGAACTTCATGGACGTTGTAGTCGATGGCGTGAGTACCCCAGCACTAATTCACACTGGCGCGCACATATCCGAGATGAGTGCCCACTTGCGCCGACGCCTGAAGAAAATTCTCAGTCCCGCTGCATCACGCACCCTCCGTGTCGCCGACGGCGGAACGACTACCGTGATTTGTATGTGCACTGCTCGCATTGGCATCGCGGGGCACCTAACGACTGTTTTGTTGGCCATTTTGGAACAATGCCCTTACGACGTTATACTCGGCTTAGACTTTTTATCGTCCCATTCAGCCCTCCTCAACTGCTCTTCTACTGTCATTCAGCTTGAACTACCCATCGGCTGCTTTAGTCCACTAGTCATACAACCACGGTTATGCTCTCCCAAAGACATCCGCCTGTCGTCTCAAGCCACTACATACATCACTGTGATGTCGTTTCTATCTGTTCCTGGCGGTGTCTATGTGCTATGTCCCACCGCTGGCATATTGCTTGAAAAGGATTTGGCCATTCCCCATACCGTGCTCACTATTACAGGAAATCAGACCTAGCTCCATCTGCTTAATTTTAACTCCTCGAATGAAATTGTTCCCAGGAGCATGTTGTTGGGTGACATTTTGCCTGTCAACGATTGCGAGATATTGTCTTTTAACGCAGCAATGCCGTCGCCCTCTACAGGAACCTGATTCACCGTTTCTCAAAGACGAACTTAGCAAGGTGATCGTACCTGACCTTCTTCCTGCAGAAGCCGCTGACTTCCGCGTCTGCTGACAGCTCTGAAGATGATGGGCATGACAACGACTCGCGTCCTGACCATTTCTGATTTGCGCGACATCCGCACTGAACAGCGGCGTGATGACTGCTTACGTGTTCTTATCGATTGTCTCAATTCTGTACATTAGGAGCCCACGCTGCGCATCTTCGTGCTCCGCGGCGACGTTCTCTAGCGTCGCAGCTTACACCCTGAAGGACAAGATTTTCTACTCGTTGCACCACGCCATCTCCGGAGCTCAGTTCTTGAGCAGTTGCATGACGCCCTACTGCAGGCCACCTCGGCGTTTCGCGTACGTACGACTGCGTACGGTGCAGCTTCTAATGGCCAGGTTTTTACGGCTCTGTTCACCACTACAATGCCGCCTGTGCGCTCTGTCAGCCCCGCAAAAAGCCTGCTGTGCTGCCCGCTCGACGCCTTCACCCCATCGTTGTGCCCTCCGCACCTTTATCTCGAGTGGGTCTCGATCTTCTCAGCCCTTTTCCGACGTCAAAATCTAGCAATAAGTGGGTGGTTGTCGTGACTGATTACGCGGCCCGGTACGCGAGCACGCGAGCTTTGCGCACAAGCTGTGCAATTGAGGTTCCGCATTTCCTTTTACATGACGTCATCCTCATTCACGGCGCATCCCGGCAGCTCCTCACTGATCGTGACAAGACCTTCTTGTCCCGTGTTGTTGAAGACCTATTTCGCTCTTATTTTTCCGAGAACAAGCTTTCTCCCGCCTACCACCCGCAAACAAACGCAGGTTGACAATCGCAGGTTGACCGCAGGTTGACAGAAATGCTGTCTATGTACGTTTCTGACCACCACAGTGATTAGGACAGCACGTTGCCTTTCGTTAGCTTCCCCCATAATTCGTCGCGTCAAGAGACCGCTAGCTTTAACCGTTTTACCTTCTGTTCGGCCGTGACCCTACTTTGCCCTTTGAAACACTACCTCCTTCCTCGACGAACACTCCCACTCAATATGCTCAAGACGTCTTAGCCTGGGCTCACACGGCGCACCAAATTGCCGGCTACCGGATCACTGAATCTGAAGCCGCACAGAAGATCTGATACGAACTGAGCTACGAAGATTCGATGTGAGCTACGAGATCGTTCCACTGGACTCGCGTGTCCCCACTGACGTTGTACATGTGTCCCGGCTGAAACTTTACTTTGCCCACAGTTCACCTCCATTATAATTAGCGCCGAGACAGCGGGGGTAATGTTACGGCGCAACCAAAAGTAACGCCCGTCCGAAGAAGACGATTTCACGTGTAGATGTAGAATTCGTCTCGCCAGGGGCGCTATGCAGGATGCGCCGAGTTTGGCGAAACTCGGGATCTTCACGAGCTCTAGCGACGCCCCAAGATGAAAGAACTAATGTTAGCAAGACAAAGTTTGTCCGTTGGCACGTCTCCAGTTTCATTGGTTTATCTAGATTCAGTCTGGGTGGCTATCATCTCTTAGGCGTTTCCATATGGGCGGTCGACAAACTGGGGCTCACGTGATCATACGGTCGGTGCCTTCTTTCACTTGTTTGTCGTTCACCGAGTGCATTACAGGCACAAGCAAGTTATAAAATAAATGCATTTAGTACAATAGTATTAGTCACATTAACGTGGGTTATAAGCATTTTAAAATTTAGAAGATGTGCACTGAATGTGTATTAGACTAATTTGCCGTTTAACACGTTTCGCGTTATACCACGAGGGGACGCTCGCCCTCCTCTTTCTTCCTATTGATTGGATTCGCGCAGCTCGCTACGTGCTTGCGCTACTTTTTCCGAGCCCAGATCGGTGTGCACTTGGTTTTCGCCACTAAAATCGCTTGTTGCTCCTTTTATTTCCTCTGGATTGAATTGGTGTGGCTCGCTACGTGCTTGCACTCCCATTTCCGAGCACATATTGGTGTGCGCCTGGTTTTCACAATGGGCTTTCAACAGATCTCTCGTTGCTCGCGCTAAATAAAGGTGCGAGGCGAATGAGCGTCGGCTAGCGTAGAAGTGGTTTGCCACGCGCTTACCGTGTAAGCACCCACGTATGCCGGAAAGCACTCATACAAAGGTCAGAAAACAACGCTTTATTTTCGTTTACTTTGTGATGCACCTTCATACTGGCTAGCGCCGAGCGATGGCTTCTAACAACCGCAGGAAAGAGCCTTTGTACTGGGTAGCCCGAGCGATCAGTGGCTTGTAACAAACGCAAGAAAGGGTCTTTGCAGCGTACCTGGCCGTTAATTGACTACCACAAAACCTATACCAGGAACGACTCCAGCAGCAGTGCAGTTACCCTGTAAACACCGCTGACGAAGTGGCGATTCACTTTTTGACAATAAATTTCTTTTTTTTGCGTTTGAACGCCTGTGATGGGGCCCACAAACTTCACGCGGTGGTTGACTGTCTCTCAGTGCAGATTGAGGCTCGCCTCGTTAACATCCACTAAATTTGGAATACAGTTCTATGCGGCCCATTCGGTACTGCGATTAATAGCCCCCGGTTGAACATTGGCTGCAATAATGGCTGCGTCTCGTCGGTCGACTATGAAAAGTCGCAGCACTCCTGTGGTAGCGCAGGCCATGCCGAAGACCCATGGTGCACGATCTTTTAACATTGCAGTAATTTTGGCGGCTCGGTGGAACGTTGTCGCCCTTCATCAGGCGGTCTCGATTGTACTTTCGCTTGCCGCGAAAAGCACTCGCCAATTTGCACTATCTTCTCGGGGCTCACGAGTGGAGGTTGCGCCAGCCGCTCGTCCATCACGACCTCATGGGCGTAGTTCTTCCAGTGGGCGATGGCGTCCTTCGATAAAGGAAGCAAGTCACTGGCCATCTCCTTCAACAGCCACACGTCTACGCTATTGCTCACGCAGTACGTGAGCCAAAACACTTGCCGCATAAAGAGGTGGACGTCCGTTGGCGAAGTAACTTCTTTCGCCTGTTTGCCCGTACAGTGCAGCGGTACCGTGTAACTGCAAAAACTGCTTTCGGCACATTGTTGCACCGGAAGGCAGCTTAGCGTACATTCTGAGTCTTCCTGTACAATGTGACCACTACAATGGGACCAACCAACCTGTGTTGGTTGGTCCAATTGTAGTTTTCCTCGGCAGCCAAGTCACACCAGTCTGTGCTCGGAAAGCATAATTTGCCCGCCACGCTGTCTCCGCAGACGAGAGCCTTCGCCTAACGCTACACAGCCAGCACACTGAAGTATTGGAAAGGCGAAAATGACGCTGAAGCCCTACGTCTGTCATATAGATGAACGGGTCCAGATGGACATATTGATGCTCGCTGTCGCTGGACGGGATGACACTGGCTGCTGCTTGAGGGGGGCTTCGCGATGTACGAGTTTGGCAGGAGTTCGTCTGTCAATAAAAACCATAGGTGACGCCCCGCGCGAGGTATGCAACTCTTATGCGAGCGCCCACCACGGTTGGGCCACGCCCAACTTATTGTTCTGCAACAGCGACGCGGTGCTGAGCAGAGAGGTATCAACAATCTTGACCGCCGAGATAAAACACGCAAAACGCACTGTCATCGGCGATGCACTGACCGCCGACTATCGCTGGCTTATATATATATCTTCTAAGGCTGTGATGGCCCCACAACATGGTTTCATTGCCTGCATTGTGGCGACGTAGCACACAGCAAATAATTATCGGCACATCACTGTAGCTACTTGCAAGGTGTCGATGCGCCGTGGTGGACGACGATGCTGAGGAGTGCGTAGCGTTTTCCGATGGCAACGTATCTCAGCTGTCATTTGAGATGACTGCTCTGTCATCGGCAATGAAATTTCGGAGCGGCAGTGTCGCTAACACGGTCGGCGTCGGGCATCGTTTGCTTTTCTTGACCCATTACGATGGCATATTTCTTCATCACAAGCACTGCACACTAGACAGCTGCAACTCCTTCCTGCATGCGAAGTCCTGCATGCGAAGTCCAACACCTTCCTGCATAACTGCAAACTGCCAAAATGCGATTGTTGCGGTGTCGTTACGGTATCCATCTTCGATCGCTGTTAGCTCCAGCAGAAACAATCCGCAAGCACCTTGGAGTGCACAACACACTCAAAATACTGCGTATATGCGCACAGAGGCACCTTCAGTAAGCAAGCGATGAAAATTAATTAATAGTGACTGCTGGGCAGCACGCTCTTCTTCACAATGGATCACGGAGACTTTGTGCACAGAACTAAACTGGCACCGTACAGCGATTTTGCAGTGACAGACGTTGCTCCCCTCTGTATGGCTAGAGTCTCGTTTTTCGTTGGTGAAGCGGCGGCCTTATTAGCCTCAGTGAAGCACCTGCGGTGAACAGCCATGCCGCGGCGATGCGTTGCCCTTCCCCTAATCGACAGGGAATGGTCAGATCACTGTCATGACTGACTTAATAAAGAAGTAAAGCCCCTATATATAAAAAGTAGCGCCAACCACTTCCCTCCTCCTCCGTTCCACTGTCGCGCTCGGCGCGGCCAGCGGCATCGAGGCGCGATATCGACAGTGGCGCCGCCTACGTCTGGCGTGCCGTGGCAGACGACAGCTAACGCGCTACCAGAGGAAATCCGCGGAAAACTTCGATCGCGCCCTGCGGAGAAGTTTTTGAGGCGCGATTTTGCTTCGTCAATCAGTAACTGGCCTTAATAAGGCCGTTTTGGAAGTGGCAACGCGACGATGCGAGACGGCGCAAATACCAAGTGTGCAGCAAGCGTTTGCGCTCGCCGGGTGGTAAACAAAAAAAAAGCCTTTCGCCCTCGCCTTGTCGGTTGCGGCAACTTAAGGCACAGCAGCATGCCATCACAACGAAGTTCTTGTCCCTAACACGTTTGATCCGTTTGTGCGTACAGCACTTTCGTCGCACAGGCCCGATAATGGCGGTGGAAAGAAAAAAATATACAAAAGCGCAACGCGTGCTTCCACGTGACATGGATTGGCCAATGGGGCGGCGGAGGAGGCGGCGAGGAGGAAACGCCGGGGTGAGCGCGGTGGCGGAAGATTTAAGAGTGGCGCTACTTTTTATATATAGGGGCTTTATCAAGAATAGCACTGCAGCGCTCCTGGCGACTGCTCACCGTATATAGAACTCCCTAGTGCGTGCGACCCTCTAGAATGTATCCGCTTGTAAGCTGTCGCCTCACTGTCGCTACTCGCGGCAAAAAAGTGCAAAATCTAATAATTCGCTTGATCTCCGGTATAGCATTCAAAACGAAAAACCGATATTTTAGGAAATAAATTGTTCGTTATTTTATTTGTTGTATTTTAAAGTATTCGATTGAAGGAAAGTGCAGGTGTAAGAATGCTCCGCATGTGCCTTGTTCGCATTCGACGGAGGATAGAAAGATAATGCGCGAAAGAGCAGGCACGCCCTTGAGGTTCCCGAGAAAGGCGTGGCAAGCGGCTCACGGCAAGTGTGCAGATAGACAGCGGGACAGTCAAGGTATTGCTAAATTGCGATAATACGTTGATGACAATACGCGGCGCTGGCGCGTTTTGTTGCGCAGTCTTCTGTGCTTGAAGAGCGGAAGCACTCTGTCGCGCAGGGTGCGCTCATGTTGGCATACACGGCTTTATCTCGACATTTCTTTTGACACGTTGTTTTTGCGCTTTCCTTGCTATCTACATTCCCTGACTGCCATCGAGCAAACTCGGGTAAAACTTGTGCGAACGAGAAACTCGACGGATCCTGCATAGCACCCCAGCCATGTAGTTTATGTATCGTTGCCTTTCTTGTATATATTGTAAATTCACCTGTGAAATACACCTGTAAATAAACAAGTATATGTGACTTCCGCAACGTAACAATATTCTTTATAAATTCATTTGAACGTACACTAAGTAGTAATAAGCTCTTATGTATGGAAGACTATAGTACGTTTAATCAAGTACTAGAGCGTCGAAGAAGTTTCGCCTTTAGTAGACGCTTCCTTCTTTAGGGCAATTAGAGTGGCCATCCATGAGTAGAAACAGCGCTGACCAGACCAGTCGACTTATAAATAGAAGTAATAGTGTTTTACCTGAATGTGATCTAGATTCAAACGAGCTCACTAGCTTCCCACAGACTAACACAAGCGAAAATCTATTGAGACATAGCAAAGATGGCTGGTCGGTGCACTCATCAGGCTGTACTTACCACAAGAAAAGTGACACTATTAGGGCTACACTGATGACTGAATTATTAAAGGAAGTAAAACAACAATATAAGCACATGTACACATCTGCCATCAATTAGTTGTGTAAATATAGGATTCTTTTAATGAAAAAAAATGATTTCAGGAGAAATCATCAAGATCAACGCGCTATTCATAAAAAAACACAATGTTTCAAGTTTTCATATAGTTCGAGCAGCTCACGTGTTCTTCTTTCTACGTCACAGTGTTATCTTACGCAATCGTCGTTAACAGGTACAACTGTACTGCACACATGACTACTAGCATTCACTACTAACACATGGGTACTAGCATTCAGTAGCATGAGTACTAGTATTGTATCTACGATATTATTGGTGTTTCCTTTCACGCTCATTTATACAGCTGTATAAACTGGGCATATATGAGAGAAAATGGAAGTTGCCATTTCGATATGTTTCAATTTGAGCTGGTCTGGTAGGTACTGATTTTGGCAAGTATGAGCCCCGCTGAGCGTGAGCTTGTCTGACATTGTTTTCATAAGCATGAGCGACGTTGGATGAACATGATTTTGGTAAGTGCCAGCTTTGAACGATGAGCGTACAATATATTGGGAGCTGGTCTAACTGAGTTCTACAGACAGTATTCACATATGATCCCGAAAAATAATATTTTTTGCATAAATAACTTCATTATTAGACAAGATTACTTCTACAATACGCATGAACACAAAAATATGACGCATAAGTGATGTCCCTTTAGTACTTTTATCCGTCATTTACCAAAATATCCCTAAAACTGCAGTAACAAATTTAAATTACTATGTGGAATTCGTTTATTAGTATGCTCATTTTAAAACTATTTCCTATTGTGCTTATAAATCAGCAAACTTTATTTACCAAGTGATAAATTTTTATTAACATAGAGAAGTGTCTTGTTTAAGATTAATCATTCTCGGTTTGATGTCACACAAATTATCATACCTTTAAAAACATAATTGAAATGTTCAATTATTAATTTCAGGTTTGCATGTAAAGTATACCCATGCGAAGCCGAAGTACCTAATACGGTATTACGATAACAATTCCTTGGTCCTCTCCGACCTAATACGGAACGTATCGCGTGAGTGAATTTTATATCAGAAAATAACTATTATTATCAGGACACTCTGAATCCTGAGGTTTGCCACGCAATTTATGCAGTGGTCTCTGCCGATACTGCCCTGAAGTATTATGACTTTCTGTGTTAAAAAATCGGAAACACTTTGTCGACACTAAAGTGTGAAACAGCGGAAGCCTGACGCTGTTGCCTGTTAAAGTGTCTGTTAAAGTAGTTTGTGGCTGCCTGGAAGTGTTGCAGCGCCGTTTGTGGATCAGGAGGAGACGCATATTCCATGGCGGTGCTATGCCAGCTATGCGCGCTACAGGCGTCAGGCCATGAGTGCAGCAGAAACAAAACCGATAGGCAAGCAGGCGCCGTTGCTATAGCAACTGTAGCAACGACGAAGAAATGACAGACCCGCGCGGCGCCGAACCACCCCGACACCCGTACTTGACGACAGTCACGTCACGCACGCGAGCCTATCAGGAGGCGCACACCTGCGCCTAGCGACAGTGACGTCACGACACAGAGGAGACCAATCAGGTGGCCGGAAAGCTGTGACAATTTCTGCTAACGGCAGATGACCTTGACAATGAGCTATTAAAGGATTCCGCCTTAATAACGTTGTTTGGGCAGGAGCTGGCGATGAATCATCCACTGCTCACAATCCCCTTCCGAATATCGACCATATGTCATTGGTGTGCTTCAGTCACCAGGTCTTTTAGGTATACTTTATAAAAGAAAGACTGTTGGGGCGTCTATGTCTAGTATGACCATGGAGTATTCTTCCCAGTGTAATGAAGAAGAGAGGAGAGCCGAAGCGCAAGCAGGATCGCAAACACAATACCTGCGACAGGGCTCGACCTGAAACAGTGCTCTTCGCTGCGGACTCTTCTTGGTTCACGGCCCACGTTCAATAAACCTCTTTTCAAGTGGTGGAGGCGCAGGTGTCTCCAGAACGCCTGCACCCTACAATTCCAATTCCGCACGCTATAGTCGACCAGGCCAGCCGATGCGGACCCAGCAGCTGTCACCGTCAGTGTTCAGTGGCCGTTAGCAGCCGTCAGTATTCAGTGGCAGGGACGACCGACGAGGTCGATGACTGGCTCACATTGTACGACAGGGTGAGCACGCACAGTCGATCGGGATACCACGAAGTTAAACAACGTCATATTTTACCTCTCGGACGTGGTAAGCTTGTGTTATAAGAAACACGAAACGGACTTTCAGACCTGGCGCGCTTTCAAAGCGTCGTTCTTGGATGTTTTCGGCCGCCCTGCCATCCGGAAGCTGCGCGCCGAACAACTGCGGGCGGCCCGGGCAGCCGCGCAGCCATTGTATCGCGAAAACCATCTGCGTCGGGGACACATCCCACCGTGCGCTGTGTTTTCGTGGCTTAGTTCGCGTTGATGCCAGACGCAACTCGAAGATCAATTCGCTCGTTGATGCTACCGCGCTTCCTCACTCCAGCGTTTGACAGCGAGTTTCCGCGGTCATCGAGTGAGATGTGTTCTTGTTTGCTAGTCCGCGCGCGCGACACCACGCATATTCATTTAGTTACTATGCCTATGTTTACAAGTTTATACGGCTGTTAAAGCTACTATCCTTACTTCATATAGATGTCCACTAATTTGCTGTCACAATCGATCCTTCGCCTTTATGGCAATTTTTTTATCAACCACTGTCTTTTCAACAGAAGCCTTTTCCTCACTCTTTGGGGGCTGCTATATTTTTTAAACATCAGATTTCCTTACATGGCTTCTATTGGCCAATAGCTGACATTAATGACGAAGGGTATTTGAATCAGTGCTCTTCATCCTGCAGTTACTGGGCTAAATATCCGATTTTTGTACATGGCTTCTATTGGCCAATAGCTGACATCAATCAAGAAGGGTATTTGAATCAGTGCTCTTCATCCTGCTGTTACTGGGCATATTTAGTGGCGCAGTTTACTAAACTCGCTGAAGCGAGAATGTTTGTTTCGAATTTCGATAAGAATTACGTACTTCCCGAAGAAGCCGACTATTTTGTGTTGACCCTCGGCCGCCTCCGCCCGCGTAGGAACTAAACATTACCCGCACTGCTTATCGGTGGCATTGCCCTTCGGGTCTCGCAAATTTTTATTAGTTTTCAACGCTCAACAATCTTGAAACCAAGTGGAACATAAGGTCAGACCACACGTATGTTTCCCAGTGAGGGCTGACTCCTGGCAGCTCCTCGCTAGACGCCTTGACAGACATCGCTTCGTATTAAACGCATCTAGAAAGCGCTTTTAAATGCCTAAATTTTGTGCAGCCGCTATCCGTCGGTCAACCTGGTGCTGGACAAAGCTGGTCCGCACAACTCATGGGCTCCAGGCCGGAGCAAATGAGCACGAGCGCGCACTCCAGCCCTGTCGTGCACACAGTTAGCCACTATACTGTTGCATGTAGCTCAGCTGCAGCGTAGCGTAGGCAGCGCTCACTGTAGGGCACCTCGATACCAGTCCCTGATTTATGAGCGGGGACGCAGTCTGTGTTGGCGCCATATTGATTCACTGCGCTTCCTTGGAGCGTGTCGAAAGCCATCGTGGTTTGGCGAAAATTCCCGCATAATTGCCCTGGAAAAGTGAGTCAAAAGTTGAAATTCACTTAAATAAAGTTTTCAGTTTCGTAGTGTATTCGCAAGGACATTTTAAGCACAAATTTAGACATATGACAGGAAGCTTTATTGTGGAGTTCCATATAAATGCACGTGAACGGAGAAATTGTTTATCTCGATAACCACTAGGCTAATTTTTAATAAGTTAACTGTATGTAAAATAAGGATGTACTGACTGTGTGAAAATCACATGCCTCACGCACAAACACACGCATGCAAAGACGCACGCGCACACGCACAATTACGCTAACAAACACGCACGCACATGCAAGCAAACCTCGACACACACTGAAAATGCACACACACAGACATAGACGCAGAAACACGCACACACGTACACCACATGCACGCACGCATACACATGCACGCACGAAAAATCACACAAGAAGACCTGCACTCGCAAACGCGCACTCACACACAAACGCGCCCACAGAGACGCGCGTGCACAGCGTATTTGTGCACGCACACACACGTCAAAGAGAAACACGCCCCAAAAAACGGCACGTTAACGCACCCACACCCACGAAAAAATACGCGCAAGCAAACAAATGCACGCAAACAGACACATACATGCACATACATGCACCAGCGCGAAATCACCAGTTTGTAAGAGATACGGGGTATATAAATGGGGCTTTTATTAATGAGAGTTTGCAAGGCCACCGGTGACGCACGTACGTGCAGCTGTCGAGATTTCACAATTATCACATTTTACATACTCTCGCATAGTTAGACAGCGGTGCTAAATTCTTCCAAATTTATCGAACACTCATGTCTGCGGCTCTAGGCATATTTGAACGGAGCACACAATTTATTTAAATATAACGTTTTTACGCGCTCTTACGGTTTCGTATGTAAAGGTGTGTGCCCATGATATAAGTGGTCAGGTAAGGTATGGTATGAAAAATATTATTGAGGTCCTGCAGAGCGTGTCACAACAGGCAGCGGGCCGCTCCCACTTAAGGACCGGAAGGCCAAGCCTCTCGGCCGCATCGTGGGCCTGTTGGACAGCCCAGAGTTATTCGGCCAGAACAGGGCTGCGGAGGACCGCATCCCACCTGGCCGAGTTGTTATCGATTGTAGAGATGCGACCGAGCACATCGTAAGAGCATGTGATCTAACGTGGCTATTTCTCCGCATCAGGGACAAGAATTGTCAGTATAAGTATCTGGATAAATGCTGTGTAAGAGACATCGATTAGGATATGTTATGAAAGAAATTTAGGACTATTTGATTTCGGAACAAAAGAAATCTGCCGACGAAACTGCGGCTACTGAATTCCACTGGAACAATGGTAAACCATGAATCTTCCGTGTAATTCGCCCAGTCTCGCCGCACTAAATCGAACGATTGACTTCCACCAATGACACGCGCCATATGTGACGTCATTCCTATTTTATAACAGCGCCCTTCATTATAATTGCACCATCTCCCGCTTAAGGGGACGCTAGCACAAACGCGTTAGAAACGTGCAGTACTCTCTAGTAAGGGGGAGAGGCCACAGCGTCTTATGCAGCCGTTTACACATGCCGGAACGTGCACCGCGTTTGCCGACGCCATCACATGACTGCTGAGAGAGTATAACGCCCGTATTCATAAACGCTCCTCGACTTGGACTTGCCACCGCCTTCAACGCGTTTCCAACGCGCTGCCCAAGGCGGTGGCAAGTCAAGTTCAAGTCGAGGAGCGTTTATAAATACGGGGGTAAGGCGGAGAGGCCACAGCGTCTTACACCAGCTTCTTACACGGGACGTAACGCGCTAGCACAAACGCGTTAGAAACGCGCCGTCTTTGGAAAGTCACAGGCCTGCGTGGCACACGCAGCACAGTTGCAGCGTAAGCTGGTGGAGCGGCTCAAGAGTCGCAATTTCGGCACCACGCACAACAGCGTCTTCGCAGCAAAGTCCCCTCGCCTCGTTTTGACGACGAGAGCGATCTCAACTGTCCGCCCGGCGTTGACGGCGAGCTGCGGCTTGTAATGCTCTCTGCACAGCAGTATGTTGAGCCCGATGATGCTTGGTTGCAGCCGCGCACGTAGCTCTACGATTCGCTTCTTCAGCAGCCGTTCATACCTTGCGAGGAGACGCCACAATGTGTACCGAAGAGGTACCGAAAATACCCGGTATACATCTCACATCGGGATCGCGTTGATTGCGCGTCTAGTCTGAATCGCATCTCGTCGTCCGCAGGCGCCTTAACTAGATGGCGCCACTTTACTGGCGGAGGCTCGGGTCGTCTGCACCTGCGCGCCTGAGTAGGGCGCGTTTATAGGGCTTTATTCTAATGCCTGATAGGGAGCACTTGCGGGGCTGAGTGGTAAAGTATCCGACTTCCGCGCAGCGGGCCTGGATTCGATCCCGGCGAAGACCGGGTTTTTTTTCGCATCTCGGGCGATAGCAGTTACGCGGCGGCGGCGGCGGACAACAACTCCAACCGAAGCGGCAATTATAATGAGCCCATAACAACTTACGCTGTAAATGGTTTAAAGTGCAACGCATTATAATGCGCTTACTAATGAAGGAAGAGTTATATTTGCTGTTCCTCGACATGAGACACGATGTATATTTTGTCGAAGCGTTATCTGAGCCGGCGGAGAAGGGTGACAGTGCGAGATGTAACCAGAGAATCTAAACCTCCAGACTTGATAAAGCCCTCGGGTAAGAGCGCCGCCTCTCTAGGGTAATAGTTGGCCGTCTAACGACGAACATTCACCGAAAATTGGTTGTGCTTGGGTACGTGCCCTCAGCGGTGAAAGTCCGTGGAGGAAAACAACACTAAATAGTCAAGTAAAACTGCAGGGTAGATTGATGGCTATTTTGGTATGGAATTTGGCACACTGTGGCGCAACAGGCTCACACGTGCCGACAGAAACGACGGAGAGCGTCGTGTTCCCTCCCTTTCTGTCGTCACGTATCTGCCTCTTGCGCTACACTGTACAAGACAGAAAAATAGTCGGCTTAAAATGGGTGAGCAAGTCAGTGAAATAAACTGGTTCTGATAACGGAATCATGTGCTTGAAGCCTATATTTGTAGCAGGGATATTTAGGCAGTTTTCATGTTTGGTTGCGTAATTCCGTAGAATAAAAAATCACCGCCCAAGCACTCCGTACAGATGGTTAGCCAGCGAAGCTGAATCGTGCGGCCCCGGTATTTATCACTGGGTTAATCTTGACGGTTCATTAAAGATTTCTCAATTATTTGTTGCGTCTTTGTATTCCTTAATGAGGTTACACACACTGACGGTATGCCCGCAGTCCGCCGTTGTCGCTTGCGTTCGATGTCTCGAGTTTGCTCGGCGGCGTGGTTAGCCGCATTCACCCGCCAATGCGGCTTGCGATTCTTCCAAATTAAGTTGCTTCTAAATTTATTATTTCTATTACGTAAGACAATCAATGGCACATACCCCCTTATGGAATGGCTCATACCCCCGTAAATGCGGCATCCCCATTACGACGACAGAAGTGAAATTCTGTGATGTAATGATGAGCGGCAACGCAGCCAGCTGCGGAAGAAGACGACGACGCTCGAACCAGTGTTGATGATGATACTTTTCTGTGGACAGTTGACTAACAGGCGCTTTTCCTTTCGCCTAGCCATATAAAGCTTCGCTTTAAAAGCCGGTGACCGGCGCATCTGTAGTTTTGGTAGAAAGGTGTATACGTATACTCCGATACGGTATATGTGGGCTGTCCTGAGTTGACATATGTGAGAGTAACGGTACTTATGTAAAACGGAAGTCTGCGCAATAGCTCGAGAAAAACTGCTTCCACGGTAAAAAAAAAATATATATATATATATATATATATATATATATATATATATATATATTATGTGCGGCGTCAAGGCAAGCAAATGCCAGACAGCGGCATGGCGAGAAAGTTTTTCAGTACTCTAAACTAGGCCTTGATGCCTTCATGTTCATAAGCCGTCTCATGAAGGCCGCGGAGAGCTGGCCTCTGCATTGCTTCCCGGCTGAGATGATGATTAGAAAAACTACACAGCACCGTAACGTTGGAGGCAGATACACAACTACCTGTCTGGTCAGAAGCAGGCAGGCTTTGCACCGCCATGTCGAACCGTCACCTTCATCTGTGGGAAAGCTACCCATGAGGAACTAAGTCAGAAAAATAATGTGACGTACACTTGTTAAAGTGGTATTAATGCGACACAAGTTTCTAAAAATTCTTTAGCATGTTTACCTGAACACGTTGCTGTCAAAATACATGTATTTTGCATGCGGTGAATGATTTACTCTTCAGGCAATCACCGTGAATGACAGTTGTTTGTCGAAATTGTATAGTTTTCTGCCAAAGCAAGTACAACCTTTAACTTCCTGTAGGATGTTCCTGTCATATATTTAGTTACTAGTAAGTTTCATTTCGCTGAACACTGTACTGGCAAGTACCCGAGCGACCACAATTACCCGAATATTCCTAATTTCCAACTTCGTGCGTAGTTACCTCATTACTACCCAAGCTTTGCTTGCCCATCACATTGTCGTGACGATGTCGATTTCATTCAGCTAGATGTCGTTATTCTGTGAATATGTACTCTTTGACATTTGGACGGGTCATGCAGAACACTTGCTGTAAAATTTGTCAACCATTTTTGGTAATGTTTGTGAGATTATGTGTTTACCTTAATCTTCATTGCTTATGTCCTGCAGAATTAGAACCATGCTCACTCTGGGTGACAAAACAGTACATAAAGAATATCCCATATATGGCAAATGAGACGTTTCAAAGGCTCTGCGATAATCCAGTTTACTTTGAAGGTGCACCTGGCTGTCCTTGGTTCCCAGAAATTTCAACAAGATAAATAAAATGTTCAGCACTCGAAACAAGAGCGCCGTTATCGTGTCATTTTTCACCACGGAATCTGGTCTGCAAATATCTCTAACTCTTCGTGCCGATGTGGGGCGTGTCAACTAAAATGCTTTCGGATTTTTAGAGCTACTAACACCGCAAAAAGCAATGTGGCCAGGACACTGAATCTATATAGTCACCTAAAATGCATTTGAAGTATGCTATAATCTTGCGCCTCGTACTGACGAAATGAAAGTACCTGTTGGAAGAAAATATTGTTTAATAATAAAACTATAACGCACTAACATGCCGGACGCTTTTTTGGCTACGAGTGCGGTCTCTTCGCGAATTCCCTATGCTGGTTACCCCTGCTTCAAGAATCAACGATGCCATATGCATCTACAGGTTGCAGAAGACGGATTGGCTTGGCAAACACACCAGTGCGGCGTTTGGCCACCTTGAAACCTGGCCTATCTTTTCTCAATTATGGGACCATACTTAGCGAGCGCGAACTTGCTCCTCAACTTTACAGTTTCCTAGGATCCAGCGCATTAGCGACAGGCTCCAATTTCTCTCTGTCTGTCATCATATCATGATTGGAACCAAAAAGGGTTTACTTGCGATCGTGCTTTCTTGCCGAAAAATCTAAACTTGTATGACAATAAGTTTCTGTTCGTGTATATATTCTATGAATATAGATAGACAAACAATATGTTTATTTTTGGACATTATTTTCACTCTTATTGTATTACAGTGGCGTAATTGAAAGCCTCAGCCATAATTTCTGGACCCGCAGCATGGAAGACAAGAAAAATTTTGGTTCTTGAAACCGAACAGTACCTACTGACGATTGCTCGGATGGCAAATTATGTCTCTCCGGTTGTTATTGAAGAAAGACATGAAATCATTCATGTCATTCATAATGCATTTCATTCATATTTCATATGAATCACCATGTAAATCGCCGACATTGGCCGTAGCAAGTGTCGCAGTGTTGTGATTTATAACGCAAGGAACCTTAGTGCAAACACACAAAAAATACCCAAGAATTATCGATGGTGATTTTAAATGCAAATGCGATGTTTCGAGAAAGCTATTCGCCTTATGAAAGGGATGCCGCGCTTGATGACGTCTGTGCGTTGCAATGGGGATGTTTATGCAATATTTTTGTTTCATTGTGTAGTTCCGCACTGAACAGAGGTGTCAACCAGCCCATCCATAGCTGTAGTTTATAGGTGGTTACATGTTTAGGCCTGTTCGTAATATGTGTGTTATCTCTAGCGGTACGAGCGCCGGTGTGGAAGGGGAAAGGTACATTCCTTATCGCTGCCTAAACGCTCTCCGACTACAATCACTGGAGTATTTTTCTTCGGCACTGGAAGGAAAAGGTGGCGGGAGAAGAGCAAGCTGTTCTTCCAAAGACCACAGCTTGCAAATGTTAAAATGCCCGACAGCAAATCCACCTCAACGACGGTAAGAGTTGTCGCTCATCGTCGAAGGCATTGGGCGAGAGCGAATGTCGTCTGCATCGGTTCCTTCTTTTTTGGCGGTAAACGTCCGACCACCACTACTCAGCAACCACCACGTAAATGGGCTAAACAGTGAAATAAACTTTATCGCATTAAAAAATTGCAGTGAACTATGATACCGTATTTCGCAGTAAACTAAGATACCGTTGAAGATGCGGTCACTGTGTTACCACAGAGACAGAGTAACTAGCCACAAATACGATTGCACGTGAAGATATTGAAATGTGGATTGCTATCGAAAATTTGGTCCCTCAATTCGCCTTCTTCTCGTTCAACGAGAGCAGAGTACATTTGGAAAGCATAGACGAGAAGATATGAAATTAGCGACGGGAAAACTCGACAAAGCAGCATAGATCCTAAGCGTTTGGGCACCACAGCTCTCATGTTGCAGCACGAGAGTCTCAAAGGGTTGGTTGGCCTTAGGCGACGAAAGTGCCCGTTATAGTGCGAAAACTATTGAAATAAACGAAGAAATCTATTCCGTTCGGAAATATCAGAAAGGAAAAAAATACCTTGATTTTGTGAATTATAGGAATTATGTCGCCGAAGAAGCATGTTTCTTGCAGTCAGAATGTTTATCCAGTGTTCTTTGTTCCATTGGGGGATTTCTTAGACAACAAAGACGGCCACCAGCACATCTGCAGGGGTTGTACAAATGGTTTTACGTATACGTAAACTCGATGTGTGTTTTGTGATCTGTATTAAGTCATGCGTGGTGATGGCAATGTTCAGGTGAAACGTAAGCCTGCGGAGACCTACAAAATAAATACATTGACGACAAAAAATGTTTAAATATAAAGAAAGACGTTTAACCTTCCACACGGCCGCGCAACGCTTCAAACAGCGAAGCTGGGTGATCGTAGCCCAGCATTTTCCGGAAGTGCGCGCAAAATTGTCTTCTTATTACTCATGATGATTTCTTTTCGCGCGTCTCGGACTTATGGCCGCCACTGCGCGTTGCATAGCGCAACTTGCAACACCGACACCGCGTTCCAGCAGGCGCGCTCGGTGAATGCGTATCTCTCTCTCGCTCTCATAGCGCGCGAAGCTGTGGGCGAAAACGATGACGCTGGAACGCAATCATATGGTCCGCATAAATGCTTGTTCTGCAAGCGTGGCTGTATAGCCTTTCAATAAACAAAAAAAGAGGTTGTTGTATAGCCTAGTGTGTTACGACGCTCGCCTTGGGACCGTGGGTACGCCGGTTCGAATCCCCGCCTCGACAAGAAAGTTTACTTTTTTATTTCTTGATAGTTTCTTGATACGAACCACAAATCACAAATTACGGCTGGCTTAAACAGCTTGGCTATTAAAAATATTTCTGGTGAGCAGCATCGACCCCGCGCCACACGGGTTTCCGATAACGGCACACACGCGCTTTCGCGAGCTGCGCCACGAAGGCTTTTTAAATTTCTTTCCCGACTTTTGGTAAATACATCAAAGTTAACAGCTGCCACTTGATGGCACAATATTTATTTTCCAACGCTGGGATTTCAGCATGCTGTTGAGTTTTAAAAACTTTCATTTTGACAAGAGCATCCATTAACAACAACAGGTCACTGTCGTAACCTAGTTTCTAAACAAATCACGTGTAGAAAACGCCACACCAATTAAATAAATAGAAAGTCCTGCAAAAAATGAAGGATAATTGAACCAGCAACCTACGGCCAATAATGAAAAGAAATATCGTGCAATTATTCAAAATTGCTTCATATTTAAAGTCCCCATTGCATTACACGTAAATTAATATACTATCTACGTCAACCTTGCTTTCTTTCATGTCAAGTTTGGTTGACATGTTTTATTTTTCGTTTGTGTGTGCTGAAATAAATATTTTAAAGTGAACGTACGCAACGCTCTCGTAGACATCCTGTTCCATGCATTAACCACGCGAGGAATTTCATGACTGGTCTCAAAACGAAACGGAACAATGCTTTCTAACTTTTCTTGCGTGTTTTGTGCATTGCTCTGCAACATTATAGAGGCATGTCTTCAAGTAACAGGCGAAGTCGGTGGTCAGGCGCGGCCAGAGACTTGCATCCTTGTGAGTGTACGGGAAATGCGACATGCCCTTGTCAGATTGTCATGTAGGACGTGCAGAACGTCTGGCTGCAGTGCTGATAGTAACTCGAGAAGATAGCTTGCACGGACTGGTGCGAAATTTATTACGACAACATAATTTGGCTACAACAAGTAATACAATCTACGCGTAGTGGTTGTTTGGACGTGGAAGTGGTCCAAATGTTGGTAAGATGTTTTTTTTTCGGCGTAGATTAGGTCGCATTCACATTAGACAGCGACCGGCTAGCAAAATTTATGACTCTTGCAAATCCAACTTAGTCTGGACAACCACGGTGCTTAGGCCTACGCTACTTCCGTCGGGGTGAATCTCAGTATTAGCGTCTTCGTCGAAATTTGCAATTACCGGTGTCTACTGCAGGCTTCTTTCAAACTATTGGTATGCACTCACCTACGGTGCTTCCCATTTAAATTTAAATAAAAAAGAGATATATGCGTTGATCGGAGGGAAGTGGTTCACGTACCTCTACTAGGTCAAGTAAGTAGGTCAAGTAAGCTGCGTACTGCCCCATTGCCTACATGGTGTGAAAACGTTGCGATGACAGCTGGCTTCTGCTGATAAGGAGGCACCAAAGACTTTCTGAAGACTTGGCCCAGGAGCTGGAACTCTTTAAACACAAAGCGACTCTTTTGCTGCTTCAGTGTGAGCCTGGATGACTTTATTTTTCCTATTGCTTTACCGAGCCACCTCTTCTGATCGTCGAAATTTGTGGAACAGGCAACCGCGTCATCCTTGTACACAAGACAGGTTTGTCAGTTTAACCCTACCATCAGCGTGTCCATCACGTGCTAGAATGTTGCTTTTGGCGAGCAAAGACCTAAATGCATGACCTTGAACTCATAGAGGCCGTCCGGTGCTATAAACGCGGTGTTCACTCGGCTCCTATCATCGACGTTGCTTTGCCAATAGCAAGTCTTGAGATCTATCTACGCAAAGTAATTTTCATTCCAGAATTGGCCTAGTGGGTCGTTTGTCTTTGTAGGGGTAGAGGTCCGCTCTGATTACTTTGGTTGGGTGGCGATATTCCAATCAAAAAGGAAGGGTTCCATCTTGACTAATACTACCAGATACGCCATTGGAGTCTTGGAAGGGTGTATAATTCCACTGAGCCACAATGCGTCTACTTGTTGCTTTATTGCCTCTATTGCTCCTGTTCGAGGGCGGTAGGGGCTTTGACGGAGTAAACAAGCGCATTCATCGGATATTATATGCTGCTTAGCGATTACTGTTTTACAAATGTTTTATAAAGCCGTACCGCAGACTTGGTGCGGTTGTAACAGACTTGTGGGGGGGGGGGGGGGGGGGTAGGTTAGCTTACGCATTAGGAATCCTTGTATTTAGGTTAAAAGTTGGTTCGTAAACTAAGGCCCTGGAAGAATATGCGGTAGAATCCGGAAAAAGCAAACGTATTGCTGGCTTCAAGAGAGTCTTCTGTGTATGCGACCGTCGTGCCCTTGTTAATGTGCTTGTATTCCAGGCGGAACTTTGTCAACAATTCCTTCAACTTCCCTCCATGCAATCGAGCTTTTCGCCTTGCAAAGCAAACTTCACGGTTGAGCAGCAGATGTCGGCCACCATACACTACGCCTTCCATCTGCGGGTGTTTCCGTACCGACGAAAATGACGCTTAAGCGAGGCAGATTCTGATTTGAGCTTCGAGGGCTTGTACGTCATGCGGAGAGTCGTATCCGGTGGTATGGCTTGAACCGTGGATGGCGTTATTGACTTGGATTTTAAGTCACTGACTGCACGGCGCTGGCTTAGGAAATCTACGTAAAAGATAATGTCCTGCAATATATACCTGTAAACTTGCAAGCATCGACATTCTTTAAACTACCGTGGACGCTACATCGGAGGGAGCGGCGGATTCTTAAATTCAGGTATTTGAGAATTATTTCTCGTTCCGCACAATTTTTTCTGGAATATAATCGCACTTTATTTTGATGCGAAAGCTTCAAATGGCCATCTGAGCGAATGAGCCGACGTATGCCTTCTGTCGCAGGGAAACGGCATCTAAACTAGAATTAACTTTGGCTGCGACGCCACGTGATGAGCTTTGCCTCGACGGAGCAGAGGGGGCGGAAGGGAACACCTGCTTACCCGCCATCACCAGGTGTTGCGTGAGGGGAGAGGGCATCGCCGCAACCCTTGCTCTCGGGCCGAACGCTCCTCTACGGAGCAGAGCCAACGCCTCCGAGATAGCAAGAGTCTGCACTTTGATTTATGGAGTCATGCTACTTGGGCCGAATTTTTAAATTAGGCAGTACGCTGGAATGTCCGCTTGGCTAAAAGCCGTAAACCGGCTTGACAAGGCCCAGGTGACATATGGAATTTCCACTGTCAAGCCCGGTGTAGCGAAAGCATTGACGTCAAAATCACGGCGGCTTACACGGGAGCACCTCTATTAGATTCTATGGCAGTTGGGCAAAGTTGCATGCCATGATGGATTGAAGTGCACAGGCCTAGCGGGAGAAAGGCAACACCTGCTGCTTCCTTAGCGCGCCAGGTGTTGCTTGAGGGGAGAAGGCATCGCCACGACGCGTCGCCCGATGGGCATCGCTGCGTCGGTGGAATGCGGCGTTGGCACCGCAAGCTGCTGCTGTTTGCTGGCTCGGGCAGCGCGTACCACTTCGGTACATTACTTGCAGCCCAAAACTCGAAGGACTGCTGAGGGCCGTTCAATTGGAATATTGGACAATAATACTTGCGCATTCACCGCTCATAAGAGCAGAGGTGTCGTCAGATCTTTTCGAAATATACTACCCTTAGAAGCTAAACTACAGCCAAACAAAATTTTGAACAGCAAAGACTGACATAAAACATATCGTTTTTATATCAAGGTGACATTATTCATTTTGGTTCTAGCAATTATGCCGGCCACAAAAACTTATTTGAACAAAGCAGCTCGAAGCATGTTCCCCTCTGGTGTTCCTTCATCATTAGAACACCTCCAGTGGTAGTTTCGAAGCCTGGCGAGCAAATACTTTTCGTGGAACACAATTTTTATAAGACTTCATGCTACACTTGTAAAATTGTACAGGAAGCCCAAGTCTGCAAGCATTACGAAAAATTATGGAGAGTTGGCAGCTATGCCTGGGAGCATTGTTGCAGGATGACAAACTTAGGAGGTGATGTAAGGTCATGAATTGTAACTCTTGCCATAAACATTCCAATAAGCGTTATTAGGTAACTGCTAGCGGTCGGGTATTGAGGCCCGTTCCGTGCAGTCCTAACATTCCTCAATTTGTCGGCGAAAGGTTAGGTTAGCTTATGACGGAATAGTCAGCTGCTGTGTTTAAATTGCGGAGGCATTGTGGCCGTAGAGAGCATGTTGTGGTCAATAGCTCTTGGTTTTCCGTTGCAGTTGAATCGCGGCGTTGGACCACGGCTACGTGACATTGTCTAGCTGATACGTCGCGCTGTCCTGTCTTCTTTAGCCAATGTATTCTTTGCTTCGACGCTTTGTCCGGATGGCAGTTCGTCATTGCTACGTCATCGAGATCTTTTTTCCAGCATCGTCGCTGGGGACGGAAGTTGCTGGGCATTTCGGAGAATAGGAACCTCACCTACATGGATTGCTGCTTCCAGTTATTCGGACAATGGACCGTTCACATGTGAGACCGGTCTACATTCGACGCTGTGGCGAGAGGTAGGAGCCTGGTGACGATGAACGCGAAGGTCATCGATATCCCACTGAGTTACTGCGAGGCAGTAGGTGATTTTTGCGGAGTCATGCTGATGACTACGATTTCTACCATCATTCTTTTGTGTTTCCGCCCCTTAGTACCCACGTCCGGAACCATTTCAGTGGTCTTTGAGTGTTAATATACTTTTCGCTGGGTCATTGTCATTTTAGGCGGCTGTTTCATGACACACATGACACGCATGTCATGAATTTCATGTCATGACCTATAATTTATGTTCGTCATAGACTGTTGTCAAACTGTGACAATTTTGGTGCCTACCAAGTTAAAGAAACGACCATGAGAGCACCAAGACGTAGGCATCTGTTTCATGACCTACATGCCACACATGTCATGACATTCATGTCATGACCAATCATTTACGTTGTCATAAACTCTTGTCATAGTATCCAAATTTAGGTGAATACCAAGTGGGTATTCACTAAAATATGGATACTATGACAAGAGTGTATGACGAACGTAAATGATTGGTCATGAATGAATGTCATGACATGTGTGTCATGTAGGTCATGAAACGGTACCCGCTTGGACGACTCTGTGCCACAGCTGCATAAACGCCAATCCGCATATCTCACCTTGGTAATGATGTCCACTGCTGTTCCAAATTTGAGATGCTTTGCAAGCCTTTGAATATAATCGAAGGTGGTTTTGCCAGGCGTCTGGACCTTTTTAAAGCGTAAGCCGTTATGGTCTCATTCCAGTAGCCATTTCGGTTCGCGATGGTGTCCGCCGCCACCGCTTCCGCGCCGCCGTTGGGGACCGTAACCACTAACCCCGGAAATGTGAAAAAAGTACCCGGTTCCCTCCGGGTCCCCCCCCCCCCCCGGGATTTCAGTGGTGGAGTATCTGACTGAGTATCTGACCACTGAGCCACGCAAGCGCTTGCTGTCGGGCAGCGGAAAGATGTCCTATAAACGCTCCCTAGGCAGGCGCGCAGGCGCAGACGACCCGAGCATTGGCCAGCATGGTGGTGCCATCTAGGTAAGGCGCCTGCAAAAGTAGCGTGGGCAGGCGCATACGACGAGATGCGATTCAGGCGAGGCGCGCAATTAACGCGATCCCGAGCTGCCCGAGCCTCCGCCATTATGGTGGCGCCATCTAGTTAAGGTGCCTGCAAACGCAGCGTGCCCGAAATGTAAGTTGCAGTTGTAAGGCTTGATCGGGCTCAGCAGGCTGCCGTGGAGAGAGCATTACAAGCCGCAACTCGCCGTCGACGCCGGACGGCCAGTTCAGACAGTTCTCGTCAAAACAAGGCGAAGATACTTTGCCGCGAAGACCCTGTTTTGCGTGGTGCCGAAAATAGAGCTACTCTTGAGCCACTCCACCAGCTTACGCTGTGACTATGCTGCGTGTGCCGCGCAGGCCTGTGACTTTTTTATTTCATCCTTCCGAAGACTTAGTCATCTCCTGAGGAAAGGTATGCGTCCCGCAGAGCAAGTGCCTCCTCATAAACATTAAATTGCCGCGCCGACTCCAGTTCCTCTGTCAGTGTTTAGCTGCGTCCGGTCCCCATATAAAGCCCAGAAATAAATGCTCACACCCCCTACTCTGAGAGCGTTGAGGAGCAGTGCCGTTTAGAGCGCAGCTGTTATGCGCCCGTTCCTGCGGCGAGCGTCAGCGTAACAAAGCGAACGAGCACAGCGAAAGATGAAAGTGCGAACGCCGAGCTCAGCCAGTGATGAAAAGTGCGAGGAGAAAACCAGAGGAGGAGGGTACAGCGAAATCATGAGGCAGAATGCACAGGAGGAAGGGTATGGCAAAAACGTGAGAAGAAAAGCGTGGTGCGGCAACGATGGCTACCAGATGGCGCCAGAGTGGCAGCTGTTGTGAATCGCGCCCACACGTCACTCACGCGCTGGCTCTCGCAATCTCCAGATTTGCGAGGCCGTCGCACCGCACTTCGCTCCGTGCAACGTGCCAATTTCCACCAGATACATCATATCAACTCAGGGCTCCGCAAGGAGATCCTACGTGCCTATCACGACGAACGTTGCTCTGGCCACTTGGGATTTTCACGTACATTGGCAAGGATACTGTAGAAGTAGCTACTTCACTAAATTATCGAACGTTCTGTATCACTATGTAAAGATGTAGTTTCAACTTCCGCCGGCTTTGTGAATCCGCCGGCCTGTGAATCCTTTAAAGGTTCCCTTTGAGCAGGTGCGTAAGTATTTACGCTGGGTGTTTACGACGCCGTCTGCTGTCAAACGAAGGAATGTGGTCGCGACCGGCTACCTTACCCGGTACCGTGAAACAAAGGCATTGAAGCGAGCAAACACTTCTGACGCTGCTCCTCTGCGTTCATAAGGTCGTTATCCGCCATGGTGTGCCAGCCGTAGTCGTTGCGTATCAGCCTGACAGCACTTACAGCACTGTTTGTTGGTGCGCGACGTCTAGCAACCCAGTGGCAAATAAATAGCCTAACTGAGCGCTTAAACAAAACAAATTCTGACATGTTGTCCATGCGCTTCCAAGACCAAAATAACTGGAATGATGCACTTCATTACACATATTTCGCTAATATTAGGGGGCTGCAGGAAACCACGGGATTCAGCTGTTATCGCTAACTGTACGAACGCGAAGTTAGCACATTGTTCGAGGCAATGCTATTATCTAACACATGCACAGTTCTGGTGCGGG
The DNA here is from genome assembly GCF_013339745.2 of Dermacentor silvarum. NCBI lineage: Eukaryota > Metazoa > Arthropoda > Arachnida > Ixodida > Ixodidae > Dermacentor > Dermacentor silvarum. Next base: position 73,823,444 of record NC_051158.1, read on the forward strand.
CTCCTTCGCCGAACTGGCAGGGGAATCTCGTCCACTTCCGAGACTCGTATATTCACTATCAGAAAGACTACGATGCCAGCGTTACCATTTTCACAACGGAAAAATTCGACTGTGGATCTCAATAAGTCAACGAGACCGCTCCGAAACACTCGAAAAACCGCTACTTTTGCCCAAACGTCGTTGTGTGACGGACTATACATTGATTCCAGCAGACTCTTCACGTCCCTCCCATCGAAAGCCTGTCCCCAAGTATTGCACGTAGTTTGGATGTAAGCGTTATTATTTACGAAGACTAAGCTGTTTTGTAGAAGACGACAACGACTTTGAATTTGTTGCCGCTTTAGCAAACGTGCCGTGCCCTGGCAGTAGACGTTTCTCGTCTTTCCTCTCCCAGCAATCTGTATTCAAATCTATATATTCTCGGTTTCATGTGGCCCCATTTGCGACACCCTGTGTGTTTTCTGGGAGTTCAACGCACTTGCATTAAATATATATAAAAGTGCGACTGAACGACAAAAAAAAACGTACATTTAGTAAATGTTTGTCATAGCGCTGGGCTCGTATACCATTCAGCAAACATAAAAACATGCCCTATGTGTAGGGTTTATTCTACGGTTTGCAGCAATGTTCTGTTCCAAACATATAATAAGTTCAGAAGAAAGGTCAAAAATGATCTTAGCGGCATCAACCGCTTCTCGTGGATTTATAATGTCATCGACTTGTTAGAGAATTTGAACGTCGAGGTGCTTGTGAACGTCACTACACTTCATTTCAGCTAGAGGACAAAGGTTCGTGCGTCAGCGTTTCACACGAAACCAATTTCGCGGGCGGCCACATTCTCGCTGTGGATGTTTGCAGATGTTGCTGCCTTTGCAGCGTTTTGTCAATGCGTTCCCGTTTACAACGACCACTGCACTGGCAGTCCTTTGTTTTGCAAATACCGCTGCGCCTTCCACAGCCGTGTACTTGGATTTACGTTCATTCATCTCGTATTGTCTAAAGATTTGCTCTGCCTGACATTCTCAGAAAATTATCACTTTTCGTGGATACTTTTAAACATTGCTGTAACATTCACCATGTGAGCGTGAAACAGCATAAAATTGTAACTCAGGCAATTTACTTCGGCACTTATAACATCCTAGGTCATTTGAAAAAAGTGCTCAGTTGATGTAGTTTTGCAGAACGCATTTTTTCAGGTGTCATTATGAACAACGACTTCGCAAAGAGCCGCGGGGTTTGTTGATTACTTACCGGTTGAGAGAAGTATGTCACCTATTGGACTTCCTTGCTGGAAATCACTGGTTAATGTCCATACGAAATAAACTGCCATAATAGGTGGCACTCTCTCGCGGCGTACATCACCATAGCTAACTCGCCCTGGCCAATATACAGTTAACAAGTAAGCGTATGAAGCAAGGTATTAGGAAATATTGTATTTGTGTTTGCATAGTTCTTCCTCGAAATGCGTCACCGCTGGCAACTTTCATGATCTATCGAAACTACTTCAAAACCTCTATTACAAGTGAATTCCCAAGGGGGTGAAAAGAACACTTTCGAAAGGATCTCTTGAAATCTAGACTATATACGTGATGACAGACAACACGTATTGTTCGCCAAAAAAAAACATAATTTGGCCGTGCTCACACGTAAGCATGGTTGCGTTAATAGTGCAATGAAGGAGGTAACAGAAGAGAAAACGATAGACACGCGCTAAGTTGGAATTAAAGTTCATGGCCAAGGAAAAATATAATTAGCAGCCAAAAAGAAATACGCCAGACAAGTCGCGGTGCATGCACCCTGAAAATATCAAACATCTAAGCCATATCTATCACACCACTCCGCCCACTAAATATCAAACGAATACCCATTGAGTCACAGCAAGGAATGATAAGAATGAACACGCCAGATACCATGTGTTTGCTGCAATGCCATGACCAACCGTATTGAGTTGATACCACAAATGAATTTTTTCACATATTCGAGTTTACTGTGCAGTAGGCGCATTCACGGATGGCTAACACCCCTGAGACCAAACATATAACAAATTCAGAAGAAAGGTCAAATAATGAGCTTAGCGGCATCAACCGCTTCTCGTGGATTTATAGTGTCATCGACTTGGTAGACAATTCGAACGTCGAGGTGCTAGTTAACGTTATTGCACTCCATCTTAGCTATAGAGGACAAAGGTTCGTGCGTCAGCGTTTCACACGAAACCAACTTCGTGGGCGGCCACGTTGTCGCTGTTGATGTTTGGAGAGGTTGCTGCACTTGCTGCGTTTTGTCAATGCGTTCCCGTTTACAACGACAATTGCACTGGCAGTCCTTTGTTTTGCAAATACCGCTGCGCCTTCCACAGCCGCGTACTTGGATTTAGGTTCATTCATCTCGTATTGTCTAAAGAGTTGCTCTGCCTGACACTCTGAGAAAATTATCACCTTTCGTGGATACTTTTAGACATTGCTGTAAAATTCTCCATGTGAGCGTGAAACAGCATAAAGTTGTAACTGAGGCAATTTACTTCGGCGCTTATAATATCCTAGGTCATATGAAAAAAGTGCCCATCTGACATAGTTTCGCATAACGCATTTTTTCAGATGTCATTATGAACAACGACTTCGCAAAGAGCCGCGGGGTTTGTGGATTACTTACCTGTTGAGACAAGTATGTCACCTATTGGACTTCCTTGCTGGAAATCACTGGTGATCCAGTTTATTCCGTCCATACGGAATAAACTGCCATAATAGGTGGTACTCTCTCTGGGCGTACATCATCATAGCTAGCTCGCCCTGGCCAATATACATTTAACAAGTTAGCGTATGAAGCAAAGTATTAGGAAATATTGTATTTGTGTTTGCATAGTTCTTCCTCGAAATGCGTCAACGCTGGCAACTTTCGTGATCTCTCGAAACTCCTTCAAAACCTCTATTACAAGTGAATTCCCAAGGCGGTGAAAAGAAGGCTCTCGAAAAGATCTCTTGAACATCTACACTCTTAGCCAAGTCCTGGCTAGAATCCACGCGTGCAGGCAGGAAATCAGATCAAATTACGGCCGCTGATATACCGTTCGCAAAGCGGCTCCATAGGCGTCCTCCCAGAGACAGCGGCCCATTTTCAAGCGGCTCAAGTTTAGGCGGCCCAATTCCAAGCGCCCTTCAGAATAGGCGTGAGCAAAGTTATGCAGGATTTTCAGTCAAATTTTGCGATGCCGGTAGTCGACACAAAAGCGCCAACTGCCATCCTTCTTCTTGACAAGGGCAACAGGGGACGCCCGCGGACGTTTAGATGGCTCGATAACGCCTTTAGTCAACATCTTATCGACTTCTCGTTGGATCACCTGTCATTCAGCATGTGAAACATGGTACGGGCGAGGGCGTATTGGACGGCGTCTCCGGTGTAAATACGTTGAGTGACCGCCGATGTCTGGGCCAAAGGGCGGCCGTCAAGATAAAAAATGTAGCCGTAAGTTTCAAGAGATGGAAAAAGCTTGTCAAATGAAAATGATGTCAAAAGCTTGTTCAGGAAGGAGGTCCGGTGCAATCGAAGGCCATTGCTAAGTTCTTCTCTGACTACAGTCGATAAATGAGAGGTTACTGCAAAACGCTGCAGAATTTCGGCGTCAAACGCCGCTATCTCGCAATCGTTGAGAGGCAAGATGCCGCTCCAAAGACATGCCTCTGGAAACAATTTGAGTCGAGCAGTTAAAATTGACTAGAGGGAGCAAAGTCTGATTACCTATAACAGTAAACATTGGGCAACGGCCAAATTCCTTTCATGCAGTGTGTCAGTAGGGGGGGGGGGGGGGGACATAGCACACACACGCCTTCAGTAATGGATGGAAACGACATGAGTATGACGTATGTAGGGGTATGTATAACTGGCGATGAAGTTAGAAGGGCCTTACAACACATGGCCCGGGGAAAAGCTCCTGAATAAGATGGAATAAGAGTCGATTTAATCAACGATGGAGGAGATATGCTTGAAATACCTTGCCGCCCTTTATGCGCATGTGCCTCATGTCTTCAAGAGCACCAGAGAGCTGGAATAACACCAACAATATACTAATCCAGAAGAAGGGAGAAGTTAAAGAATTTAAAAATTATAGACCCATTAGCTTGCTTTCACTATTTTATAAAATATTCACCAAGATAACTTCCAATAGAATCAGGGCAACACTTTACTTCACCCAACCAGTAGAACAGGCTGGCTTCAGGAAGGGATATTCTACGATGGATCACATCCATATCATCAATCAGGTAATCGAGAAATCTGCGGAGTGCAATAAACCTCTCTATGTCGCTTTCACAGATTATTAAAAGGCATTTTATTCAGTAGAGATACCAGCAGTCATACAAGCATTGCTTAATCAAGGCGTCCAGGAGGCACACTTGAAAATCTTGGGAAGTATCTACAAAGATTCCACAGCTACTCTGGTTTTCCACAAGAAAAGTTGAAAGTTACCTATCAAGAAAGGGGTCAGACAAGGAGACAAAATCTCTCCAATGCTATTGACTGCATCCTTAGAAGACATATTCAAGCTCTTAGACTGCGATGGCTTAGGAGTGAGGATAAACGGTGAATATCTGCCGTTTATCTGCAACCTTCGGTTTGCAGATGACATTGTCATATTGGGAAACAATGGGGACGAAAAAGAAGAAATGATTGAGAACCTTAACCGAGAAAGTGTAAGGGTGGGGTTAAAGATTGTTATGCAGAAGATAAAGATAATGTTCAGTAGCCTGGCAAGGAAACTAGAGTTCAGGATCGCCAGTCAGCCTCTATAGTCTCTAAAGGAGTACGTTTATTTAGGTCAGTTACTCACAGGGGACTCTGATCATGAGAATGAAACTTACAGAAGAATAAAATTGGGTTGGAGTGCATACGGCAGGCATTGCCAAATCCTGACTGGGAGCTTACCACTGTCGCTGAAGAGGAAAGTGTACAATCATTTCATTCTACCGGTGCTTACGCATGGGGCAGGTTAACAAAGAAGCTCGAGAACAAGTTAAGGACCGCACAAAGAGCAATGGAACAAAAAATGCTAGGCCTAATGGTAAGAGACAGGAAGAGAGTGGTGTGTATCAGAGAGTAAACAGGGATAACCGATATTCTAGTTGACATTAAGAGGAACAAATGGAGCTGGGCTGGCCATGTAATGCGTAGGATGGATAACCGGCCTACCATTAGAGTTACAGAATGGATACCAAGAGAAGGGAAGCGCAGTCGCGGACGGCAGAAAACCAGGTGGGGTTGTGAAAGGCGCAAGTTGGAACCAGCTAGCGCAAGACAGGGGTAATTGGAGATCGCAGGGTCCGTCGTCCAGCAGGGTCCGTCGTCCAGCAGTGGACATTATATAGGCTGATGATGATGATGGTGATGATGTAGTGGCTTGGAGCGACAGGCAGATATGGGTTCGGCAGAGCATAACCGTGGCTACAGCAGCCGTGGGGTAGCTCAAGCTGAATGACGCTAGACGCGCAGGCAAAGAGGGCTGAATGGGACGATACAAAATCTAAGCCGAGTATAACGACTAAGGGGCATTGTTTCGAAACGGCAAACAAAACGGTCGTTAAGTACGCCGCGATGCCAATGCGAGCAGAATGCATACCAAGCAGGGTAGGCGTTTTTCCATCGCCGACGCGAAGGGTGTGTGACGCAGCGGGTGAGAGGACTTTGTTCAGGTGTCGCGCGATTGGGCACTCATTACAGATATGTGCGCGCCCCTGTCAGTGAGTGCTGGGACACTGACGCCATCGACTACAACATCCATCAAGTTCTGTTAAGTCAGCAAAGTGATCAAAGGGTTTTGCGGTTGAGTCGGCAAAGCAGCGTCACCTCCGAGAGCTGCATCGCTCAGTTTTCCGGTGGTGGTGGGGGTGGAAGGCACGTCGGGGCTGCATGGCAGACGGTGGACGATGACCCTGCGGCGATAGGAACGGTGGTTGAAGAGATGGTGGCGAACGGGACTGGTGACGTCGGAATATGAACGAGGGACTGTTGCAAGGGCCACGAGCGTGATTGTTTCGCTTTTGCGGTTGAAATAGAGGCTGGTAACGGGGGTGGCTCTGTTCGGGGCAATAACTGGTGAATGGCGATCGCAGAGGGGAGCAGACAGCACGGATGCTACAATGGCGAGCAACGTGACCGATACACTGGCAAGCAAGACAGATTGGTCGATCGTCTGCGGTTCGCCACTCGGCTGGATTTCGGTAGCGTGACCAGTGGATGGACAAGGAACACTGGATAGCTGTGAAGCCGCCAACGGCACATAAAAAATAAACTCCAAGATTAGCGACTTCTTCGCGGACTATTGCCTGTACAAATCGCACTATAGGCGAGTTGTTCGGCTCACTGGGGTCGGGAAAACAAGGCCGTAGAAGCCATGGCTTCAAGTTCTCGCCACACTATCCGCGTCAGGTCATCTGATGATGATGGTCACTGCATTTCTAGCCTGTCGTGATAAAATAATGTCGCAGCTGTGTTCGGCAGACGTTCGAACGGCGTCGCAATACGGCGGTTTTTGGCCTGCTCAAAGCGTTGACACTATTTTATGATATCCTGTACCATTTCACAATTTTTGCACATGCGCAGGTTGAACGCAACGTCAGCGATGCCCTTCGGTACATGGCCAACCTTGTCTGACTCAGGCAAATCGCTCTCGGCTTTACGCCTCAAATTCAGCTATTCCTGGATGTAAGAGACGTATGATTCTGTAGACGTTGGGACGCCGGCCGCTAGTTATTTCTTAGCGGGGCTCTTCCGACTTACGGAACGGCCGAACAAGTCCCTCAGCTTCTGTTTCAAGTATCCCAGTCTTCAAGCGATAACTTCGTGGTTATCATACCCCACCTTCGCCGTGCCTTGTAGGTAGAAGACCACGTTAGCTAACATAATCGTCGGATCCCATTTGTTGTGGTCACTTACACGCTCATTGGTGGTGGTCCAGTCTTCCACGTCGTGGTGGTCGATGCCACCGGGCGTTCCTGGAGCCCACGGCTGAGTCACGACAACCGTCGGGGTTGTAGGCTATTACGTCGGCCGCGCCATTTCGTGTCCTGTTTCGTCCGTCATGTTGTCAAATCCAAGATGACGAGCACTGCGGAGCTCCCTTGTCTCTCGTGGGTACCACGCACCTCTCACCAATTTGTTACGATGCGGAAGTCAACTATAAAGAAGTATTTACGATATTTACAAAAGAGACATCGATAGCGACACCAAGATGGCTGTCAAGAGCAATTCCACCTCGGCAGGTCAAATCGTCATCTTTTGACTGAATGAATTAATGAATGAAAAACTTTATTTCATGAAATTTTCAGCGCATGCGCCGGATGGAAGTGGTCCCCACTTCACGGGAATCCATATGCTGTTCTCGCCGCCTGGCCCCTGGTTACGAGCCAAAGCTGGTCTTCCAGGGCGGGGCTGGACAGCAAGATCTTCCGTCGCTCTCTAAGGGGTTGGTTGGGCAGGGGGATCATGTTCTTTTGACTGATCCTACTCTTGTTGCACCGTAACAATATTTCCGCCTTATAAATCGGGATTCTCGATCAAGCGAACAATACCACAGTAACACAAAAAAAAGATTGTGCCATCGTAGGTCTCGGTGCCCTAGTATGAAGGAGTACTTTGGGGGAGCAGGGCAACATGTAGGTCTTGCGTAAGGTTAATTTTTATATATTTCTAGTACCCATAATTCGACGCACAGTAATGGATGAGTGCCTGTCTAAAGTAATAGAATCAACCCTCTCTTCCGTTGATCAAATCCATCGTATGACTACATATTATCTATTTTCGCCCTGCCACCTTCTCATATGCCATCGTGGGGCGATTTCTTAAGTTTACCGCATTTATTTTATTCTTCGACTCCAGCTGTTCTCCTTTACGCGTTATGTCATCAGCCAAAATTGAACTTTTTCTCGTAACCTAGACTGAGAAATCACGTTTAACCTTAGCCTTGTTTTAAGACTCTAGATGCAGCCACCTTACTTCCTGATGCCTTTAAAATTCAGTTTTCGTCCATGGATTGTAGATCAGCTCCTAGTTTTTCCTTATTGTTGCTTGTTTTTCAGCAATTTACATAATTTCTGTTAGAATGTAACAATGCAGCCTTTTAAAAGATGACGGGGTGCAGTTTAGAGCACGTAAGTGTAAGTGTAATGATTATCCAAGAGGAACAAATTCTAAATATTAAAGCTTGAAGACAATGGCACCAAGCTTCCCACAGCTGCATACCGCACCGCCGTCAAATAGCAAGCACTGGCGTGCTGGTAACCCCAATGTTCAATTCGCCGAGGCAGGAGTGTCGTGACGGGAGTTGAGATCTCGAGCGATCTCGAGTCGCGTGCGTGCATGCAAAATAGTGCGTGCTTTTGCTGTCCGCGCGCTTTTCTCAGCGTCGGCTCTTCGCAAGGTGCTACCATGGCTGGTGCCGCCATGTCTTCTCCGCGAAACGCATCGGTGGGATAGGGCAACATCCAGGCACCCTGACTTTCCGTCTCTCCACGAGTACGTTGCATTGACGTAGCCAGCGCTAGGCGCGGAGTGGTGGTTTGCTCGGGTGGCAGGTGCTATAATATGGCTCGAACATATTCTCTCGGCAGCAGTGAGAAGTTGCTGATTTGCGAGAAAACTGCCAAGGAGCAGGAACCCGCGAGCGACAGGCCGCAAGGCACTGCGCCGCTAGAATTTTCATATACTTACACCAGTTTCGAGATACACATTCCAAAATGGTGAGACAAATGATTTGTTTGGGGTGTTTTTCTACGAGTTGATACAGAAACCTAGATATTTCATTTTACATCAACTTCGAAATCATTGATGTCCAAACAGCAGCTGAATTCGTTATTGTTATTATGCGCCTTATGTTACCTTGAGCAACGTGGCTGCAGTTAACGAAGAGTTTGGAATTGCTGTCGCCAGTACTCCTTACTGACAGACAATAATAATTAGCGATGAAGCGGAAGTTACAGGGGTGAAGCTTTTGCACAAGTGTTGAAGTGCCATGTAGTATGGCAGAATTTGACAGTACTTTCAGTCTCATGGAACGGATATTGAGCCATCGTAGCTTACACATATGAAGGTTTCGCATTTGTAAATATGGAAGCGATAAAGCTGAAAACTAAGTCAAATTTAACATTCAGTGGTAAAGTATGTATTCTCATATTACCATTGCAAATAAGATGCCTTTATTTTATTTTCCCCAGCTTAAGTGACCTGGGGCGCTATAACGTAAAGCTATTCCAAACTGTTTTGATTCCAATCTCCTGACGTCGAATTTACGTAACCACCCGCGCAAGCATCGGGCGGTGACCCGCAGCGCTATCTGAACAACCCAATCAAACACTCTCCTAGTTTATAGGAGGTCACCTTTGTTCGCTTTCAAAAACATTAACATTGCCTACACTCAGCAGTTTTTCTTATCTAATTTGCTGGCAAGAGGTGAGGAGTACGCTCTAGTGGAGAGGGTTTCGATGGGGCCGAGCCAGCACAGTGAAAATAGATAACAGGATGAAGAGGGTAGCGCCGGCTTCTCCGATTGGTCCGCTTAACCTTACTTTGCTTGCGGTGGCTGGTCGAAAAGGAAGGATAAGAATGCCGCTAAAACAGATCCTCAGCAAGGAAGAGTTGGCAGTGTGATGTAGTATGCATGCCGAAAGGGCTCGATAACGTTTTACTGCCGCGCAAAAAGTTTTATCATGCGCAAATGAATACACGCTCACCGGCAGGTGCGAGTAGGGAGGGCTTGAGCGATCGGCGGGCAGTCATCTTCTATTCCATTCGGAACGGGGCAGTCTCTGGCTTTTCAGAAAATTTTCAGTTTTGTTCCTCATATTAGTGCATTCTTTTTTTCGTGTAAACGTCACTTTGACGCTTTGAGTTTTCGCGGTTTTGTGAGGTCGCGTGACAGACAGGCGAAATGGGCGCAGCCCGAAAACATTGGACCACTAGCAGAGGGCTATTGGTGAAAAGGCGTCGTATCGGGAATAAATATTTTTCTTTTGTGCGGTTTAATCCTGCACAATCAGTGTGTACACGTTATATCAGATGGAGAGCTATGACGGTTTTCGTGATGTCGCGTGACAGACAGGTGAAGTTGGGAGTGGCCCGAAAATGTTTTGACCAATCGTGGTCGGCTGATTGTACAATTGGAATAGAATAGTTTGGAATAGCTTTACGTTATAGCGCCCCTGGATGAGAACGCGGAAAATTTTTACGAGCGCTTTAACTGGTCCAGGCTATAGCTCCACAGTGTTTCCTCTTTCTACCACGGGTGACTGCCTTTGAGTATAGTCATATAGGCGTGTCTCAGCAGATTCCACTTGATTTTAGCCTAGTGATGCAGTACATTGTGGAGTGTACGTGAGTACCAGTGATTATTATAAATATGCAGTGAGGCATGTTTAAATGGACGTCAAGTATTTCAGTGTAAATTTATATAACAAAGCATGGATGGTCCGCAATCGCAATCGTTGTGGTTTCCACAATGAAACTACTTGGACCAAAACGAGTATGGCTCAGAGCACATACGTATTTTACGCAATATTGCAAACATGCGTTTGTAAATAACAAATAAACAGGTACATCTGCATATCTCCTTAAACCATTATTGATTGCATAGGATGAGAAAGTTGCTTGGTGCATTTCTATGCGAATAGAATATTAGTCAGCGAGAAGAGTAGAATGTACTCTATAAACAGATCAGGTTTCGTGAGACGGACGCGTGTCACTGGCTACGCAGTAAAGTAAATTGTAATCTTCACAAAATCCTAAATATCTTTCAAATATTTGAGATCTGGAACATAAGTTTGATAGAGGCTCTTTCGATTCATAATGATTGATATATTTAAATTGGCTCTATGTTCATCCACATAATTTCACATTTCCATGCTGCGGGTGCTCATTTATTTAACACAATATTTGTATTCTCTTGTATTGCACAGGTGGTGATGACGCCGCAGCCAAGCCATCGTTCCATGTTTTCGTAAGCATTCTTATCAGTTTTTTACAAACGGCAATAGGGAAGGAGACTTTGTTGCTTTAAGTGACAAACAACATAGTAGGGGACTGGGCAGGGGACTGAAGGCCTCTGGAGTGTTAAAACAGTACTGCTCACGTAAAACAACGCCTTGTATGTGTTATAGTTGAGGTTATTGAGAGTAAAGGTAAGTCTTGATTATTCAAATCAATCTAAACATTCAACCATAATATACAAAAAAATTCGCAAAATAACGTGTGCAAAATTGCCACCTAAAAGGATCAGATGACGGCACACAGAATAAAGAAAACAGATTGATGCTTGACGATTAGCGATTGACGGGTAAAGCATGTCACCTTTACAATAACCACATAAAATCAATTGGACAATTTGCGATGCCTTCCTACTGTCTAAAATCAAAATGGGCGGTCACTTACCTAAACATTATTCTAGGGAGCGCTACATTGAGAAGTCAGATTGTTCGAGGTTGTCGAATCATAGAGCCAGATTTCGGGCGAAGTCGTTTGTTTCGAGCCGCTGCATTAGGAATTTCGGTTGTTTCGAAATAAACCGCCAGGGCCCCCTGCATATGACCTACTCAATGACCCAACCATTTAAAAAAAAAAGCCCCCCCCCCCGCCGCATACAACGTTTACGAGCACTTACACAAAATTTTTCTGCGGACCCTGCTTTACTCACCCATCGTATGCGCATAAGGCGTAATGTTTCTCCATTATCACAAACTGTGATCTTGATTGCTGGTATAGTTCTCCTGGAAAGTTAGCTAAATTCTACGCTTTCAGTGAAAGCAAACAGCATTATATTGAGTGAGTGCTCCGTTAAGTTTTTAAAAGTAAGATCATAAGTAACCAACACACTTGTAATGTGTCCTATACATTACACGCAACCAGCCCCATAGTTCCCCAACATTGATATATGGTGATATGGAAATAGTTGTAAGCTCATAGTTAACCAACAAGTATTGGCACGGAAAAGCCGAAGCCACTGTGTGGCTACACTGAGGAGAAGGAAGACGACGGGTTCCCGCTTGCTATAGCGTCGCCATTTTGGCTTCCATTATCGCCCCTGTAAACAGGGGCGTAGCCAGGGGGGGGGGGGTTCAAACCCGCCCCGAAATTTTTTGCGCCCCCCTCCCCCCCCCCCCACTTACCCACCCTTCGTTCTCATTGCTTCGCGCTGACATAATGCAAAAAACCAGTGCTACTATCACTATTTCATTCCTGGGCGCTTCCGTTTGGGTTGGTAATTTACAGCGAATCATGTCTGCATATGGACAAAACTGTCACGGTGTTTGTCAAGGCTTTGACACTCTGTGAGGTTTTGGTCGAGAATGTGACGGCCGCTTTGCGGCGGCCGCATTCTGAAGCAACAAATGAATCAGCAAATGCGCGCAGCCGCATTTTAGATGAGGGCGAAAATGCTCGAGGCCCGTTTACTTAGATTTAGGTGCACGTTAAACACCCCAGATGGTCGAAATTTCCGGTATACATTTGCGCCGCTTCCCTTCAGGTGCCGGTTAGGCCGCGCTCTCGCGCGCGCGAAACGTCTCTTGTTTGCGATTGCGCCCCTGCGGAAGGCTGGTAGTTACTGTTGTGTTGTTGAATCCCAAACCAGCAATTACGGAAGGCTGGTAGTTGCTGTTGTGTTGTGGAATCCCAAACCAGCAATGTACACACGAAGGGGTTGATGCCAGCATGAAATTCTACCGACTCGCAACAGAATGCACGAAACAGACAACCGACAAGCATAGATTACTGCTGAGCGCAGTACAGCGTAAGTAAACTCTTGTTGCAGGCGCTTACAGTTCTCGTCGGAGTTCACGCGTCCTGAGAAATTGATTATGTGCACTATGCACTGAACAAGACCGCAGTTCATTCCTGCATCACTAGTACACCAATCAGTCGAAATTCTGTGAGGTACAAGGCCGCTTCCTGTTTGCACCGGCGGAAGTGAAGCAGAAATGAGTTGCACGCACTACTTAAAATGCGTACACATGCCATATCTATGCTGTGCGGTGAAATATTCTGTGCAATTCTCAATCTGTTGACGTAAAGGCAAATGACGGCTGCACGCTCGCACACAGCGGAAGACACAGCGGCCCATGCACTTGCCACAGAAAATGCAACCCTCTCGTATGAGGGAGCAGGGCGACGAAAGCTTCGAAAAAAAAAGCCGTACGCGTTTTTGCGCGTATCTAAGTTTTGTAGCACAAAGACGCAGCGAACAAGCTATTGCTATGGGAGTATAGGTATAGCCGTCCTTGACTTGTGAAACGCACTTCGCCCCGACGAGGACGACACTGTATATGCTTAACGGAGCAATTAATGATGTCTTCTCCGATCGGGCGGGTCGTCTCAATGACGCGTTTTCGAAGACTGGTACATTTAGTGGCGTGATGAGAGACCGTTGCTCAAACGCCCACTGTACCTGTCATACTTACTGTATTTTACTGAGCTTTCCCGCAGGGGCGTCTGCGAAAGCAGGCGTTTGGTGTGTTGCGACACCACGGACCCGAGCACATGGGGGTTGTACCCTCCCGCGTGTAGCCGTGCGCGGCTTAGCCGTGTCTGGGGAAAGGGGGATCCTGGGGGTTGAGCCGATGCCGGGTGTTTGGACCTTTAAGGCCCCCCGGCGGAGGCAACACACCTCTTCGGCCTCTGCTTCACATAGACGGCACCCCTGGGCTGACCCACCCAGGGGAAATCGGCTGGTCGCCTTTTCCTATCCCCCTCTCTGACCTTTTTCTTTCCTATCTCCTTTCTTTACTGTCCTGTCTTCTCTTCTCTTCTCTTACTTCCACGTTTTTCATAGGCGGCTTGGGTTAACCTTGTGTACCTGTCCTCCCATGGGCATAATACATTCGGTTATAGTAGCGATGTACGGCTGGCGTATGCTGTCTTAAACATTAAGAACTGCAGCGTCCCCAAGTTGGGCTCCATGGTGGGTGGCCGCCATTGCTGCCGAACACAAAACAAATTACATGGGAATCCCTACATTTCCCCGTCTTGATCGCCAGCCTCAGAAGAGGGGGCGCACCGATGAATCCTTGTATACGTTTACAAAGCCAACTGAAACTTTCCCGCGATTCCACGTGATCCACAGTGAGAAAACCGAAAAATCAGCCCGAATAATTTCACCATTTGTTGTCGCAAAATCTCTGACCGAAAACCTTGGACCTGGCTACAAGATCACCAGAATGACCAGCGGTGACCTTCTGTTGGAGGTTAAGGATAACCAACAATACCAAAAGCTCACCAGTCTTCAATCATTCGGACAGCACCCGATAACTGTTACGCCACATCGAACCATGAATACCTCACGCGGAGTAGTATCTGACGTAGACCTCCTAGAATTGACTGAAACCGAGCTTCTAGAAGGCTGGAGCGACCAAAATGTCATCAATGTGCAACGCATAAAAATCAGGCGGGACAATAAAGAAATACCAACACACCATCTAATTCTGACATTTTCATCAAGCATTCTGTCCCAGACGATCCTAACAGGCTACATCAAACTGAACGTGCGACCTTACATCCCAAATCCGAGACGATGCTACCAGTGCCAAAGGTTCGGGCACGGTTCGCAGAGTTGCCGTGGTCGACTCACCTGCGCCAAGTGCGGAGTGCAAGGCCATGCCTCAGATAGCTGTGAGGCCACGCCTCACTGTGTAAATTGTGACGGCGAACATCCGGCGTATTCTCGCTCTTGTCCAGGCTGGAAAAGAGAAAAAGAAATAATAACTATAAAGGTCCGTGAGAACATCTCGTTCAGGGAAGCACGCAAAAGGTGCTCGCCTTTTCATAACACTACATACGCTGATGCGGCACGTCAGGGGGCACGGTCGCATCGGCTTCCGCCACCAGCCCGGCCTGCACGTAGCGAGCCGTCGGCTGGGGCAACCGCCCCTACGGTGGGAGCAGCCAAGGCTGCCCTGCCCTCCCTCGACTCGGCCACACCAGTGGCCTCTGCAAACCTTGGCAGCAGCCAGGGCCGCACAGAGGCAAAGGAGGGTCCATCAACCTCCGCACTGGTGGGGGCAAAGGCTTTGTCCTCAAAGACGAAGCCTGTACGTACACATCGCTCGTTGGAGCGAGTGTCCAAAGCCCCGGATGAGGCAATGGACACTACCACATGCGAGATGGCGCATGGAGCGCCTAGGGTGCGACGAGGCTCTCTCGAGCACCCCAAAAAGGGGAAAACTCCAATTACAGGGCCTGAAAAGGCTCTGTAGGATAAGTCCAAGTACTCGACCAAGACACACAGCACATTTCCTTCCAACATGAACACAATAATTCAGTGGAATATAAGGGGACTACTGCACAACCTAGACGACATTCAAGAACTTTTACACAAATTTAATCCAAAAGTGCTGTGTGTCCAGGAAACTAACCTTAACTCTAGAAACAGCAGCTTTCTCCGTCAGTATAATATTTTCCGAAGAGATCGCGAGGATGCTGCCGCATCATCTGGAGGTGTGGCCATAATACTCGATAGAACTGTAGCCTGTCAGCATTTTCCACTGCAAACCGCACTGGAGGCCGTGGCTGTTCGTGCTGTCCTTTCAAATAAACTGGTAACCATTTGCTCGCTCTATATACCTCCAAACTACCAGCTGCACAAACAAGAATTTCAGTCTTTCATTGATGAGCTCCCCGAACCCTACCTTGTTCTTGGGGATCTCAATGCACACAGCGGCCTGTGGGGCGACTCTCGCATCGATACGCGAAGCCGTTTAATTGAAGACTTTCTTTTCTCATCCGGTGCGTGTCTGCTAAACAAAAAAGAACCTACATATTATTGTCTCGCAAACAGAACCTTTTCCTCCATAGATCTCAGCATAGCTTCTCCATCCATATTACCTGAACTCGAATGGGAAGTTATAAAAAACCCTTATGGGAGCGACCATTTCCTTATACTGCTGCGAGCACAAAGACAATACGAATCTCCACCGCATGCCCCCCAGTGGAAGGTCGATGCAGGGAACTGGGAGAAATTCCAGACACTTACCAGTACGATCTCGTGGGCTGACATGTCTGTGCTCGGAGTTGACGGTGCCGTCGAGTATTTTACCAACTTCATAATTGATGCAGCATCTAAGTGTATTCCCCAAACAAGTGGACTTTCTCGTAAACCTCGTGTTCCGTGGTGGAATGAACAATGTCGGAACGCGCGTAGGCAGCAGAACAAAGCATGGAGGCAGCTTCGCGATTCTCCTACTGCTGAAAACCTTGTCAATTTCAAGCAAATTAAGTCCCAAGGTAGGAGAACGCGCAGACAAGCCAGGAGAGACAGCTGGCAAGAATTCTTATCAAGCATCAATTCGTACACGGATGAGGCCAAGGTTTGGAACAGGGTCAATAGAGTAAGAGGACGACAAACACATCCGCCTCCCTTGATACACACGCAGGGAGACAGCCTGGAGGACCAAGCAAATCATCTGGGTGCTCATTTTGAACATGTGTCCAGTTCATCACATTATTCTCCAGCATTTACAAAATACAAAGCAGCAATAGAAAAGAAAAACCTAGACCGAAAGAGCACCGGGAACGAGCCATATAACTTACCTTTCTCTCTAGCAGAGCTGTATGCATCACTCACCTGTTGCAACCGATCTGCCCCAGGCTCTGACCGCATACTATACGAAATGTTAAAAAACCTGCCCTCTGAAACGAAGAAAACGCTTCTCTGTCTGTATAACTTTATTTGGACCTCCGGCGAGATCCCCTCTGCCTGGAAAGAGGCCATAGTGATCCCTATCCTAAAGCAGGGCAAGGATCCATCGTCCGTATCCAGCTATCGGCCCATAGCTCTAACAAGCTGCATCTGCAAAGTCTTCGAGAAGATGATAAACCGGCGTCTAATACATTTCCTAGAATCAAGCAAGCTGCTTGACCCATACCAGTGTGGGTTTCGCGATGGCCGATCCACCACTGACCATCTGATACGCATAGAGGCTCAGATTCGTGAAGCCTTTGTCCACAAGCAATTCTTCCTGTCTGTTTTCCTCGATATGGAAAAGGCATACGACACCACGTGGCGGTTCGGAATACTGCGAGACCTCGCACACTTTGGAATACGTGGAACTATGCTGAATATCATTGAAAGTTACCTGTCCAACCGCAGATTCCGTGTCCGTGTGGGTAATGCCTTATCAGTACCATATGTTCAGGAAACTGGAGTACCACAGGGTGGTGTGCTCAGTTGCACCCTTTTTATCATAAAAATGAACTCTCTGCGTCTGTACATCCCACGCAACATATTTTATTCAGTATATGTCGACGATGTGCAGATAGGGTTCACCTCATGTAACCTTGCAATCTGTGAGCGGCAGGTTCAGCTTGGTTTGAACAAACTATGTAAGTGGGCAGACGAGAATGGATTTAGGCTTAACCCACAAAAGTCCACATGCGTCCTCTTCTCCAGAAAGAGAGGTCTGCACCCTGATCCCAACATCGAGATGCAAGGTGAGGGTCTACCTGTAAAAACTGAACACAAATTTCTAGGCATAATTCTGGACGCAAAGTTAACATTTATCCCACATCTAAAGTATCTAAGAAACAAGTGCATGAAGACAATGAGCATCTTGAAAGTGTTGTCTCGCACTACGTGGGGTAGTGACACAAAATGTCTACTGAATCTCTATAAGAGCCTGATTCGATCACGTATAGACTACGGTTCCATTATATACCACTCCGCGACTCCGAGCTTCTTGAAGATGCTGGACCCTGTCCACCATCTGGGCATCCGCCTCTCTACGGGTGCATTCAGAACAAGCCCCGTAGAAAGCCTATATGCAGAATCAAATGAATGGTCACTCCATCTGCAGAGAACGTACTTGTCCTTTATGTATTTCCTGAAAGTAAACTCAAGCAAAACTCACCCTACCTACACAACTATAAATGACCTGTCCAGTGCCCAAACCTTTCAGAACCGCCCTAGCGTAAGAAAGCCCTACGCACTGCGAGTAAGAAGTCTTGCCGAAGAGATGGATGTGTCGCTCCACGAACACGATGTCATGTACTCTCCCGTACAGCTGCCGCCATGGCAGTGGCAGCTGATTGACTGTGATCTGTCCTTCGTTGATGTTACAAAGAATGCGCCGGTCGCACATATCCGTATGCACTTCCTCGAATTGCAGCACAAATACTCTTGTCCGGAATATTTTACTGACGCCTCAAAGTCACACACTGGCGTGTCTTACGCGGCGGTCGGTCCATCCTTTTGGGCTGCCGGAGTTCTACACCCAAACACAACCATCTTTACAGCGGAGGCCTACGCCATCCTGGCGGCGGTTAAACAGATCAAACAGCTAGACATACGCAAGGCAGTCATTTACACTGACTCCTTGAGCGTGTTGAAATGTTTAAAAACTCTCAGTAGGCACAGAAACCCCGTCATTATAGCTCTTTATTCCATACTTTGCACCGCGTATGCATCTAAGCAACAAATTGTGCTGTGCTGGGTGCCAGGGCACGGCGAGATCGAAGGGAATGAGTTGGCCGACAAGCTAGCCACATCTGCTCATACAGACGCTGCCACTTCGCCCACAGCCGTCCCTGTAATGGACCTAAAGCCACTTATCAAGAAAAAGGTCAGAGCCTACTGGCAACGTCTGTGGGACAGAGAAACGAACAACAAACTACATACTATCAAGCCTCATCTCGCTCATTGGCCGTCAGAATCGAAAACACGCTACACACAGGTTACACTTTGCAGACTCAGGATAGGACACACATACAGTACACACGCATACTTATTGTCCGGTGGCGATTCGCCTGTCTGTGACGAATGTGGCGAGCCACTCAGTGTACTTCACGTCCTCCTGCAATGCCCTGAACTGGAGCCTCAGAGGAAAATACATTTTTCATTATCATTACGGCAGAACCTACCATTACATCCATGTATGTTTTTGGGCAATGAACCTCTTTTTAAATACCAATCCATTATCGCGTTTTTAAAGGATATACCTAACTTTCGTGTTATATATGCAGGTGACTTGTAGCACGGCCTCTCTGGAGAGGCCGCTGCTGCGGTATTTTTTTTTAAAAGAAAGCACGTGCCTCCTGGTCTTTGTCTACAAAGGCTTCCGGTAGGCGTCGTGCTGCTTTTATATTCTTAATACTCTAAGCACCATGACCATTTCTCATCCGTTCACTACCCATAGATCATTCCACACGTCACTGCCATAATTCTATTCGATATATGTTTTACGCTTCTATACCGCGATTTGTTCTTAGGCCCCTTTACAGCCACATTGCATCCTGTCATCGGAACTCACTGATCATGGCAAACATACCATTCATTGTCTTGGCGCTCTTTGGCCACACTTGGCCCTTGCGCCACAAAACACCAAATATCATCATCATATTTTACTGAGCTTACTTTACTTTTTCCTTTATTTCTTCAAGCACCCGCACACGCGAAGGGGGGGGGGGGTGTCCGGGGGGGGGGGGGGTTCCATGTCGTGGATATACATGTATAGAGTCTGTGTAAACTACCGCTATTTATTATCAATCACGTCACGTAGAGAAACGCAGGCTCTTGCCCCCTCCCCCCCCCCCCCCAGTCTGGCCGGTGAACCCCCCCGAAAAAAATTTCTGGCTACGCCCCTGCCTGTAAATAAAGTGTAAATAGCCTTGGGCATCAGTTACACTTTAGTAGGACGTTCTGGCGGGCTAGTTGGTGCATAGCTTTTAGACGTTTATAAACTGCGCGAAAAAAACGAGGACATAAGAAAGAAAACACCTACGACACCACGAGCAGTCAGTTGGCAGTCTGCGCTCGTGGTGTCGTGTGTGTTTTCTTTCTTGTGTACTCGTTTTTTTCGCGCAGTTTATAAATCAGTTACACCTAACATTATTTGGTGGAAGTGCGGACGTTCCCCCTACCCGTCATGGAGCTTCACAGCGGTCGCCACGGCGCCACTGAAACATCGACTCCAGCAGCCGGCACTTCATCTACGCAAGCATCTCCGCTTGTAGCTCCGACCTATGTCACCGTTTCCCCCCCCCCCCCCCCTCGAGTTCTCGTGTTTTCACAGGAGTCAGCAGTCCTGATGTCGACGACTGGCTCCGCTTATACGAACGTGTAAGCACCAGACACAGGTGGGATCCGACTGTTATGCTTGCCAACATTTTTTTTTTTGTTTTTTTTTTTGTACCTCGACGGCGCTCCACGGGCGTGGTCTCAGACTTACGAAGAGGAGATGTCG
This sequence comes from Dermacentor silvarum, assembly GCF_013339745.2. Lineage (NCBI taxonomy): Eukaryota > Metazoa > Arthropoda > Arachnida > Ixodida > Ixodidae > Dermacentor > Dermacentor silvarum. Next base: position 73,843,645 of record NC_051158.1, read on the forward strand.
TGCTGGGATCTCTTCAAAGAGAAGCTCCGTGACCATTTTGACAATCCGTTTGGTCACCAACTGAATGCCAAGTTGGCAATTGCCACACGTGTTCAGACACCGACCAAGCCCTACGTGTCGATCATTCTCGACGTCTTGGCTCTTTCTGCCAAGACTGACGCGAACGTGTCGGAGGACGATAAGGTTAATCACGTCCTCAAAGGCATTGCTCACAACGCCTTCAATTTACTGGTGTTTGCAAATGTCACCAGCATCGATACGATCTTCAAGGAGTACCGCCGTCTCGATCATGCTAAAATCCGCCGGGTAACCCAGCACATCACGCTACTTCCCAACACAGCTGCTACGTCATCCGGTGACGACCTCTTCCACCAGTCTTCACGGTGTGACAACTTAACGAGGTCTTCTCTGCATCATTCGTCGTGAGGTGGAAGCAGCACAACCGGCGGACCCTTCATTCCCACCAGCTGATCATTCTCTGGCGACGATCTCCTTGATGCAGGCCGTCGTCCGTCAAGAGTTCCGTGCTATCGGAACCTCCAGGTAGGGAGACAGGGCAGTGAGATCTTTGTCTAAGGCATCCAGTTCACTTTCATTGCGCATGTTTACGCCTCGCACGAGGTCTTCTCTGCCTCTTCGTTTTGCAGTGGCCATGTCTAGCTCATCATTGGAGCAAAACTGAATGCTCACAATTTTGCAGTTCCCCCAGCACCCCCTCACCCTCCACCCATGCCTATAGACACGTGTGCGTAGTGCCATGTCATTGTAGTCCCGTACTCGGCACTCCCTTGAGTACAAACATACAATAAAAATGCAACATTTTATGTAAGTTTACGACTGTAAGTGCATTCTCCTTTGTTAGTCTTCTCAGGTACTGTAGAAAACTGGAATGCTCGGCTTCAAAAGAATTAGCATGCGAATTAGGGCCTATATAGGCAATTTCATAAAGCGGTTTGTTTACAATACCGATGGATTAATATAAGGCTATATAATGGGCACCTTATCACAGTGTCCTTTAGGGATAGAGATGCGTGCATGGTATTGTAGCTATGGGAACTACAAGTAGGAGTAAGATTAATCTATTTATATTTAGTGATCTGTGTAATCCATCTTAGTCATTGCTCCTTGAATTCCACATTTATTGACAATTATTTCTAATGGGACTAATTGTTACCTATTTTATGGCCCATTCCATTTTCCAATAAGACTTTGTTCCCATGTATTTCAGCCCTTGTGTATTGCCTTAAACAAAGGATTAAAAATAATAATTTCTAGCAGCAATACGACACGAGCAAACTCCCCATATACTATAATACTAACTTCTGACAATGCAACTGCATACATTCTGCTGTCATCTCCCAATAGGAGCCAGCATTCGAGACTGGCCAGTAACGTAATAACTGCTCTCCAAGGGGATGTTAAATATGCGGCTAAATGCTTCATCTGCAAAACACACACACACACACACACACACACACACACACACACACACACACACACACACACACATATATATATATATATATATATATATTATTACTAAATTGGCAGATGACCTTGGCAGCAGTTTATCACGTAGTAGTGACGGTAAAGAAAACAGTCGCAAAACTTTGTATGACGAAACTGGTTGTTTATTGGGCGAACCTGTGCCGACAAAAGCAAGCTACACTGAAAGCACAACGATAGCGGCGAACACAGTCGGCGATCGTCGAAAATCTGATCAGCGGCGAAACGCCTCGGCTTTTATACCTGAGTCATCGAAGGTTCCAGATTAATCCCTGATACCCGCGGGTCTTCCAGAAAGTTCTAGACAATTCGCGTCGGTCATACAATCAGATATAATAAGCGTCGGTGAGAACATGCAACGGAAAGAAGCATCGATAACGTTCTAGAAACTTCCGAAACAGGCGCGTCCTGCGCCGAGCGATAACGTTTAACATTTGTTAGCCGGTGGAAAGCGGCCACCGGTGAAAGATAAACATGTATACGTGTCAGTACCCTCCCCTTAAAAAGCATCGTCCCGATGCTACAAACATGAAAGCGAATACAAAACCACGCGTACAGAAAGGGATGTCGGGAACCGAGGGGTCGCAGCGGAGCGCCAGAATAAGAGGACCAGCTCAGCAGGCTTTCAGAACGGACTAGCGCGTGCCGTGCTTGCGCCGCTCGCACGCGCCGCCCAACTTTATTTTCCTCGTCAGTCGCAGCCGGCCCCAAGGCGCCGGCCGAGAGCGCTGACCTTAGCGTTCGCGCTTAGCAGCGTCGGTGGGCGCTACAGGGCCCCCCGCCTAGACGGAACGGCGAAATGTACTCGTCGACGAGGCAGAGATGGGGCTGTCTTGGTGTCGAGCATATCGACGGGTGCGCCAGCGACGTCCGCGGGGAGCTCCTTGGGAGGCGTTTCGACGTAGGCTGGTTTGAGGCGGTCCAGCGAAACGACTTCTTCGCGGCCATTCAATAGGATGGTGGCGGACTTCTGCGTCTTGTGGAGCACACGGTATGGTCCGTCGTAGGAGGGTGTAAGAGGCGCCTTGATAGCGTCTCGTTGGAGGAAGACGTGGGACGAGGACTCAAGGTCCGGGTGCACAAAGATGCTGTGGTCCGATGACCGAGGTGGTACGGGGCGCAGGTGCTGAATGCAGTCCTGTAGGCGTTGGAGGTACTGTAGCGGCTGGGGCGAGGGGGCCGAAGAAACGAACAAGTCTCCAGGAACCGCAGGGGCACACCGTAGACGAGTTCGGCCGCTGAACAGCCAAGGTCGCGACGAAGGACGGCACGTAGGCCGAGAAGCACCATAGGAAGGTGGTCGACCCAGTGCTCTCGATCCAGGCGCGCAGTGAGTGCAGCCTTGAGCTGGCGATCGAGCCGCTCAACCATGCCGTTGGCACAGGGATGATATGCAGTGGTACGACAGTGCTTAGTGCCAAGCAGGCGGTTGAGTGAAGTGAAAAGTGTGCAGTCAAATTGCCGGCCACGATCAGTTGTCACGATGCTGGGGCAGCCGAAGCGGGAAACCCATGCTGAAACGAAGGCTTTGGCGACCGTTTCCGCAGTGATGTCCGGAATGGGCACGGCTTCGGGCCAACGGGTGAAGCGGTCGATCATTGTGAGAATGCAGCGACAGTCGTGAGAGTGAGGAAGTGGTTCCACCAAATCAAGATGGACGTGGTCAAAACGGCAGCCAGGGGGCAAGAACGACTGTGTGGGAGTCTTCGTGGGGCGGGTCACTTTGGCGGTCTGGCATGCGAGGCACGAGCTGGCCCCACTGGCGAACATCGGTGTTGATGCTTGGCCAGACATACCGCTGTGTAACGAGGCGCTGCGTAGCTCGGACGCTGGGATGGCAGATGTCATGAAGTGATTGGAACACCGCACGACGGAAGGCAGTCGGAATGAAGGGGCGAGGTGTAGCCGCTGACATGTCGCACCAGAGTGAGCCAGGCACAAACGGGTGAGGAACGTGTTGTAGACGGAGGGAACGGGGATGGTCACGCAGCGCTTGCAGCTCGGGGTCTTCCATCTGCGCACGAGCTACACCCTCCCAATCCACAGTCGATGTAGAAGTGCCGAGGGAGGTGATGCGTGAAAGTGCGTCAGCTGCCTCGTTGTCGGTTCGTTTGATGTGCCGGATATCCGTGGTGAGCTCCGATATATAGGCCAGTTGACGAACTTCACGTGCGACGTACTTGGAAGAGTTTGTACGGAAGACATACACCTGAGGCTTATGATCGGTTAGAATATAAAATGGCTGGCCCTCCAAGAAGTGCCGAAAGTGCTGGATGGTGGAGTAGATGGCGAGCAGCTCGCGGCCAATAACACTGTAGCGAGTCTCGGCAGGTTGGAGCTCCAGAAAGAAGAAACCCAGTGGGCGCCACTCGGAGTTGATTTTCTGCTGGAGAACCGCGCCGATGGCCACACTGGAAGCATCCACCATGATGCGGGTTGGCACGTTATTTCTCGGGTGTACGAGAAGTACCACATCGGCAACGGCTTGTTTAGCAGCCCTGAAAGCAGCGTCAGCTTCGGGAGACCAGGAAATCGCAGATGAGGAGCCCTTGGTCGTGCGAAGAAGGTTAGTCAGTGGGTGTAGAAGCTCAGCGCAGTGCGGAATAAAACCGTCGGGAGAAATTCACTAGGCTGAGGAACTCACGCAGCTGGCGTAGGGTAGTGGGTGCTGGGAAGCCTTTCACGGCCTGGACGTGAGGGGGCAACGGACGAATTCCCAGCTCCGAGATGTGGTGGCCCAAAAACTCGAGCTCGGAAGATCCAAATACGCATTTCTGGGGGTTGACAACCAGGCCAAATTATTGAAGGCATTGAAAGAGTTCCCGGACGTGACGCTCATGATCTTGTGGATTGGGACTCGCGACGAGGATGTCGTCGATGTAGGTAAATACAGCCGGGAGGCCGCGCGTTACCTCGGCAATGAATCGTTGGAACGTTTGAGCTGCGTTGCGTAACCCAAAGGGCATGCGCACATACTCAAACAGGCCGAAGGGTGTAGTATGGCTGTCTTCGGGATATCGGCCGGCTCAACGGGGATTTGGTGATAGGCCTTGACAAGGTCCACCTTACTAAAGATTTTGCATCGCTCCAAATGGCCTGTAAAATCTTGGATGTGTGGAAGGGGGTAGCTATCGTGAACCGTGTGAGCGTTCAGCGCCCGGTAGTCACCGCACGGACGCCAGTCACCCGGTTCTTTCTTGGGCACCAGATGAAGCGGGGAGGCCCAACTGCAGGACGACAGGCGAATAATACCTAGCTGGAGCATGTGCTCGAATTCGCGTTTAGCAATGTCTAGACGCTCACCGAAGAGGTGGCACGGACGGGCTGCGACAGGTGGACCACGCGTGACAATGTGGTGGGTGACGCTGTGCTTGGGAGGCTGATTTAAATTGCAGGGCCTTGTCACCTCAGGGAAGTCTTCGAGGATACGAGCATACGGGCATGTTGGGATCAGCGTGCGGATGCCGGTGGGAGCGACAGCCGACAGAACGCCAGGGATCGAGAGGCGCGTCTTGCTGTCAATCAGGCGATGGCGGCGCATGCTGACGTCAAGGTCGAAATGAGTCAGGAAGTCGGAACCGAGGATAGGCTGATGGACGTCGGCTACGATGAAGACCCACGGAATGTGCGCCGCAGGCCTAGGTCGAGAGTGAGGGACCGCAGACCATACGTGGCGATGGAAGTAGAGTTTGCCGCGCGGAGTGTTGGTCCAGGTGACTTAGAAGCGCGGTCACGCTTGGAGGACGGCAGTACACTGACCTCGGCACCCGTGTCTACAAGGAACCGCAGGCCGGCAAATGCGATCCATGACTATGAAAAGGCGGCCGTGTTGTAAGGCGAGGTCACATGCCGCCGTCAGTGATCTCGCGGTGCGTTTCCCTACCATTCGCATGGGGACTTGCACTGACGGGCGCGGTGCTGGAAAATGCGATGGTACCAGCAGATAGGCGAGTGTCGAGGACGGCGCGAGCGGGCAACTGGTCGGGGAAGAAGGACGGCGGCTGGGACATGAGGTGGAGCCGCGCTGGTCACGGGAGGACGTCCGAAGGGCGTCGATGGAAACGGCGAGCTGGTCGATCCGGGACTCTAGCGGGCCATGGTTGAGGACTGTGGCGTTGAAGAGAGGGCGGCGACTGAAGGAGAAGTCGCGTCGTGGATTTGATCCGCGAGCTGGGCGAGGAGGTCGAGGATCAAGTCCTCTGTAGCGGCCAAGATAAGGCGGTTGGACTGTGGTAAGCGCTGCAGGAAGAGCTCCCTCAACAGCGCACTGTTCGAGTCAACGTTGCTTGTGCCCAGGAGCTGTCGCATGCTGTTGAGCAGCTGGGAAGGGCGGCGATCTCCAAGGTCCTCGGAGGTAAGCAGCTGCTGGATGCGCGCTCTCTCAGATGCCGTGGTACGTTCTAAAATGCTCTGCTTCAGTTGCTGGTATGGGGCATCACTCAAAGGTGCAGCGATAACGTTCGCCACTTCCTGAGCCACCTCAGGAGACAGGTTGCAAAGTAAGTGGCGAAACCGCGAAGTCTCCGAGGTGATGTGTGCAGATCGAAGGTGGCTTCGACCTGGGCGAACCAAACCTGCGGGTTGTGGCGCCAGAACGTTGGCAGGCGGAGCTGTAGAGCTGCGACGTCCCGTGGGCGCGCGGTAGCATCAGGCGGAAGGTTACCTGAGGGCGGGAGGTTGCTGGGGTCGGTAATATCTTAGGCCGGAGTCACCACTGTCGGGAACCGAAGGGTCGCAGCGGAGCGCCAGAACAAAGGACTAGCGCGTGCCGTGCTTGCGCCGCTCGCACACGCCCCCCAACTTAATTTTTCTCGTCAGTCGCAGCCGGCCCCAAGGCGCCGGCCGAGAGCGCTGACCTTAGCGTTCGCGCTTAGCAGCGTCGGTGGGCGCTACAGGGACAAATATAACAAAGCAACAAGGACCTAAGTTCGTCAGCGGGCGTAGAAAGGCTTAAGACGCACCACGTGGATGACTTCAGGTCGTGCGCGGCGCCGCTGTGATTGCGAAATACCGTCTGGCACGACCTCATAGTCCAGTGCGCCAATAGGTCGGATGACCGTAAAAGTTTCTCGCTAAGTCCTCGTCGGTGTATCGGAGTTCAGACCCAAACACGGTCTCCGGGCTGGTACTCGACGTAGCGACATCGAAGATTGTAGTGTCGGCTGTCGGTTCTCTGATAGTTCTTGATGCGCAGGCGGGCGAGCTGTCGACCTTCTTCGGCACGCTGCAAATAGGTGGCAACGTCGACATTTTCTTCGTCGTAGATATCCGGTAGCATGGCGTCAAGCGTCGTTGCCGGTTTCCTTCCGTAGACCAGGTTGAATGGCGCCATGTGCGTCGTTTCTTGCATGGCCGTGTTGTATGCGAAGGTCACGTACGGAAGGATGGCATCCCACATCTTGCGTTCGACGTCGACGTACATTGCCAGCATGTCGGCGATGGTCTTATTTAGGCGCTCAGTGAGGCCATTCGTATGCGGATGGTAGGCGCTGGTCCGGCGATGGCTTGTCTGGCTGTAGCGCAAGGATGGCTTGAGTTAGTTCAGCCGTGAAGGCCGTGTCGGTGGTGAGGACTTCTGGGGCACCGTGACGCAGGAGGATATTCTCAACGAAGAATCGGGCTACCTCGGCAGCATTGCCTTTGGGCAAGGCTTTTGTTTTGGCGTAGCGAATGAGGTAGTCCGTAGCTACGACGATCCATTTATTCCCAGACGTCGACGTCGGAAAAGGCCCCAGTAAGTCCATCCCGATCTGCTGGAACGGTCGACGAGGTGGCTCGTTCAGGCTGTAGAAGTCCGGCTGGCCTTGTCGGCGGTGTTTTGCGTCGCTGACAGTCTCGGCATGTCCTTACGTAATGGGCGACGTCGGCAGAGAGGCGAGGCCAGTAGTATTTTTCTTGTATCTTCGCGAGCGTGCGGGAAAAACTGAGGTGTCCAGCCGTTGGGACGTCATGGAGAGCTTGCAGAACCTCTGGGACGCAATGCTGAGGGTACCACGAGGAGGTAGTTGGCTCGGAGAGGCGAGAAGTTCTTCTTTAGGAGAATGTCGTTTTGCAAGAAAAACGACGCCAATCCTCGCCTGAACACCTTCGGCACAATGACGGTCTTGCCTTCCAGATAGTCTACAAGGCTCCTTAGTTCCGGGTCGGCTCGCTGTTGTTCGGCGAATTCGTCGGCACTGATGGGTCCCAAGAAAGTGTAGTCATCCTGGTCGTCCTGTGGCAGCGGTTCGACGGGGGCACGAGACAAGCAGTCGGCGTCAGAATGCTTGAAGTCTCAGACTCCATCGTGGGAGGCGACCTGAAGGATCCTTCAAGTTAGCTAGCCAACACAAGGCCTGGTGGTCGCTCACAACTTTAAAGGGCCTGCCCTAGAGGTAGGGGTGAAACTTTGATGTAGCCCAGATGATGGCGAGGCACTCCTTTTCTATTGTGGAATAATTTGATTCCGCTTTCGATAGCGACCGCCTAGCGTAACTTACAACCCTTTCTAGTCCGTCAGTCCTCTGCACAAGCACGGCGCCGAGTCCTACACTGCTTGCGTCGGTGTGGACTTCGGTATCAGCGTTTTCGTCGAAATGCGGATGTATTGGCGGCGATTGCAGGCGTCGCTTCAGTTCTTCAAATCCTTCGACTTGCGGCGTCTCCCACTTGAACTCGACGTCGGCCTTCTTGAGATATGTCAGTAGCTCATAGATCCGTGAAAAATTCTTGACGAAGCGCCTGTAATAGGTGCACAGTCCAAGAAATCTCCGCACTGCCTTCTTGTCAGCGGGCGGAGGAAAGTTGGAGATGGCCGCAGTTTTCTGAGGGTCGGGGCGCACTCCAGACTTGTTGATGACGTGGTCCAAAAACAAGAGCTCCTCATATGCGAAGTGGCACTTTTCTGGCTTTAACGTGAGTCCGGAGGTTTGGATTGCTCAAAGAACTGTTTCAAGGCGCCGCAGGTGTTCTTCGAAGCTTGAGGCGAACACAACGACGTCGTCCAAATAGACGAGGCAAGTCTGCCACTTCAAGCCTGCCAGTACTGTATCCATGACGCGTTGGAAAGTCGCAGGTGCCGAGCAAAGACCAAACGGCATGACCTTGAACTCGAACAGTAAGTCTGGTGTTATAAAGGTAGTCTTCTCCCGGTCCCTCTCGTCGACTTCGATTTGCCAGTAGCCGGTTTTGACGGTCCATCGACGAAAAATACTTTGCGTTGTGGAGTCGATCCAAGGCGTCGTCAATCCGTGGGAGGGGGTATACGTCCTTCTTCGTGATCTTGTTGAGGCGACGATAATCGACGCAGAAACGTAGGGTTCCATCCTTCTTCTTCACTAACACCACGGAGGACGCCCACGGACTCTTGGACGGTGGATGATGTCGTCGCGTAGCATTTCGTCGACTTGTTGCCTTATGGCGTCGCGTTCGCGCGCCGAAACTCGGTACGGGTTCTGACGGATTGGGCGGACATATTCGTCGGATATAATGCGGTGCTTGGCGACAGGAGTTTGTCGAACGTTTGATGACGACGAGAAGCAGTCCTTGTATTGCAGGAGCAGAGCTTTTAGCTGTTCTTTCTTATGCCTGGGAAGGTTCTGGTTGACGTCGAATGTTGGTTCAGATACTATAGTCGTCGTTGCAGGTGCACTGGAATCCCTGAAGGCGAAAGCACTGCGGGCTTGTACTATTTCGTCGATGTAGGCGACCGTGGTGCCTTTGTTAATGTGCTTCTATTCGGGGCTGAAGTTCGTGAGCATCACCCTTGCTTTCCCTGCACGTAGCTCAGCTATGCCTCTAGCGACGCAAATTTCACGGTCGAGCAGTAAGTGATGATCACCCTCGATGACGCCCTCCAAGTCTGCAAGCACTTCGGTACCGACGGAAATCATTACGCTGGAGCGAGGCGGAATGGTGACTTGTTCTTCAAGCACATTCAAGGCATGGTAACTTATGCTTGTATCCGGTGGTATCGCGTTGGGCGTTAAAAGCGTTATCAACTTGGACCGTAAGTCGATGACTGCACCGTGTTGATTTAGAAAGTCCATGCCTAGGATGACATCCCTGGAGCAGTGCTGCAGGATTACAAAGCTCCCCGGGTAAGTGCAGTTGTTTAAAGGGACTCGCGCATTGCAGATTCCAGTCGGCGGTATTAGGTGGCCTCCCGATGTCCGGATATCGGGTCCTTGCCAGGCTGTTTTCACTTTGTTCAAGTTGGCGGCGAACGGGCCACTGAAGACGGAATAGTCGGCTCCAGTGTCAACGAGTGCGGTGACGTTATGACCATCGATTAGCACGTCTAAGTCGGTAGATCGTCGTCTGGCGTTGCGGTTAAGTCGTGGCGTCGGATCACGGCTGCGTCGGCTTGCTCCGCTGCTGCTACGTCGCGTCGACAAGTCTTCTTTCGGCGACGAATTGTTGTCGTCAAGGCTCTTGCCAGGCGGTGTGCTGATAATTCGTCGTGATGATTCGCGAATCTTCTTCGTCGGCGGCGGAGGGTCTTCGGAATTGCGTCCTACAGCAACCGCACCTCCATCGGTTGCTGCCTTTAGTTTCCCGGATAGGGGCTCACGGACCGGCCCCAGGCTGGGCCAGTGTATGGTCGGCGCTGCGGCGACAGGTAGCGTCCTGGTGACGGCGAGCGTGAAGGTCGTCGTGGTTGCCACTGGGATCCGGCGAGGTAGTCAGCGATGTCGCGTGCTCGCTCGCAAAGCTGTGGACATGGCGCGTTGACGGCGAACCCTCGCAGGCCCATCTCGCGGTATGGGCATCAGCGGTAGACACGGCCGGCTTGCCCGCAGTGATAGCAGAGCGGGCGGTGGTCGGGGGCGCGCCAAACGTCCGTCTTTCTCTGGTAGCTGTGCTGGGCGACGGGCGGGCGTGCTTGCGGCGGCGGCGGAGGACGACGGAACTGCGGCGTTACAGGGCCCTGGCGCGAGCGCGAAGGGGGGCCTTCGCGCTCGGGCCGACGGCGGCGTATGTCACCGCTTGCGGCTGTGGTTGAGGCGATGCCGGAACTTCTGGCACTTCCAGGGACCACTGAATCTCTTCTTTAACTATGTCAGCGATCGAAGTCACCTGAGGCTGCGACCTTGGGAATAATGTCTGCAGCTCTTCCCGTACAACCGCTCTGATCGTCTCGCGCAGGTCGTCGGCGCCTAGCGCTTGAGCTTCGGCGTAGTTTGTCAGTGCACGGCGGTTGTATTGCCTGGCTCGCATTTCAATCGTCTTCTCGATCGTTGTGGCCTGCCACCGTCTTGGGCGGGTTGCGCATCAATCCGGTGAATAGATGCTCTTTGACGCCCCGCATCAACAACTGAACTTTCTTTTCCTCAGACATATCGGGGTCGGCGTGGCGGAAGAGGCGAGTCATCTCCTCCGTGAAGATCGCGATATTCTCGTTCGGCAATTGCACTCTGATTTCTAATAAAACTTCGGCCCTTTCTTTTCGCACGACATTCGTGAAGGTCCTCACGAAGTTCTCACGAAATAGGTCCCACGTCACCAGGGTGGTCTCTCTGTTCTCAAATCAGGTCCGAGCAGCATCATCCAATGAAAAATAAACATGCGCAGCCTGTCGTCGTCGCTCCATTTGTTGAACGTCGCGGTCCTCTCATATGTCTCCAGCCAGGTTTCAGGGTCTTCATCCGATGATCCACGAAAGGCCGGTGGCTCCCGAGCTTGCTGCAGCAGGATGGGGGACGCTGGTGCTGCCATTCTGGTCGTTGACTTGGCCTTGATTGAAGTGGTCTTTTCGGGAAGAAGTCCGTACTCCGGCAGAAGTCCTTGCTGCCTACGGCTACCTCGCTGGTCCTTGGCGACGTTGGTCTCGTCCTCCGGTTTCGGGCTTGGGTCGCGACTTTGCGGGGGCGTTCGGTGCATGAACGAACTAGCACCTCCACCAGATGTCACGTAGTAGTGACGGTAAAGAAAACAGTCGCAAAACTTTGTATGACGAAACTAGTTGTTTATTGGGCGAACCTGTGCCCACAAAAGCAAGCTACACTCAAAGCACAACGATAGCGGCGAACACAGTCGGCGATCGTCGAAAATCTGATCAGCGGCGAAACGCGTCGGCTTTTATACCTGAGTCATCGAAGGTATATCCCCTGATGCCCGCGGTATTCAGGTATATCCTGAATCCCTGATGCCCGCGGGTCTTCCAGAAAGTTCTAGACAATTCGCATCTGTCATACAATCAGATAACATAGGCGTCGGTGAGAAGATGCAACGGAATGAAGCATCGATAACGCCCTGCGCCGAGCGATAACGTTTAACATTTGTTAGCCGGTGGAAAGCGGCCACCGGTGGAAGATAAACATGTATACGTGTCAATATGTATACGTTGTTCCCTAGTGTGTACCCTTGCACTTTGTTTGTTGTCAGTTAGCAGTGTTTTTGTTCCCAATAAATCTGCGCTAGGTAACAAATTCTATATAGTAGTCACCAGGTAACAAGCTTTTTTGTGTGTTAGAGAAGAAAGCAAAGGCAAAAGCTATTAGATCTCTTGTAGAATTAAAAAAAACGTTTCTCTAAAGTGGTCTTGTACAAGAGTTTTTTTGGTGTTGCAAAACAAGGAGAACTACTCCTACTAGTCATGGCTGACAAAATGCTTTTTGAAAGAATTCAGTGATGTGTAGGGCTTTCATAAGAAAGGGCAGCAACTGTGTCTTTGCTTTCAGTTAGATCACACCAAAACAACATGAAAAGAGTAGGGTGAACTCAAACAATGGAGGCTGCTTTAGGAAGCAACTTCAGTCAGCCCACCTTACCTCAGATGAGCTTATACTTGACACTAGCAGTATATGATTAGGTTTAGTAAACAATGACCTCATGTTTCCAATTACAACGTTTTTGATTGTTTCTTGATGCCTAAAAAGACGTGTGCTGGCAAGCTTTGTGAGAATGTGCTTTCTCATTGTTCGGTAAGACTAAGGAAAAACTATAGATTAAAATTTTTAATTAAAGGGAAACTGAGACTTCCACCCAAATGTAGCAATTTCCTACATTTGGGTGGAAGTCTCAGTTTCCCTTTAATTACTTATCTCAACGTAGCGGACTTCCGCTGAACTATTACATCAAAATTTTGAATGTTTTGGTTTTAGCCAAGCGAAATAAAAATTATATCACAAGGTACTTTTTGACAAAAAAATTAGGAAGATGGCTGTCATCACCATCACCCCCGATGTTGATGATAGAATCATGATGATTCATATGGTCTTTATTGCATTTGTGGTCTAAAGTTACAACACAAAAACATTTAAAATGAAGTGACTTTCGCCTCCTGTTGACTACAATGAAGCAGACTTGCCTGGTGTTTTCGGTTTTACCTCGAAGACGACGACGACCCGTTCTGTGTTTATCAGAGAGCTCAGGCTGTTCGCTTTGCTGCTAGCTGCTACTATAGACTGTACTGTAAAATATTTAATTAAATCTCATTACATTTGGTGAAGTTTGCTGGGATCCCTCAAGTCACCCTGGAGCTCCGCACTCGTACGTTGCCCACTGACACCTTGGCTGACGCGACCAACGCTCCGACTGAACCCATGGATGCCCCTGTCACTTGCGCCGGCATTCTCCGTCAGCGCGATCCGACCATCTTTAGTGGGACCGGAGAACATGGCGTCGAAGACTGTTTGTCCTCCTATGAACGTCTAAGCACTCACAATAAGTGGGACGACCAGTCCAAACTGACAAACGTCATCTTCCACCTTGTTGACATCGCCTACCTACGGTTTAAGAATCACGAACATGATATCTTGAGCTGGTCAGCATTCAAGACATTTCACCGAGGTGTTTGACCACCCCGCTGCCTGCAAGCTACACCCCTAAAATCGGCTACGCCAACGTGCACAGCAACCGGGCGAGACAGCAGCTAGCAGCAGAGGCAACAGCCCGAGCTCTCTGATAAACACAGACCGGGTAGTAGTCGTCTTCGAGCTAAAACCGAAAACACCAGACGCGTCTGCGCGTCTGGTGTTTTCGCGTAGATACACAGCATTGGGATGCGTATGGCGGGAGAAACAATGCGCTGGAATGATGATTTGGTTACCCGTGGGCAGAGAATGAAAGAACCTAAAAAATAAGAAAAGACGAGAACTTTTGCGGCGGGAGGTGAGCGAGAGAAGACACAACCGGGATTTTAAGGCTGAGACACCTTTATTATAGGAGTAGTCAGAGAGAATGAGCCTGGCAGCACGGTTATGAACCGATTCAACGGAATTAATCATATTAACCTGGTGGATGTCATAGATAGCACTGGCATATTCTAGTTTAGAACGGATTAGGGTTTTATATGCAAGTTCATTTATTCATGATACCTCAAAGCAGTGGCGCACCGACGGGGGGGGGGGGATTCGGGGGTTGGAACCCCCCCCCCCCCCCCTGAGGCCGACTTAACCCCTCCTTTTGTTTAACCCCTTTTCTTTCCTTACGCATTTGAGTACTGCAACTAAGATGTAAGACGCGCAATCGTCTGCACACTCGCAAAAAGCGCATTTTTTTAACAATTTCCCGTGAGGAAATCGAAATTAGTGCTGTTTAGATGGTATTGGCAAACTGTCACCCCCCCCCCCCCCCCTGGCAGAGATCCTGGGTGCGCTACTGCCTCAAAGGTCCCAGAACGGGACATTACATGAGGGTCTGCGAGGTGGCATGTTCGTGAAAGTGACCTCGGTCGAACGTGCAGAGCCATTTCAGTGCCAATAGAACACTTAACTGAATTTTTTCTAAAGGCCTGTGTCACTTCTATTTTCATCGATTTCATTTCCATGCCGTTTCTGAATAAGGGCTACCCTGCTACTTGTTTCCCGGCAGGAGCAAGAACAGCAGATATTTTATATTATTGTGACGTGTTTCGAAAATTTGAACTGCGGTGGTTGCTTACGTACTCAAAAAACCGCTACTGAATACGCGCTTTCCCCCAGTTTTTATGCTTTATACACGGCATTTATACACGGTATACTCAGTAAACTATGCGGGACACGGTGTTAATATTTATTCGAAATGCGAAACAATATCCTGAGTGAGGAGCGATAAATGTATTTTCTGTGTTGGTTCATTGCAAGCCTTTGTAGGAAGTTACATATTGAAGTGTTCCAGGGTGCCATACCGCCACTTTCCCTGACTCCTAAAATAATTGCATGAGATATGGATTTTGAAGTTCCATAAAACTGGGAGAATTTTAAGCGCAGTGCGTTGCGAGAATCTCACTTTCCTGGTTTAAATGCAAGTATTGCAGATAATTACTAAACCTTTGATTTCCCATTTGTTCCCGTGCACCATACGGGATGCGTATGGGTTGCTTCTCCGGTGTCCTTGGTGAGCTAAACAAGGCATCTTGTTTATATCTGGGGGATAAAGAAATTTTCTGACGAAGTAAGATGTGTATTGATGAATTACTGTTTTTTTAAGTTTCCAGTAAGAAGTGTTTCAAAGCATTACACGGGGACAAGGTTTAAAATGGAACACCGATATACGGGTAACTTTTCAAAGTATGCGATGTAATTACATGAAACATAAACATTTAGTGCAACTGTTCGAAATAAAAAAACAGCTTCACTAAAAATCAGGTTGTAATTCACCAAGTTCGCACACATCTGCCGTCTTTTTTTTAGTATTGAGAGTAATTTATGTTGATTGTACTTCGTTCTGTATAACCTCGACAGTACTATTACCTTAACTAGCGATACATTTATGCTGTAGACCTAAACACCAATTAGTAACATTTACTGCAGCAAATGTGCATTTGTTTTTGTGAGCTGCACTGCTGCTACGGGGTTGGATCAGGGACCTCTGGGCACTCAATGCCTTGTGTCCCTGCATCACATATAGATTTTATAGCGACAAAAAATAAATGCACATTCAAATAATTTTGCGGGCCTCGATGGTTTACCATGTGTTATTGAGAACTAGGTCTATTGTTACAAACGTAAATACCTGAGGCATTTCTAGGCCTTTTCAATTAGTACAATAGTAATTCTATATATATATATATATATATATATATATATATTGAATTACTATTATACTAATTCTGTGTATATATATGTAGGAGGGACGTGACGGCGGCTGTACGAGCCGTGCCGTCGTCCCTACTCAGAAGGGCGAAGGCGGCAAGCCGAGCGACGGGGCTGCAACGACCAGCGTGGCTTGCTTTTGGAACGACACTGCGCGTGCCGAGCTTGCGCCTCGAGCACGCGCTGCGCTTCTTTATTTTTTTTCTTCGACAGCCGGCGCTGAGGCACCGGCTGAGAGCGCCGACCAGAGCGCCCCGCGTTGCGGCGTCGGTGGGCGCTACAGGGCCCCCCGCCCAGACGGAACGGCGAATAAACAAGTTTTTCCAAGTGCAAGAAAGGTCCGTGGGCAGTCCAAGTAGCGAGTCCGTTGGAGGCGAATGGAACTGGCAAGTCCTTCCGGTGGACGAGGCTGCGAGTGGCGTTGCGGACGCACGGTACACAGCACGCCGGCACGGACAGGGTGAACGCAGATGCCTCTGCAGCAGTTGACGCAAGCCGTGTGAAACGAACGGTGACCGGGCGCTGCCCGTGGCGGACACGACAAGACACAAATTCGATCGTCATACCCGCGCACACGCGTGAGCTCTGGTGGATTCAAATTGGTCACGCGCTGGTCTGGTCTTGCCCGACGCGCTGTCGACGTCGCAAGCTGCAGATCACTGTGCGCGACGCCGACCGTGCCTCGGGAAGTGGATCCGGAACGCGCTGGCCGGTGTCTCGGTTTTGCCACGGCCAACGGCCTTGGGCGTGAGTGGCGCTTGAGACAGCCAGGAAGGCGTCGTCGGACGACGCTCGATGACGACACCGGTGTGGGTTTTGGAAAATCTGGGACAACCGGCGCAGCAGCAGTCGAGTCGTGTTTCTTGGCGAGCTGTAATGCGGGCACGACGCGAAGGACAGGATGAGGTGATGGGCGCGAGACAGCATCACGACTCGCGTCGCGAGATGGTGGTGTCAGTCTTTCTGCTCTATCAGCGTCGCGCGACGATTGTTTCCAGCCTCCAACGTCCGGCATTTCAGAGTAGTCGCTAGAAGGGCCCAACGGCAACTTGGCCGAAGAAGAGGACGGGGAACGCAGGGCAGGGAAGAAGGTCGCTGCTGCTGCTGCGTCGCTCTCGCTGGCTGGTAGGTGCCGCGGTGTAGCGACAGCTGACATGGTCGGAGGCAGCGGAGTCGTCATGGGGCAAGGCTCGTGCGCTGACTCGGAGGCTCGCTCAGCCGGCAGCGTGTACAAATCCGGGGAATGGTTGGTAGAAGGCCGAATGACAGGAGCGACGTCGTTGGCACCAGACCCGAGGGCGTGCGGCACAGGAGCCGGCGTAGGGTCAGTGATGGCACCACTGTCGCGTATCATCGTTGGAGGCGAGCAAGGCGATGACGTGGCCGGTATCGCGGTCGTGTCGATACCCTTGGTGACGCCATGATGCGCGTACGCACACGAAAGAGACCCCTGGAGAGAGCCGGAGGCCGGGGACTGTGCGGTGGCGCATCGGGCGGTCGACGAGACTGTGTCGGGGCAAGTCGAGAGAGGAAGGCTTGCCTGGTGGTGGCTTCCGGGCACAGGTTGAGATGCGGGTAGCGCTGGCGGTGGGAACGCAGGCAGCGATTCGCGCACCGTGCGGTCAGCCACTGGAAGTGGGTGGTAGGCAGCGCCGAAGAAGTCGAGCACGCGCTGCCGCAGTTCGTCGTACGGTCGCGGGCCAGGCGATGGAACGCCGAGGTGGAGCTGGAGAGCAAGCGGCAGGACTTCGAGGAGTACCGCGTGCTTGAACTCCTGAATCCAGATGTGGTTAAGCTCCAGAGCCGCCTCAAACTGAGCGAACCATGCGCCGACGTAGCTGGACGAGAACGGCGGCAGTGGTGGGTCGAACTGCGGCTCCGGCCAGTGAGCCATGGCAGCGTGTCGCTCGGTGGAACGCGCGTTCTACCGGGTCACCAATGTAGGAGGGACGTGACGGCGGCTGTACGAGCCGTGCCGTCGTCCCTACTCAGAAGGGCGAAGGCGGCGAGCCGAGCGACGGGGCTGCAACGACCAGCGTGGCTTGCTTTTGGAACGACACTGCGCGTGCCGAGCTTGCGCCTCGAGCACGCGCTGCGCTTCTTTATTTTTTTTCTTCGACAGCCGGCGCTGAGGCACCGGCTGAGAGCGCCGACCAGAGCGCCCCGCGTTGCGGCGTCGGTGGGCGCTACATATATATATATATATGGAGAGAGAGAGAGTCAGATCTGCGGTTTGCCCCCCCCCCCCCCCCCCACTCGAGAAAGAGTGGGTACGCCTCTGCCTCTGGGCGTTTCACCAGGTACGGCGGCTTCTGGCGTGCCCTGCACGCCTTGTCGGCCGTGTGATGGTTTCCGCCGCAGAGCTGGCACTTGGGCTTGCATTGGTGACCTTGCGGAGGGTTGGCCGTGGCACAGGCGGTCGTTCGGGTTTGGGCATACGTCGGCGCGGTGCCCCAGGCGACCGCACTGATAGCACGTGTCTATCTGCTTGCGGTAGAGGGAGCACCGCAGCATGGCTCTGTCGTAGCGGACGTACGTTGGTACTCGGAGGCCGGTGAACAGAACGACCACTGTCATTGTGTTACTGAGGCGTTTTGCAGCGATGACTGTTGGATTCCTTGGCGTAATGACGTTAGCTGTGATATCCCGGGCAGTGTCGTCCAGCGGGACACCGCGGATTACTCCTTTACTCGGGCGCTGCTTCGTAGGTGCTGGTCTCGAACGTTTGGTTGCCGTTCGTGATGCGGGAGATCTTCTGGTATTTGTCAGCACGCGCATAGATGGGTATGCTCAGTACAATGTTGTTCTGTTGAAAATTGGTGGAGATCGTGTCCTCAGATTTCGGCGGCTTGATAAATACGGGTCGCCAGTCGGGCGGCCCCATGGTCGGCGACTCGGAGGCCGCCTCTTGGTCGAATGATGATCTTATAATCGCCTCGGAGTAGTTGAGGCATGCGGCTTGATGTTGCTATTTTTCGCAGGCGTTGCTCACGTTGTTTCTTGCTGCTACTGCCTCGCTGGGGCTCCGTGCCGGGGACCAGCGGTTGCTCGCGGGCTAACTTCCTTGATCCTACGGTTCTTCACCCTGCGCTTTCTTCAAATGCTTCGCGGGAAACAAGTTCTCCGTCCACAGAGACCTCCATTTTTGTCAGAAAGTCGGGCGCATCGAACGCGATGACTGCCGTTCCTTGGTTGCCGCCAGCGGCGGCGGCAGCCGGCCGGAAGGTGTTAAGCCTAGCTCTCCCGCCGGTATGTCTGACTTGAAAACGGCCGTAAAGTTGTAACAATCGAGCCCCCCACCTTGAACTTGATGTCGGGTGATTCCTGGTGATGAGCTGAACCTGCGGATACCAAATTCGTGTGGGTATCGAGTGATTTCCGCTCCAAAGCGTTCGCTGAAACTGGAGCCGATGAGACGCGCGTGCGCTCACTCCGACGCAAGCAGCGTTTTTTTTTTACGATACGAAATTTACCGACCAACGAGAGGTATAGGGCTTCGCTGTAAAGAAATGGAGCACGCTTAAACTTCGCCTTTAAGAGTGGAAGGCGGTAGCATTCAAAGATCCCTGAGTGCTTCTCATGCTTCCCGGCAACTGCAGCTTATGTAACCGTAGCGTGTATCAGGAAATGCTGTCAGTGAACGCTGTGCACGAAGGCGAGCTTTCTGGTAGAAACGCGGCCTCTTGCATGGGCTGAGTTTCTGTTATTCTTTCGCAAATCTAATATTTCAGTCTGAGAAGATTTAACATAAAAGGCATGCGCTGTCGGCGTTTTGTCTTAAGACATTTTTGTTGTGGCTGCCTTTGTTAAAAGTCAGAGGAATAAGTTCCTAAAGAATATAAGACAAGATATGAGCAACTTTAGTGATAGAACTTTAGTGCCGTATAGAATTGTAGTGACAAACACGGACGCAAGCAAAAGATGAGGACGAAGAGTGTTGTTGGTGCTCGGGCTCTCTCTGCTTTGCCGTCAACCGGACCGTTTTCGTGTCGCCTGATTATTCAGCTAAATCACGCCCTGACCTGAACCGGAGTCTGACCGGGACAGAATATTTTGAGCCCAGGTATGCTACGGCCCATGTTTGAAATGAAAGGGACGGACTCGTGTTGCCTAACACAATGGCACTTTCGGACAGGGCGAGGCCCGAACCTAAAGTACAACAGCACGTACAGAGTTCTAGTCTACAGTTAGCACGTGTATGTGCCATTGGGTATGCCGTCATGCTGCTGGGTAGGCGCCATCGATATCACGCTGGCTTTTTGCCAGGAAATCAAGCTGGAATAGTATCTCATGTGAAATCAAATCATGTTCCTCATTGCATTGGTTTTATTGCTGAAGATTCTTGAAAACTATACCTGGTTAGTTGCTAACGCGCATCTCACTATTCTTCTAGAGCAAGGTTATAATTGCTTCCTTTTTCTTCTTTCTCTTTTTCATAACAGCCTTATTTTTTATTGTTCTTGTATAGCATAGGTGGTTCTTTAAATAGAATGTTCTGTTTAAAAATTATGTATAATGTCAGTAAGCAAATGAAAGGAGTATGTTAAAACTTAACACTACTTGTAGCTTTTTATTAGGGTGTCCCCCTGAAGTGTTTTAGCCTTGGGACACCGTATCCTGCTGCTCGTTTTGCTCTTGCTCCACTATACACCGTCACTGTAGTAAAATCTGAAGTAATTTGTAGTTATTCTACCAGTCAGCTTCTTTCAACGATCCTACCGGTCCCCTTTGCAGCTGAGTCATTAGGCCTTAACAAATACTCATACACAGCCGTCTACACGTCCAGCCACTTGTATCAGGATGCTATAGACCAGTCGGTCCTGATGGTCATGGTCATACTGACAGTCCTGGTCACTTGCTTGCGATTGCGGTACACATGTATTCGACTGTTCTGGCCCAGCTTCACGATGCACCAACGGCGAGACACCTCAAGATTTCGCGCACACATGATCACACACGCCTTCGGTTCTACTAGCCAGGCATGTCCGCCTCAGGTGCGTCGTTACGGGGCCAGCAGTACAAAAAGCCGACACTCCACCTGCTGGCCATCTTCAGCCTCACGACGTTTGATATATGAGACATTTCATCGCTTCGACCGTGACTTACTTCGCCTGTTTCCTCTAATTTCACCTAGAAACAGATGGGCCGCCGTTGATAGATACTATGTGGCGTCGTTTACGATAAGCCGCGCACTTTCCACAGGCTGCATTATTGAGGTTACGGACTTCTTACTGCATGACGTTAACCTATAGCACGGGACAATTTGGCGACTCCTAACCGACGGATGTAAATTATTTTCCGAGGTGATGGACGACACTGTACAGTGTTGCTCAACGCAACACAAATTGACCCCAGCCTGCCAGCCACACACACTTGACGGAACGACAGAACCGAACGCCTTCCAACATGCTGGCAATGTTTGTGTCCCCCAACCACCAAGATTGGGAAACTACATTGCATTTTGTGACATTCGAGGATAACATGTCCCGGCAGGAGAGCATTTATTATTCCTTTGTTTTAATGTCTTCCTCTTTCTATTATTTGGTCAAAACAGACATCGCTTACGGGCGCGCTGGCGCTTTCTTGCACTGGTCTTTCTACCGAGTATGCTCGATACCCTACTGCGCGCGCTGCATGCGCATCAAACTACCTTGCTCAATTTAGGACGAACAGATTCTCAAGCAATCAGAGCGTCCCGAGACTAGGAGCTTGACCCCAGGATTCCTCGTGCTTCTCTGGTACCGAGAATACTAAGTATACCATTACACCGACCACTATCGTGGGCCCCATCAAGTGATAACTTCTATGAATCCATTGCCTTCGTCCCATCCACTCAACCATAAAGGAGATCCTGCAAGTGACCCAGATGAAGCCCTATCACGTCCCGGACACCGCTAAACCCTTGTGCGCTGAAATGTTTCCTTGCCGTCACTGTCCGACTGCAAAGAGTCGTTGGTTTCGGTGCCGGAAGGTGATGTATGGACCACTTATTCCGCGCACAAAGAGTAAGTGCTTGCCGTGCAACAGACGATGTACAGCGCGAGGAGTGTCGGAATCCGCCATTTTGCTGTGGCCCCAATAGCTGTCACAGTGCAAATAGTTTGTACAAAACTTTCTTGACATCTCATATACATACAACAGGCACATGCAATGAATGTCCGGCGGAACAAGTTTGTTTTCGTTTCTTGAAGCGGTCGTTCCTCCGCCACGAGCTAGAGTCGTGGATACGCAGTGTGCGCCATGTGAAGTGCAGGTTTGTTGATGTAGTAGAGTTTACATGCGCGTAGCGCCTACGTGATCACAGTTTGTCTTTGCATCGCTGATGTTTTTTCTGCAATTATGTTTAAATTTGCATCGCCTGAGTTCAATTGCTTAACTGTGCGTGCGCCTCTAGCTCTTGTTATAGTCAAATGCTCGTTTCAACTTCGCTGTGTTTACAACGCCCTTTGCGTTGTTTTGACCGCTATGTCTGCCTCGTTTCTAATAACTGAAAGTCTTAGTACGATATACTTCCCCGATTAAGTAAATTCAGTGTAGCTCATGTATGTGCAAATTATCCTTCCCATATCCGTGTCTTCCTGCGTAATCAGGTCGTGTGATTCGTATACCAATGCGAAATGGTATTTCTGGTGCACGGTCACAAGCTTATGCGCTTAGTATAATCATTCATAGGAGTCACTTAACTGCATATTTGGAGCTTCAGTGGTGCGCTAGTTCATTCACACATTTATTTATCGAAATAGCCAGTTTATGACATCGTGGTCCCGAAGGCGCCGAGAATCCAGGACGTGTTCCGAGTGCGTCTTTTTTTGCAGCGCGAAAAAGTGCTTAGAAACTGCATCCTGACGCCGTCGGCATTCCCATGTCGCAGAAACCTTCCATTTGAAATGCTGTATTCTGCGCGGCTGGCTTTCAGGTCTCTATTTCACAGCGGAAATGTTTACGCTTCGCAGCAGTTTTGTGTTTTTGTAGACATTTGAACCCCTGGAGAACTGTTCGATGCCCATGTTTTTTTACGATTGTTGAGGGAACAACCAAACATAAAATGGCGGAACCAAACATAAAATGGCGCGGAACCAAACATAAAAATAAATAAACATAAAATAAAATAAACATAAATGGCGGAACCAAACATAAAATGGCGCGGGCGAACACATGGGTCAAACGCGAACGTATGGAGAGCGCTGAAAAAGGGTACACCAATGGTAACGCCGGCGTGTTCATTGATGGAATTGACGTCACGGTTCGCCATGCCCATTTTAGATTCCCCATGTGTTATATACGTGGTCTATTTGCTACATATTGATGCGTGCAGTTCCACTTGGTGTCCACTATAAAACTAACGCATTTACATCGTTCTTTTCAGGGGCATGAGTGCCAGCAACACAGAAAAATCTCGCCAAGCGTCGGAGCCATGAATAGATTCACATGTTGACTTTATCGTTACCGCTGAACTGTTAGCCTCGCAGGAATATTCCTTCAACGGTCCAGACGTCAAACAACGGACAATTGGGAGATGTCAGGACTCCGCGGCGGATGTAGCTGTACCTCGCAACTTTGATCCATCAAAGTGCACACTGTACGTTCCGCTCTACGCGGGTGCGCATTGTCATGGATAACGAGAATGCCCGAGGTAATCGAGCCCAGCCACTTCATTGTTAATGCATTGTGAATAAGTTCGGAAATCTAAGAGTAGTACTCGCTGCTAACGATCTCATCATTGGAGAGGACAACGGTTTATATGCTGCAACCTTCATTCTCAAAAATAATTGCCTTTAGTTTTCCTGCGCAGTCGCTCGAAGCCTCTTCGGTGTTCAGGAATTCGCATATTTTAATTGTTTCAGAGCTTTTTTTCACTCTGGAGCGAAACGATGCACCCATGTTTATTTGCAGGCGATGATCCGCTGAATAAATACTTGCCTTCCCTGTGATACCGCTTTGTGAGCTTGATTGAAGTTGGCAGTTGCCAGTCCCGGTCAAAGGGGGATGGTTGCTCCGGCACCTAGCGTGCACTGACTTTTCGGAACATCAGCTTTTTGCACATGATGCTGCCAAGTGCCTCTCAGCAGGATACCTCTGTTCCGTAAGCTGATTAGGCATTAAGCTACGTTTTTAAAAGATTACACGCTCCGCATCCCTGATCTTGCTGGTATGATATATGGAGTGATAATTTGAAACTTTTCTAGAATTTTTAAAAATCGCTTCTGGCAGATAGCATAATTCTAGTCACTGAGCTGGATTATTCCAATATGCGGGCATTATTAACAACAGAAATCGAAAGAAATATTCGGGTAATTACCAAAAATATAACTAATAAACTTCTTAGTTATTTGCAATTTGAGAATTGTATTCGGTGTGCTTCCAATACGTATTCCCTTGAAATGAATCTCCAGAATGACAACAGCTTTGACCGATAATTTCCAAAATTTTTTGACAAAATACATAGCTGGTCCAGTACTTTGGCGTTTCAATGAATAATAGAGCATTTTGTTAAAATAGTAAT
Source organism: Dermacentor silvarum (assembly GCF_013339745.2). Taxonomy (NCBI): domain Eukaryota; kingdom Metazoa; phylum Arthropoda; class Arachnida; order Ixodida; family Ixodidae; genus Dermacentor; species Dermacentor silvarum. The sequence goes on from NC_051158.1 coordinate 73,867,651, forward strand.
TAAACAAGAGTCCAGTTTTACGGCGAGTTTGATGGCTCTTATCTCCAAACTGGTGTCATTCCAGAAAACAATTCCAAGTGGATAGGATATGCGAACTGACAAGCTACGGTTCCTAAAATACAATACGTGCCGTAAAGAAATTTACTACGGAGTAAAATCGTGATATTATTTAATTTATTGAATATGTGTTTTGATTTCTTGTGTACGAAATGTCTTCCTCTCGGAATTATCCAGCTCAAGAACTGGACACATGTGCAACTGTCAATTTTTTTAATTCTGGAAAAGTTAGAAATGATCACACCGTACACCTGTACGTGATTTTCGGTTAAATGTGACATCAGCAAGCCAAGGTGTGCTAGTAGACAAGCGCCAGGTGGAAGTGGAGCCGGGTTTCTTGCAAGTATATGTGTATTGACTTTTCTTGTTTTTCTGGTCCGCCTTGCTAGTTTTCTTGCGCACACTACGAAAAATGCGGGTTTTATGTGAGTGACCCTCGCTCATTATAATAACTCACCGCAATGGCTATTTTCAGCCAACAGTGGCGGAAACATAAAATGTGGAGGACACTTAAGCTTCGCTTTAAAGAGTGGAACGTGATAGCGTTCAAATATCCCTGAGTGTCAGGCTTCCCGGCAACTGCAGCTTTCTTTTAACGCGATAGCGTATAGTGCCCCCTATCGCAGAATATCCGGCGTCGGCAACGAGCGTGTGATCGTGGGTGGCTGAGAGAATCATCCAACCACATCGACCGCGCATGCCCTCCACGTGGTGCAAGGTTTTGGTGAACAAAAATTGAATTTCTCACAGTGAAATCCGTCAGAAAAATGGTAAAGTATATCTTTACTATTCGGCGTCGGATTCGCCGTCGGATTATTTACCAATCGGCGTCAGATTATAATTTGAATGTACGAGAAAACCTCATTCTGCTAAGAGGAAACTAAAACATTTCTACCAGACCTGCGCGCATCGGGGTAATAGCAAACAATTAATAAAATAATAAAAAAGGTGCTAGGGCCTTCACATTTTCAGATAAGACCACTTATATTGCCCCTGGAAAAACGTCTTTCCAGCAATGCATTTGAGTTTAAAAGTGAAGCCGACGTTAAGGAGATCGGTGTAGGCTTGGTCTTTGTCAGCTGGCTTTCCCACGTTCAGATTGCAGTGAATGAAGCCTACTTGCCGTATGCGAAGGATGCGATTCGAACGGGTCCCGATAACGCTTATCGCGTTCTACTCTTAAAGGCGAAGCTTTAGCGGCCTCCATTTTTTTCTCCAACTTCGCCACCGCATGCGGCTGCCGAGGAGGCGAGCGCCATCTGGATATTTTTGCAAGGTACACCAGGCCGGGGGGCGCCGCCGTATGAGTGGTGGAAATGCTGGAAAAGGGCTTTGTATTTTAGTTTCCGGGTAACAGAATTATGTTTTCTCGTCTATTAAAATTACATCCGGCGCTATCGTACCGGTAGGTCGTGGATAAGTCCTACTTTACGATTTTTATGAGGCATTTTACTCTGAGAAATTCAATGATTTCACCAGCGGCCTCTGCGTCACGTGGAGGGCCTGTGTGGTCGGGGTGGTTCGGTTTGATTTTCTTGGCCGTGGACGCGGACGCCGGATTTTATGCGACATAGCGACCTTAACGCTATCGTTTTAATAAACTGGAGAGGGCTGCGAAGAACGTTTTCTGTCGATCAACCGTCGCCAACCTAGTTAAGGCCAGGAACAATTGATGCCGGCCACGCATTGTGCGTGTTGCTTCCTGGGCTGCACAGCTGCACGAATCACTGCTATGTTTCGCAGAATCCATTCTGCAGTAAATAATTGCACAATAACACATCTAAAGATTTCCGTCAAAAACTTTTATTCCGTTTCCACCAGTATTTTAGGACTCGCTGCAGAAATTGGGGTATCCAAAGAATAATGGAGTTTGGCAGTTTGTATGAAAAGACAAGTTTGCCATGAAAGGAATTTGTGTTTCTAGCGTGAAGTTCTCTTTCACCCAGACTGAACATAGCGCTCGTTCTGCAGATATAGAAAGTAAAAAGAAAGCATATATAAAAAGGGCTTCGAGCGGCCAGTCGCGTGGCAATTTTGCGTTTATTCCCGGGCTTCCTTCGCGCTCCGAAAACACTTTCATGTAGCACGTAATGGGCAACAGAAAGCTGTATCGGCAATTTATCATGTTGCTTTACAATTTTCTCATTGGCACTTTTGATGTAATTATAATAATTGAGAAGTTGAATAATCACTTAGGACGAATTCATAATTAGGCGGAATGCAAAAAAATAATCTGAGTATCTCCAAGCGGCGGCAAACAAAATTACCTTGGTTTGGTCCAGCTACGTGGCATTTGCATATTATTAATGTTTGGCTCAACCTACGTAAAACATCCTGTATTTACGTGCTTTATGCACCTTTACGTACAAGATACGCACCAATTGCTGTAAACGTTTGACGTGATTATTATTATTAGGGAACTTCACACACTCTCTGGGCGCTGTCTGTCAGTCTGTCTATCGGTGGCTCTGTCTTCGCGCCAACTTGTGTTACCTGTTCAAAACATGGTCTTTTGTCTAGTGGTTAGAGCATCGCGCTGCTCTGATGACAGAACAGGGTTTGCAACACAGAGTACGACAAACTTCGGTCATGGGCATGTAACATTGCCTATGCGACGCTCATCGTTTAACTAGTTTCACGCCAACCGATGTTACGGGCTATTTGCCACACTTATGTGTCGCTGCTCAATTTTACCCCGACTGGGAGCTTTGGGCCGCATTTCAACGAAACTCTTTACTACGAACTTGGGTCATTCAGCATGTGCTACTAGCTATGTGCCTCAAGGTATGGGCATTCTTCAATAAATCTGTTTATCGCAAACTTAAGTCTGGTGTCGTCACGTCTCCCAAACTTTGGCTCATACCCACTACGGGGGATTGGCCAAGAAGCAGATGGTCGCAACGTTGTTTATTAAAAATTAAATAACAACTAAATCTGCATAGCATTCATTCGAAAAATACTATTAAGAATTTATAAATAAAATAATTTTGTCATAAAGAAGTGAAATAACAGGAATAATTCATAATTCTAGAAATTCAGCAAGGTATACTTTTTGTATCTAATGAAATTGTAAACTGCAAGATAAGCATCCCAGAGGCTGTGTCCTAGTAATGTCGCCCCGAAGAAGAGAATGGTTGGCGAGGTTAGTAATAGACCAAGTTCTCGAAAATAAACTTCTAAGAGTTTTCTTTCTCTTCAAAGTCGGCAGCACGAGAGGAAAAAAAAAAGGCTCAATGGTTCGGATTCATTGCAAAAAGAACATAGAGGGGGCACAGCGAGACCAGACCTGTGTAAGCAAAAATTTAGAGGCGGTATACGGCATCTCAATTTTGTAATGGAAACTTCCAATCGCCTTGAAGGACACCAATTATTATTCCACGGGAAACAAAGATGGAGGGATTAAGAAGACGATGTTAAAATAGATTTTGCGGAATTTTGCGATATAGAGAAATTTATGCGCCTAGCCCCGGTGGCATAAGCTGATGTCGGCAAAACAGATGTGATAGGGTCATTAAGGTATGCTCGTGCGAGTGAATCAGCCATTTGATTCAAGTGCAAGCCACGATGTCCCGGTACCCAAAGCAAGTATACTTGCCGTAAGTACGAAGAAGCCATTGAACAAAATTTTCGCAGAATTCTTTAATTTCACGAGGCTGTAAGTGCTGTGCATACTGATAACGAGTCAGTCTCAATAACAGCTAATGACTCGTTCTCGGGAAGCTTTTGTCGTGCTAATATAATCGCTATTAGTTCTGCCTGAAAATGGGCGCGAAATCGGGAAGGCGAAGAGAGTAAGACCATTTAAGAGATTCAGAAAACGTCCTCACTGCTGCCTTCTCATTGCACAGGGAAGCATCGGTAGCTATTATGTTGTCAGTAGCTAGAAGGTTTAGGTGGCCTTTGAGTATATCATTTATATGTCTGTAAGCAATAGTTTACCATGATTTGAAAGTATGTCCTCGAATTCAATTTTGAGATCTGTTAAGGCATTTTACGAATGGCAAACTTAACGTATTGACAAGTTCGATTGCTGTAACTGTGCATACACAAATATTAACTGAGGACTGTAATCGCGACTACGATACGGTAAAAAAGTCAGACGGTTCCGTGAGAAATATGTATTGTGCAGGTCTCCTTGAAAACTCGTAGATTAAAAAAACTGAACTGTAAGCATGCCGAATCTACAATCTAGAGTGGGTATGTTAGCTTCCTGGTATAACACAGTGTTTGGAAAATAATCTAGGTAGGCCAAGGCATAATCGTAGGGATTTTCTTTCTAATAGTGGTAGGGACCATTGGAAAATTACACGTAACCGAATTCTAATATGGGCGGAATATACAACTTATAGATCATCTGTAAAGGATCCCTGCGTAGTTCAGAGCAACTGTGACTGACCGGTGGAGCATAGCTACGGTACGTTCTGCCTTTGTTGTGATATGTTCAATGTGAGTGGGCCAGAGGAGCTTGCCATTGTATATGACACCAAGATATTTCACCGAGTCAACTTTAGGAATGGTTTCCTGGTGATATTGGAGGGATATATGCACTGTTGCAGTTAACGGTATAACCAGTACAGCACTTCTATTAACATATATAGACAGGCATAACTCATCTAGCCATGTCTCAAGCCTTCCTAGGTAATGCTGCAACGACTGGTGCAGTGAATGTACAATAGTTGCAGCTGTAAAAATTGCAATATCGTCCGCATAAACGTAAACATTCACTTCCCTGGACAAAGGAATTGTATTTAGCAAAATGTTAAACAAAACGGGAGAAAGAACGGCCCCCTGTGGTAAACCCCTGTCGTTTGCTTGTATTTAGACGTCGAAATGCCGCGTTGATAACAATAAAATTCTCTATCTCATAAATTCTTATATCCATGGGGTAATATAATTCGGTAAATTCGTAGACTGAAGTTTATTTAATAGAATAAGGTATTTTACAGTGTCGTATGCTTTTGCTACATCCAGCGTTACCAAAGCTGCATACTCCCGTTCGCGACGAGCGAGTTTAATGCGGCTTTCTAGATCTACATGGGTGCACCGTATGGAGAGCCCGGGACGAAATTCAATCTGACAAGGACTGAGAAGTGTATCGTCCTCCATAGAATTTGTTATGCGCCCATGTACAGCCCATTCTAATAATTGTACCACATTGGAAGTAAGAGAAATTGGCCTTATGTTGTCTAGGTTAAGTCCAGCTGCTTTTTTCTTTAACAGTGGAATAATTTTAGCCACCCTCCACTCTCTTGGAATCGAGGAATTTTTAGAGAAAATTTACTATATTTAGTAGGTCCTGAGGCGCATAACCAAACAAAACTTTTAGCATTCCTGTTGTAATTCCATCTGGACCTGGGGCTGACGTTGGTAATAATCTAGTAATGTTCTCAAGCTCTGTCAATGTGACTTCCACAAAGTTGTCTCCCGAGGGAGGTTTCGATAGTGCTATCGGCAATTTATGTGTAAATAGTTGCGCTAGACTATTAACAATTTTTCTAAGTGACTCTGAAAACTATTTTGTTGACAGAACGACTGAGTTTATATTCACTGGCGCCGGTATAAGTTTACGGGACCGAAGAAACCTAAAGAGAGCTTTTTCATTTCTAGACTTCGAAAGCTTTGTGTAGTGTTTAGAATCATAATCGTCCTTAGCTTTTGAGATTGTTCGTCTAAATGTAGCAGCTTCATACGTATAGTCAACCCAATTAATAGGGAATTGATTATATAAAAGTTTTTTCCATGCAGCTTTTCGACGTCTAAACTCTCGCTCACAGTCAGAATTCCACATGGGACAATATGAACCACCCTTAGTAGATGTTACGACAAATTGAGACGTTATTATGTCTGTTTTAGTATTGAACAAATGCTGCCTGAGCGCAGCCTTTGCATTTCTTATGAAGCAGAAGAAGATGGCGAAAACATTATGTCAAATTTATTACTGATTGGCGTATTTTACACATTTTACCAACCCGCCGTGGTTGCTCAGTGGTTATGGTGTTCGGCAGCTGATCGCGAGGTCGCGGGATCGAATCCCGGCCACGGCGGCCGCATTTTGATGTGGGCGAAGTGCAGAAAACACCCGTGTACTTAAATTTAGGTTCACGTTAAAGAACCCCAGCTGGCATAAATTAATCCGGCGTCCTCCGCTACGGCGTGCCTCATTATCAGATGGTGGTTTTGGCACGTAAAACCCCACAATTAAATTATATATTTTAACAAACGCACGCCAGCAAATGAGATTTTTTTACAGTGCCGCAGCATGAAATAGCAATAATGAGATTTTGAACTACATTCAGGAGCGAAATTATCTGTGGCCAGTTTGCCTCCCTAGCAATATTCATTTCATTGACTGATACCTCGGTTCTTGTGTACAGTTGCCACGAGGGAAAAATATAGGAAACTGGTATGTTCTACCTTTTGCAAACAATGTCTTACAGTATGCCATGAGGCACGACTGGTAGCGTTCACAGTTATTTTCCCCATTTGATTCCTGCGCCTACGCCCTAATTAGAATTTAGAACTTGTAAAATAGTGCGCGCGCTCATGGATGCTGCGGCTGCTCTACAAATCCTGGTTGGAAAAGAGGGCACATCCCCGCTATTCCTGTAGCTGATATTTCACCCGCTTCTCATTCCGCTGAGTTGAAATCCGCACACCAATCAAGTGTGTTTTCCCTTCAACGTACATTATAGGCTAAACAAAAAGAGAAGCTTTTGGTCCTGACGAAAGCGCTACCTTCTGCTAAAAGTGGCTGACGTGATCCTTAAGAAAAGCTACTAAGTCGTTCAGGTTTAATGCTAAAAGCAGTAGCAGAAATACACATCTCGACCATGTATTCGTACGGCAATATTTCCTGACCTAAGCACCATGATTTTCAAAATATCGTTATTTCTCTTGTGCAGAACATATCTCCAAACTGTCAATTGGGGTTTACGTACGCGCCGTCACTTGTTCTACGCGACATTGCGCATGCGCTTATTGTCTGTGCACGAGAAAGAGTGCGTGCTTCTGAGGCGTAATGGTTATACCATGCGACGGTTGGGCTGGGCGGCCGAGGTTTGATCTCACTATGCGCTCAACGCATTTAATTCAAGATTTCATTGGAAAACCTCTCGTACGAAATTTGTGATCATGGTGGCTTGGTGCTGCTGCTGCTGCAGCATTCATACTGAACAGAAGTCGTATAACGCAAAACTGTTCGAATATGTTTTTACTCCAAATTCTCACGTCATGTTTACGTGACCGCCGAGGCAAGCATCAGCCACTGACTCGGCGGTCTCTTTGAACAGCCCATTCAAACGCTGTACTAATTTATAGGAGGTCACTTTTGTTTACTTTCAAAGTGAATAGCATTACCTATCATCACAGGTTCTTATCTAATTCGCTGACAAAAGCCGAGCAACACGCTGAAGTGGAGGAGATTAAGGTGGGGTCAAGCTAGCACAGTGAAAGCAGATAACCGGATGAGGAGGGTGGTGCTGGTGCCTGCGATTGGAGCGCTTCTCCTTGCTTATCTTTGGGTGACTTTGTGTTAAAGAGACCAAGATACGCATGTTCTTGCAGAACTTTTGTCTGGGCTATGTCATATACATAGCGAAAAGGCTCGAGTGCGTTATTATCAGCATCATCAGCCTATGTTTAAGTCCACTGCAGGACGAAGGCCTCTCCTTGCGTTCTCGACTTACCCCTGTCTTGCGGCAGCTGATTCCAACTTGGGACTGCATGTTTCCTAACTTCAGCGGCCCACCTTGTTTTCTGCCGTTCTGGACTACGCTACCCTTCCTTTGGCACGCATTCAGTAACACTAATGATCCACCGGTTATCTACCCCACGCATTACATGGCCTGTCCAGCTCTATTTCTTTATCTTAATGTCAACTGCTATGTCCGTTGGCTCTCTCATCCACACCACTCTCCCTCTGTCTCTTAACGTTACGCCTACCATTGTTCTTTCCATCTCTCTTTGTGCGGTCCTTAACTTGTTGTCGACCTTCTTTGTTAATCTCCAAATTTCTGCCCCATATGTTAGAACCAGTAGAATGCGATGATTGTACATTTTTCATTTCAACGAAAGTGGTAAGCTCCCTGTCAGGATTTGGCAATGCCTGCAATATGCACTCCAATTCAATTTTATTCTTCTGTAAATTTCGCTATCACGATTACGGTCTCATGTGAGTAACTGACCTAAATAAACGTACTCATTTACAGACGCTAACACCTGACTGGCTATTATGAATTCTTGTTCCCTTGCCAGGCTATTGAGCATTACCTTTCTTTTTTACATATTAATCTCGAACTTCACTCTTACACTTTCTCGGTTGAGAATTTGTCCCCATTGTTGCTGAATAGGACAACGTCATCTACAAACCGAAGGCTGATGAAGTATTCACCGTTGATCCTCACTCCTAAGCCTTCCCAGTCTAAGAGCCTCAATACTTCTTAGCATGCAGTGCCTAGCATTGGAGAGATTGTGTCTCCTGGCCTGACCCCATTCTTAATAGGTAACTTTCTACTCTTCTTGTGGCGAACCATACTGTGGAGACCGTTTCTCGTGGAGAGCCTTATACAGCCACATAAACGTTTCTATTATACATAAATTAAAATGATTTTCCTCTGCACCACTTGTAAGCAGTGCCAGAGCGATCGGCGGGCAGCGATCTTTTATTGCTTTTGGAATCGGGGAGTCTTCGGCGATTCAGAAAAAAAGGTCAGTATTGTTCGGCATAATAAGACATCTTTATTGCGTACACCTTACTTGGACGTGGTGAGCTTTCGCGGTTTTATGACGCCGCGGGGCAGACAGGTGAAATGGACGCATCCGGAAATCTTTTCAACACTAGCGGAGGGCTAATGACAAAAAAGCCTAGAATCGGAAATAATAACTTTACTTTTATTCGACCTATTCATGCATAATTAGTGTGTACACATTCGTGGGGACGTGTTGTGGATATCGCGATGTCGCGTGAGAGACGAACCGTGTGGTGGTTGCCCAAAAACTAATCGTGGAGGACTAATCGCATAAACAAAATATGAACAGTTTTGGAATAGCTTTACTTTAGAACGCCACAGTACGCACACTTATCACGAAATGATTACGTGTCATTAAGTAGGATCACACCTCCGTCTGCCAGCAGAACAGCCTTCATGCTCTAGCCATTAGGCCACAATTACACGCATACTTATAATGTGTCCACGCCGTGTAGCTATTTGACACGATTGACGCGTTTTTCACATCGCGTATCATGCACGAAGGTGCATATGAAGAAGAGACAATACGATAACGCCAATCGTATGACTAGCATTAAGTGTTACAGCGCTTAAGAACAACTTCACTAAAACATTGCTTCACAAATATTCCAACATGTGCGAGAATGTTTTACTGAGGAGGCTTGAAACCGGTTGACCCGGCTGCTGTGCGTCAACAAAGCACACTAATCCGCTAAAGTTCGCCACGCAGGTGTCACTTCACATGATCGTCCACGTTCTGTTCTCTGCCCTGGCTATGGTTTTTTCCGATGTTTCCTAACCATACCCGACCTGGCACGTCAACTACTATGAAAGTGCTTTCTACCACCCGAGAGATACCAGCATCCACCCGAGAGATATCTCCCTGTCACTTCAGTCGTCCCTCAAGGCTCAGTCTTGGGACCACTTCTTTTCCTAATACACCTTAACGATATTCTGCTGCATAAATCCTGTCCTATCCGCATGTTAGCTGACAACTGTGTCATTTATCGTAATGTGACTAACATCTCTCACCAAGTATGTCTCCAGAATAATCTTAACAACATGCAAAACTTGTGCAGCCGTTGGCAAATGGCCTTTTACCCTTACAAGTGCAAATTTATTTCCATTTCCCGCCGTTGTAATCCCTATCTCTCTACTTACACAATGGCAAACGTACCAGTCGAAACAGTTCTAGCGTAAAAGTACTTAAGCATAACCCTGTCCCACGACGTTTCCTGGAACAGGCATGCAACTAACGTAATTTCGTCAGCGAACAAGACCCTAGCATTCATGAAACGTCACCTTCCGCATGTTCCAGCAGCACATCAAACAACTAGCGTACTAATCATCTGTCAGACCACAACTGGAATATGGCACCGCCATCTGGCACCCACACCAAGTGTAAGTCATTATTGCACACAAATCAGTTCAGAATCGTGCGACTCGATTCATCCATTCATATTCATGTAACATCAGCATTTCACTGTTGAAGGCAGAATCTAGCTTCATATCACCCACCGTGGTTGCTTAATGGCTATGGTGTTGGGCTGCTAAGCACGAGGTCGCGGGATCAACTCTCGGCCACGGCTGTCACATTTCCATGGGGGCGAAATACAAAAACTTCCGTTTGCTTAGATTCAGGTACACGGTAAAGAAATAAAAGTGGTCCAAATTGTTCCGAAGTCGTCCATTATGGCGGGACTCATAATCAGATGGTGATTTTGGAACGTAAAACTCTATAATTTGGTTTTCAGCTGCACATCGCGTGCTTTTCGTCGTCACGTCAGGCTCTCTCTATCACAAAGTCTGTTACAGCTCCCTATACCGTCCACCTTACATCGAGTCATCATCTTCCCGCATGTGACCGCACATCAACCATCAACTACAAGTTGCTCGTCCTCGCACATGAAGTGTCACATTGTAAGCCTAATTTTTAAAGTGAAGCTTTATGTGTCTAGGCGAAATAATATATAGCTAGGCAAAATCGCCTGTGTAGAGAAAACTATCATCATCAGCATGGGCTCGAGCGTCGTAATCTTCTTCCGCAGCTGGCTCGTTAGCTCGTGCTCGTGTTCGGCACGCGTTCGTGCCACTGCTGTCGTGTTCGTCGTCGTCGTCTGCTTCCACAGCTTGCTGCGTTGCCGCTCATCATTCCAGCGTAGAATTTCACTTCTTACGTCCTAATAAGAAGGCCGCGTCTACGGGCGTGTGAGCTGTTGCTTAAGGGGGTATGAACCATTCATTGTCTTACATAGCGGAAAGATTTAATTTTGGCGCAATGTAATTTCGAAGAAACGCAAATGGTAACGGCGGGCGAATGCTGCTAACCACACCGCCGGGCACATTAGAGACATTAAACGCAAGCGACAACGGTGGAGCGCGGGCATACCGTCAGTGACGTCGTTCTCTCCATCACAGCCGAACATGTGTTTAACCTCATAATTGATAAATACTTCAATAAACCCTCGGTATTAACCCGGTATTAACGGTATTAACTTCACTTGCTAACCATGTTCACGGAGTGGAAGGGCCGACATTTTTTTTTTTTTGGGGGGGGGGGGGGCTGCCAGAGACCGGTACGACTTAGCCTGCAATGCTGCTGCCATCAGGTGTCATACAGAATTTTTTAAAACTCCTTACACTTATATTTCACTGTAACACCTGCCTTTTCATTGTTTATACATGTTAACCACCCCTTATGTAATACCTCTGACGGGGTCATCAAGGTAATACAATTAAAATAAAATGGCATGAAACGATGCCAGACATGACCTTACCATCCAACATACCTGCCTGCCTCTAAGTGTCATGTATGAGGAGAAAAAAAATTGCAGAAAGTACACACGCTTACTCTTTGATTATTATAGAGTAGACATTTGACATAAAACGAGCAATATTTGGAATAATTCGCCTGGGACCGTGGGTTCTTTCATTGAGCAAAGCAATTTGGGGTGTAGAGACATTCTGGCGTACAAGATATCTAGATTTTTGTCCTATGTACATATGTACTATGTACATATGTAGTTTTTTTCATCCTGTTCAGCATTGTGTGAGCATTATAGACATGTAATGCCCACTAGTATATTAGACATTGAACACCCCTCCCCATCAATACGCAACACAAAGTGTCCTTCGTAGAATACGTGACTTAAGGCCATAAACTAACCCTACGAGGGTGTTCGTTCTGAGAAAATGTTTTTGTGCCCATGAAGGTACAGCGTTTTTGCCTCGACTATACATGGGTGAAAGTTGTAATTGTTGGCTGCGAAGTACATTTTACACCTCTGCTCCTCAATGGAAATTTCTAGTTCAGTATTAGTGTTTCAGTATTAGTATTGAGCAAATGTGATTTGTTGGAGCATTATTAATTTATTCGAGGATCTCGCACGCAATCTCGGATTTAGCATGCATAAAAAAATTACTAAACTGCGATTTTGCGGGCCAGGGCCACGATCAGATTATGAGTCGCGCAGTAGTGGGCATGCTCGGGTTAATTTGAACCCTGTATCATTCTTTACCGTTAAGTCAACGCTAGTTATGCAAGCATTCATGAACTGTGCCATCATCGATAGACGTTCACCGTGGCCGGCATCGAACCTAAAACCTCGAGCTCAGCAGCGTAGCGTCATAGCCTCTATGCGGCCTCGACTGGCATTCCAACGTATTTTAATGCATTGTTGCGCTGTTACACCAACCAGCTGTCAGAATTTTACGTTTAAAAGCCAAAATTTTCTAACTGCTACATTAGTACCTGGTGAAGTTTGGCCTATCTCAAAACCCAACTGGCACTCGGTAACACACGCCAGCCTTCGCATGACCAGAAGCATTGGAAACTCCAGATAATGAATTAACAGCGGAGCTGTTTGAGCCAGCCGTATTTTGTGCCGCGAGCCTGAAAACCATGGGCCGATCCTGGCGGCATTGCAAAAAGGGCCCAAGCGCAATGGCACATACCCTTGTAACTACGGAAGCTGAGCCTGGCTAAGTCTAGCTAAGCATGCTTGGGACCACTTACGCTTGGTGAGTTATCTATAGCCAATCGATAGCCAATCAATAGCTAATCGGTAATCGATCAATATTCAATAAATCCCGCAAAATACTGGGGGTGACTTGGTAGTGCTTCGCCTAGACCAAATACGTGGCCAACACCTTACGACAACTAATCGATAGCCAATGATTAGCTCATCGATAATCGGTCAATAATCAATAAATTCGGCGAAATGCTGGGTATGACTTGCTAGTGCTTAGCCTAGCCCGAAAGCCAGAGCTAGCTAGATGCCCATCAGCTACGCTGTCTCTTTAGCATTGCGCCTCCAGTGCAAGCTATGCTTTCATAGTGATTAGCCAACCAAAAGGATTTACTTACTGGATTTGCGGTTGCTCCATTAGAGGAGGTGAAACAGAGCACGCTGTACTAAATTAGTTCTCGTTAAGGTAATAAAAAATGGCTGAAATATCAGCATGCGTGTGTTTTCGCATGCCGCTCATCAATGTTTAGGCGGATTAAGCGACGATGCCAACGCCTGTCATCGTGCTTTGGGTGATAGGGCTGTCCAAAATAAAGATGAGCTCTAGGAATTAACAATTTTAGACGTCTGGCAATGCCAACAGTAAAACTCACGGCAACACTGCCACTTATCTTACAATAAAAACTACCGACATGCATGTGTCTCAAAAATATGCATTTTTTGGGACCGCTGCCTAATATTTCACGTATAAGGAGACACCAGAACCAAGCAACAGTTCAAGCTCAAGCGAGTAATTAGATTCATATGAGTGCTAGGCCTTACAGAGAACAGGGCTGCCGTAAGAGCTATTGAGAAGTCCTCATGGCAGCTGTGGCGGAGACATTGCAGAAAGGGTGCGGGGAATATTCGGAGGGATCCCCTACTTGATATAATGGTTTCAAAAGAACACAGAGTACTCACTCGATACGGTTGGGATCGTGTTCGCCAGAACCATAGAGTCATTGTTGTAATAGATTATGCGGTACATCGACTGTGCTCCAGTGTACTTTACCAGGTCGTCTGTACATACCACGATGTAGGGTGTTAGTGCCCATCTTTGTTGGTGAGTAAATTATTCGAAACCAGTTGCTTTTCGATTGATGTGTGGCGTTTAATGGCGCAAAGGCCAAGTATGGCCAAAGAGCGCCATGACAAATGGTAATGAATTATTTATGTATTATAAATGAAGTGATTGAATTGAGGTACAAATGTAAATGTAGCATGGCTGTAAAGAGGCCTAAGAACGGGTCGCTGTAAACTGCGGAAAATATAACGACAATGATTTATAACAAAATAAAAAGTGCATAAAGGTTTCACTACGATAAACTGATATAATAAAGACATACAAGAACTACTGTCTCCAGAGGGCTCTTGAAGTAGAGAGCTCAGAGGCTTGTTCTATAAAGAGTAATGGTACTGCAGCTACAGCCTCGAAGGCGAGGCTGTGCTACACATGTCCCGGCCAAATTATTTCTAAGACGTTCACTTCATCTAAAAAGCTAAAAACTGTTTCCAGGTTAAAAAGCGGTTCGTTAGTGAGAAAAAAATGCTGGGTGAAGTGGAATTTGCTGGCGATAGGCAGAACGGAAGTACTTTTTACGCTCAGTTTCTAATTCTCTGCACTGAACGAGGACATCGAGCACTGTAAGGGTGTCGCCACACCTTCGACATGATGGAGGATCACTTCCAGTCAATAGGTAAAAGTGGGTGCCGAAGGTGTGACCTATTCTTAATCGACAAAGGAGCACTTCTTTGTATCGTGCTGTTTTTTCGGATATCCAGTGGCCTAATTTAGGTTTGATCAAGTGCAGTTTATTGGATACCTGGGTATCCCACTCTTTCTGCCAGTGCTTCTTCAGCTTATGCCGTAAGTATGGTTTAATGTCTGTGGCCGGAATGGGTATGTTTATGTCAGTGTCGCTAAAAGCTACCGAGGTAGCGTTCTTGTCAGCATCTCCGTTGCCTTTTATACCACTGTGTCCAGGTACCCAGCATAGGATGATTACTTGTTTGCCCATATAAGCTGAGCATAGCAATGCATAGAGTTCGTTAAAGACAGTGTTTTTATGTTTTCGTAAACTCATTAGGGCTCGGACTACACTCAAGGAGTCCGTGAACACAACAGCCCTAGTGAGAGTCGTTTCAGTTATGTGTTTTATTGCAGAGAGGATCGCGTATGCTTCAGCCGTAAAACTACTGGTATGTGGGTTAAGCGTACCGGATAGTAAAAGCGATGGTCCTAGAGCTGCGTAGGCAACACCGGCAGGAGACTTTGAAGCGTCTGTGTAAAACTCAGCACAGGAATATTTCTCCTGAGGCTCACGGAAATGTGAATGTATATGTGCCTCAGGTGCTTGTTTTGATATTTCTACGAAAGAGATGTCACATTCGATAGTCTGCCACTCCCAAGGCGGTGGAAGCCGAGTAGGAGCCATTAGGAAATTCTCTAGAAGAGGGAAGTCTGTTTCTGCGGACAGTGCTTCCAACCGGAGGGACAGAGGAGGTCTAGTGGCTGGGCGGTTATGGAACAGCCTGGTCGTGGACAAATCGCGAGCAATTGAATGGCACGGATGATCTACATCTGATTTCACCTTCAAGGCGTAGGAGAAGCTTAAATATGTCCTTTGGAAGTGTAGAGACCATTCATTACATTCAAAGTACAGGCTTTGTACAGGACTTGTCCTGAAGGCGCCTGTAGGAAGGCGGATACCCAAGTGGTGGATAGTATATAACATTTTCAAAGCACTAGATGTAGCAGGATTGTAGACTATGGCTCCGTAGTCAAGGCGTGATCGTATTAGACTTTTATACAAGCTTAGGAGGCATCTCCTGTCGGCTCCCCATGATGTGCGTGACAAGAGCTTCAACATGTTCATAGTCTTGAGGCACTTCGCTTTAAGGTACTTCAGATGGGAAATAAAGGTTAGTTTATTGTCTAAGATGATACCTCAGAATTTATGTTCGGAGCTTACAGATAGACGTTCTCCATGAAGGTCTATAGCGGGGTCTGGTAGTACACTTCTCTTGTTGGAGAAGAGTACGCATGTACTTTTTTGCGGGTTTAGCTTGAAACCATTCTCGTCCACCCACTTAGACAATTTATTTAAGGCAAGCTGTGCTTGTCGCTCGCAGGTACTAAGATTACATGATTTGAAACCCATTTGGATGTCATCCACATATACAGAATAAAACATTGTACGTGGTATGACCGTTTGGAGCGAGTTCATTTTGACAATAAATAAAGTACAGCTCAGCACACCACCTTGTGGTACACCAGCCTCCTGCGTGAATTGTCGAGATAGGACGTTACCAACTCTAACACGGAACGTGCGATCAGAGAGGTAGCTCTGAATCACATTTAACAAATTGCCTCGGACTCCCATTCCAGCCAGGTCACGGAGAATTCCAAAACGCCAAGTTGTGTCGTATGCCTTTTCCGTGTCTAAACATACTGATAAGAAAAACTGTTTGTGTACAAAGGCATCACGAATATTGGTCTCGATGCGAACGAGGTGATCTATTGTGGATCTACCTTCCCTGAAACCGCATTGTAAGGAATCGAGTATTTTGTTGCTTTCAAGAAAATAGACGAGGCGCCGGTTAATCATTTTTTCAACCAGTTTGCATATACAACTTGTCAGAGCTATTGGCCTATAGTTACTGGCCGAGGAAGGGTCCTTGCCTTCTTTGAGAATAGGAATTACGATTGCTTCTTTCCAGGCGGACGGAATCTAGCCGGCAGATAAGATGGAGTTAAAGAGTGACAGTAGTGTTCTGTGGGTTTCAGGGTGTAAGTGTTTTATCATTTCGTAAAGTATTCTGTCACTTCCTGGAGCAGACTTGTTACAACAGTTGAGTGAAGCCTGAAACTCCGCCATGCCAAATGGACGATTATATGCTTCAATGGCTGTGCCTTTCCGACCCAGAGGTTGTCGCTCTGCTTGTCGCTGGTATCTTAGAAATGTATCTGTGTTACGGCATGTACTGGAAATGTGTTCGAAATGTGCTCCTAAAGAATCAGCCTGGTCCTCAAGTGTGTCTCCTTGTGTGTTTACTAAAGGTAGAGGATGGGTTTCGCGGCCTTTTATTTTCTGAACCCTGTTCCAGACTTTCCTTTCGTCTGTATAAGAATTAATGCTGGAGATGTATTTCTGCCAGCTTTCCCTTTTGGCACGGCGGCGCGTTCTTCTACCTTCCGACTTTATTTTCTTGAAGATGATGAGGTGTTCTGTAGTCGGCGAGTCACGGAGGTTATTCCAAGCCTTATTTAGTTTCTTTCGCGCTTCCCTACATTCATCGTTCCACCAGGGAACACGTCGTTTAGAAGGCGATCCATTTGTTTGCGGGATAGATATTGACGCTGCATCCAGAATAAATGCTGTTAAATATGCCACTGCACCGTCAATACTTAGCATACGAATGTTATCCCAGGTCAAATGTGCAAGGTCTCGGTATCGCTGCCAGTCCGCTGAGTCGACTTTCCACTGGGGCACATGTGGTGAGCATTTGTCCTGTTTTGTTAATCTTAAGATAATCGGAAAATGGTCACTCCCGTATGGATTGTTAACCACCTTCCATTCCAAGTAGGGCACGACTGTGCTTGACGCAATGCCTAAATCTATGCATGAAAATGTTTTGTTTGCGACGCTGTAAAAGGTTGGTTGTTTCTTATTTAGCAAACATGCACCTGTAGATAACAGGAAATTTTCTATCAGGCGCCCTCTGGCATCACATCGAGAGTCGCCCCACAACGTATTATGTGCATTTAGGTCTCCAACGACAATGTAGGGTTCCGGAAGTTGTGCAATAAAGCTTTCAAATTCTGTTCTGGAGAGTTGATAGCTTGGCGGAATGTATAAGGAAGTAATAGTCAGCAGCTTACCAAAAAGCACTGCTCTGACTGCAACTGCCTCAAGAGGCGTTTTCAGCTGTAAATGCTGGCAGGGTACACCCTCATCGACTATTATGGCGACACCGCCAGATGAGGCGAGAGCGTCGTTTCGGTCTTTGCGGTAAATGGCATATTGCCGCAGAAAGTTTGTGTGTGTAGAATTGAGGTTTGTCTCTTGCGCACAGAGAACCCGTGGATTGAACTTGTGTAGTTCCTTTATGTCGTCCAGATTATGGAGTAGACCTCTAACGTTCCAATGTATTATTTGTGTAGCCATACTGGAAGTGTATAGTGCTGTGTGTCAAGAGCTAGACCAAATAGGCTCACGAGGCCTTTCCAGGCCCCGTGATGCGTGATTTTTCTTTTTTCCCGGCGGTCTCTGTGGAGCTACGCCGTTCCTTCGGCGTTTGAGACACCGGAGGAGTGTTGGTTGCTTCCACCGCCTCTGAAGAGGCGATGGATGCCGTCCGCTCGGCGAGCACACTCGGGGGTTTTTCAGGCCTGTCTGCACTAGCAGTGGCCCTGGGACCTGCAGGCCCGGAAGTCTGCGGGCCCTTCTTGGCTGGGGGCGGAGCAGCGCTTGCTGCTCTTGCCAGGGGTGCTGATGGCGTGACCGCTGTCACACTCCGGGTGACTCGGGCGGCCGCCGAAAGATGTGGCGCAGCCCCCCGGCGCGCCGCATCAGAGTAGGACGGATTCGACTGATTGAAAGCAGAAAAACGCTTGCGCGCTTCTGGAAAGGAGATGTTTAGTTTCACTTTGAGTTCTATTATGTCTTTTTCTTTCTTCCTTGTCGGGCATGTTCGTGAGTAGGCGGGGTGGTCTCCGTCACAGTTGGCACAGTGGTTTGTGGAAGTGCACACTTCTTAGGAATGGTCTTTGGATGCACATTTTGCACAGGTAGATCGCCCTCGGCAACTTTGCGACCCATGCCCAAAACGCTGACACTTGAAGCATCGGCGCGGATTTGGTATGTACGGTCCTACACGCAGTTTACAGTAACCGGTTTCAATCGTCTCAGGGAGGTTGCTTGTACCAAAGGTAATGATAACATGTTTGGTTGGGATTTCCCTATTGTCGCGCCTTATCTTGATTCTTTGGACCTTTACCACGTTTTGTTCTTGCCATCTTTCCAACAACTCACTCTCACTAAGTTCAAGCAGGTCGTCATCAGAGATGACGCCGCGCACAGTGTTCATTGATCTGTGTGGACCCACGGAGACAGGAATGTCCCCAAATTCCACGAGTTTTGACGGCTTGTTGTACTGGAGATTGTCACGGACTTCTAGAAGGAGGTCTCCACTTCCCATCTTAGTTACTTTGTAACCTGAGCCAATTGCTTCTGTAAGAGATTTTGCGACCACGAATGGGGATATCGTACGGACAGTCTTTGTTTCAATTTGGCTATGTATCACATGGTACTTGGGAAATGTTTCTATTGGTTTCATACGGAAGTTGAACGTTTCGTCGGTGCGCCTTCTTTTCAGGGAGCGATGAGGCAGCGGGGGAAAAGGGTTTGCCATATAAAACTGAAAAATACGGCGGCGATAGTAGCCACCCACCACCGTGCCCAACAAGGGGATGCTACAAGGTTGGAATACCTGTAGACGCCAGTCATGCATCGCCGCTATAACCTAATATAAAACACCCAAAGTTGGATAGCTACACCAGGTTAACCCTTGCCGCCCAGAAATTCGGAAGTGAGAAGAAGTGATTGGAAGACAGGAAAGATGGAAAAGTGAGAGAGAAAGATAAAAGCTTGAAGAGGGGGACAGGAAAAGGCGACTGCCGATTTCCTCCAGGTGGATCAGTCTGGAGATGCCGTCTATGTGAAGCAGAGGCCGAAGAGGTGTGTTGCCTCCGCCGGGGGGCCTTAAAGGTCCGAACACCCAGCATCGGCTCAACCTCGAGGATCCCCCTTTCCCCAGACACGGCTAAGCCACGCACGCTACGCGTGGGAGGGTCCAACCCCCGTGTGCTCCGGTCCGTGGTGTCGCAGCCCACCAAACGCCTGCTTGCGCAGACGCCCCTGCGGGCACCGGTTGCTTTTCGATATTCTTTAAGTGAACACTAGTACTTCGAAATAATAGTGTTCATTTGTTTGAGACAGGACAACACCCTACTTAACAGAATATAGAGCTCATCATGAGACAAATGTGAACCTAACATATCAGTTCTCACTTGTGTACAATATCCTTGTAGTGAACTTTCCTTGATTGCACCTTGTCTTATCCAGGGCCAATATTTATGTCCCATATATTTTAAATCATGCGGTAGCGTAAAAAGTATTTTTATATTATAAAGAAATTTTGACGATCTCTAAAGTTGTAGAACTATTTTACCAGTGGTAAGCTAGTAATTTAGGTACGACTCTCTCGGACAGACTGGCACAATTTAGGCTGAACGTTTGCGCAGCCACTGCCCCACATCAAACTCACCAGAACGTTGCAAGGTTTCAAACACCACCATCATATCAATGCAGGCTCAACAGAGCATGCTTAACGCCGACCTCACTGGATTTGCTCAATGTGACCCTCACAAATATCGCGCTGAAGCAGCGTTGGCCCGGACTATGCTCCCGGATCCCCGGGAGCCTAGTCAGCGTCACGGTGACGACTGTCATAAATGCTTTTCTGTTTGATCTGGGAAGCACAAAGGCGATGGTGAGCAACTTGGCGTGCTTCTTCGGCTCGGGCAATGACGTCGCGGGCATGCTCACACACGGGTTCTTGGGGGGTTGGGCAGTATTGTGTCAAAAGGCAATACGGGATCGCGGCTTCACAACAAATAAAATAGCGAGTAACCGGCAGTGTCCTGGCGTGAGGAATTGTACGCGAATGTGACAAAAGGGAGAGCAGTATCCCAGTCACGATGGTCATCAGACACATACATGGAGAGCATGTTCGTTATTGTTAGATTAGGCCGCTCAGTAAGACCGTTCGTCTGCGGATGGTATGCAGTAGTAAATTTTTGTTTGGTAGAACAGGAGCGGAGCAAGTCATCGACAACTGTAGAGAGGAAGTAGCGACCGCGGTCGGTAAGAAGTTGACGAGGAGCGCCGTGGTGGAGAATGATGTTGTGCAACAGGAAGTCGGCTACGTCTGTTGCACAGGAGGTTGGAAGGGCTCTGGTGATCGCAAACCGAGTTGTATAATCGGTTGCGACGGCAATTCACTTGTTGCCGGAGGTAGATGTGAGGAAATGTCCCAGGAGGCCTACACCAAGGCGAGAGAAAGGTTCGGAAAGAACGTCAGGAGGTTGGAGTCGACCAGCAGGGAGCGCAGACGGCTTCTTCCGGTGCTGCCATAACTCACACGAAGCGACATAGTGGCGGACAGATCGGTACAGACCAGGCCAAAAGAATCGTCGCCGGACACGGTCGTACGTACGAGATTCCTCAAGGTGACCAGAAGTTGGTACATCATGCAGCTGGGACAGAAAAGTGGTACAAAGATGCCGGGGAATGACAAGCAGCATCTCAGGTCTGCTAGGGTGCATGCTGCGCCGATTTACAATGCCGTCCTGGAGTACGAATAAGTGAAGGGAGGGATCGCCTGACCCAGATGTGAGCTTTTCCATGATACCACGTTTGGTTGGATCTCGGCGCTGTTCGGTAGCAAGGTTTGCAAAAGCAGCTAGCGAAAATACAGAAGCATCGGTCGCAGGAACATCAGGAAGGTAGACTGGATCGCGGGACAAGCAGTTAGCATCTTGGCGTAAACGGCTGGACTTGTACGCAACTGTGTACGAGTATTCCTGTAAGTGTAGCGCCCAGCGCCTTAGGCGACCGGTAGGGTCTTTCGGTGACGAAAGCCAGCGGAGTGCATGGTGGTCTGTGGTCACCTTAAATGGGCGACCATATAAATAAGGGCGAAATTTCGCCACTTCCCCGACAAGCACAAGACACTCACGTTCAGTGATGGAATAATTAATTACGCTCTGCGGGAGAAAGCAGACTGCTGGCGTATGCAATCACGCGATCGTGACCTCGCTGATGTTGGCATTAAATGGCACCGATTCCTTGACAACTGGCATCAGTGCGAACTTCTGTAGGAGCAGACGGGTCGAAGTGCGCCAGGATGGGTCGAGACGTCAGGAGGGAAATAAGCTTCGAGAAGGCGGTGGCCTGCGCAGGACCCCACGAAAATGAAACGTCTGCCTTCAGAAGAGCAGTAAGAGGACGGGCGACTTCCGCAAAGTTGTGCACGAAGCGGCCGAAGTATGAGCACAGACCCACGAAGCTCCGGACATCTTTAGTACAGGAAACTTCTGTACGGCACGAACTTTGTCCGGGTCTGGGCGCACACAAGGTGAGTCAAGATGACCGAGGATAGCAATTTGGCGGTGGGCGAAGTAGTATTTAGATGAAATAAGCTGAAGGCCAGCAGTGCGAAAAGCAAAAAGAACGAGCGAGAGGCGCTCCAGGTGCGAGGCACATGTAGGAGCAAAAACGATGACGTCGTCTAAGTAACAAAGACAGATGGACCACTTCAGGCCATGCAGGAGTGTGTGCATTGTGCTTTCAAATGTAGCTGGAGCATTACATAAGCCGAACGGCATGACTTTGAACTGGTATAAGCCGTCGGACGTTATAAAGGCAGTCTTCTGCGGTCCAAGTCGTTAACGGCAATCTGCCAGTAGCCGGAACGAAGGTCGACGAAAGAAAAGTACTTCGCACCGTGGAGGTAGTCGAGGGCGTCATCAATGCGTGGTAGAAGATAAACGTCTTTCTCTGTGATCTTGTTGAGGTGCCGGTAATCCACACAGAAGCGGCAGGTGTCGTCCAAGGGGACGCCCAAGGGACTGGATGACGGTTCGACGATACATCGAGAGAGCTTCTTTTCGACCTCCGTGTGAATGACTTGTCGTTCATGCAAAGACACGCGGTATGGTCGCCTGTGAGTAGGGTGTGCGTCACCGGTGTCAATGCGGTGTGTCTTGAGAGAGGTCTGGCCTAAAGGGCAACCATGCAGGTCAGAAATGTCTCTGCACGAGGCAAGCAGGTGGCGTAGCTGGTCGGCGTGGTGTGGCGGAAGATTGGGAGCAATCATGTTTGTTAACTCCGGAAAGACAGCCGCAAAAAAGGTGCAGAGTCAACGGGAAACGACGTAATATCAGCAGTCAAGGCTAGTAACTGGCAGTCTTGGGAGGACAGCGTACCCAAGGCTATGCGTTGCAGGAGGACTTGGTCCCCAATTCCGAAGTTTACGAGAGGATGGCTGGTGGAGTTGTTGGTTATAGTGACGATGGTGTACGGAAGAGCAACGTGATGGGCAAGGAGGACGTCCACGAGAGGAGAAACAATATAGTCACCGTCAGGCACAGGTGGAGCGGGGGAGAGGAGGACGCAGGTCATGGCTATTGGGGGGAGTCGAATGTGCTCGGCTGAGCACAGTCTGCTGGAAACTACCTCGGGTGGGTCAGGGTAAGGCAAATCGAGTTGAACAAGTCCAGCGGAGCAGTCGATAAGTGCGGAGCGAGCGGATAGAAAATCAAGGCCTAGAATAACGCCATGGCGACACTCTTGAATAACAGTAAATAATACAGATGTTTGGAGGCCAGCGACACCCCCACGAGCGGCGCACATTCCTATTGTGGCCAGTGTTCTTCCATCGGGGACTCGCACAACATAGGACGCCGCAGGTGTCAGGACTTTAGTGAGCCGTCCACGAAGCTGGTCGCTCATCACAGAGATGTGCGCACCGGTATCAAGCAGAGCAATAACAGGGACACCATCCACACACACATCAAATAAATTCCTATCTGTCGGTAAGGTCAGTAGAGGTATTGCAGTCCGGGTTGATCTAGCAGCGTCACCCCTCGGTCAGCCCCGTACCCGTCAGTTTCCCGTAGAGCACCGGTACATGGGGGACGGAGAACGGCGAATAGTGGGTGAGCGAGACAGGGGACGTCGTGGTGAGGGTGAACGACTCTGCCGTGTAGATGCGGACGCCTGAGTAGAGTAGTATGGCTCTGTGGAATTTTCCGGTGGTGGTCGAGTACCTGGTGAGCGGCGGTAAAGTGACGTCGCAGACTGATATTGCGATGACGTCCAGGTATTGCGGCAGTGACGGGAAATAGGGCCAACGCCTCGTCAGTTGAAGCAAATCGGCCTGTCAACGGATGTTCGCCATTCAGCTGGGTTGCGAAAAGGCCGAGAAGGGTACTGGCCGTCGCGAAGCAGGGATCGTAGGAAAGGCGTAGGTATCCGATCGGTTGACAGAACAGACAGACTGAATGCCGAGGTTCACCAACTCTTCGCGTACGACAGACTGCACGAGGGAAATTGTCGGTCGAGAATCGGTAGCATAGGTCTGGAAGCCAACCGGTGCCGTGGCTTCGATCTCTCGCCGAACGACACGAATGAGGCTCTCGAACGTTGGCGGCTGATGCGGAGAGTGAAGATCCTCGCACGACGACGTAGCAGCTGTGTTTGGAAGACGCGTGAATTGGAGTGCGATGCGACGACTTTTTGCTTCTTCGAAGCGTCGACATTCATTAATGACGTCGTCGATGGTGTAAAAATTATTATATACCAGCAGATGAAAAGCGTCGTCCGCAATGCCCTTCCGTACGTGGTTCACTTTGTCTTCTTCTGACATCCGCTCGTCAACCTTGCGGCAAAGGGCGAGAACATCCTGGATGTATGTCAGGTATGATTCGGTCGACGTCTGGACGCGAGACCCAAGTTTCGTTTGCGCAGCTCGCTGATGGCCAACAGGCTTGCTGAATAACTCGCGGAGCTTTTGCTTGCATTGCTCCCAGCTAGTCAATTCTTCATCGTGGTTTCGAAACCAGACCCGTGCCGTGCCTTGCAGGTAGAAAATTAGGTTGGCCAGCATAACAGCTGGATCCCACCTGTTATGGGCGCTGACAAGCTCGTACATGTGGAGCCACTCATCGACGTCAAGATTGTCGATCCCGGAAAACGTGCCTGGGTCGCGGGGCTGGGACAAGATGACTGTCGGCGTTGGGGTAGTGGTTGCTCCTGTCAGTATGGCGGCTGTCCCAGCACCGGCTCCAGCGGTCGTCATGTTGTTAGTTGCCAGGCTACGTCCGCTGCGGAGCTCCGTCGCGCACAGTAGTACCCCGCACCTCCACCAAATATGTGACGGAGGGAAGAAGCAAGACGGGAAAATATATTACAATATTTACACGATTGATAAGGATGGACACAACCAGTCAGTCACTGAAGCGTCGTCTTCTTCACCCCTCAAGCTCGTGCTCCTCTTCCTCGATATTGTGCAGAGCAGTGTAACAATATATATAAATTGCCGCTGTATAAGTTTCATTAAATAAATCACTTCATTTTGTCGATGCTCGACGGAATCGAACTCGTGCCGGACAGACTCCATGGCGGCAGATAGACAGCACAGCGTGTGTAGTGGAAAGCCGCGTGAAGTAGCAGCAGTGCAGCGGAAATGAGGCCAGCATGCAATTCTACTAGCCGATGTGCCGACGCGCACTTTCGACCAGTCGGAAGTAGCATTAGAGAATTTTTCAAAAGTTCTCTCATTCTGGATAGGATCGAAAACACTTCCGATAGGTCCCTGAAGGATAGCAGCTTTCGTTAGTAAGCTATATGCAACTTTTCAATGGAAGTCTATGACGCCAACGTTTTAGCAAGCTGCTCCATGAATCACTGTGTGTGGCCTGCCTTCAATGAACCACTCGCCAGCTTAGGTCACT
This sequence comes from Dermacentor silvarum, assembly GCF_013339745.2. Lineage (NCBI taxonomy): Eukaryota > Metazoa > Arthropoda > Arachnida > Ixodida > Ixodidae > Dermacentor > Dermacentor silvarum. Next base: position 73,893,021 of record NC_051158.1, read on the forward strand.
GAATATTTGCCCCTGGATGTATGGATAGAGAGTGAACAAATGTTAGCGTTTGAGCGCACCGACGCGCCATGCTACTCATCTCGGAGGCAATGCGCGAACTTATCGGCAGCGCCACTAGAAGGCGCAGCGTGTCTATAAAAACGTACGAGAGAGATTTCGGCTGCCACATGATGTGTTACTGGCCCATGCACCTGCACGCCGTCTCATAGTGGACGCACGAGCTTCGTGGTGGCGCCGCGAAATGACGCAGGGGTTTATTCGGGAAGCCCGATAGGCGAGTCTCGCTCTAGTACACGCATCATACATAAGCGTTTCGACGGTGACAATACGTTGTGTCGCCACATTTTTTTGCCATCATGTTTCTTTTTTCGTCTCGCCCTGTGTATAAGAATGGGCTTGTACAATGTGAGACTACTGGCGTTGGCATGAGTGTGTTTCGCGTCTCATTGACGAGTGCGATCGTTTGTAGCACAAAATACTGGAAAACACAAGAAAACTCGTGGGAGCCGACATACATCCTTTGTGTGACGCAGTGGACGCTTCGTGTTTTATTTGCATGGAGGGCTATGTTGCACTGATACAAATAGTCAAGACACGAGGTGAGGGTGACGTAGTCCTTGATTTGAGCGATCCCTGATGTCGCGACGCCTTTTCATATATGGGATTGATTGACATTTATTGTGGTACTTGTGGTTCTGCATAAAAGATGTAATAATAAATACTGCGATTATCTTCTTTGATAGTTTGCAGTATGTCTGCCTCTCTGTCTGCTTGGCTGTCTATGCCAAACCTTTTTCACGCCTATAATTGGGTCAATGGTGGTCTAGGTCTAATTTATATTACATTGGACTGTTGTGCTGAGGGACCGAAGTTGAACAGCAAGTGTAAGAACCACTTGGGTCACTGGGTCTCTGCAATTCGGCATGCACCTCTCAACAATTAGCTATATATATTTGTATTGTATATTACTGTATGTATATCAATGCTTTCGATGATAAAGTTCCCTTAGAAGTCAGCGCTCATCCTTGTCTTCTTTTTTGTCCCTGTTAACGTTGCGCTGTTGTTGATAAATCGGTGTTTCCAAAGGGCTGAAGGCGTGATGTAAAACTGCATTACGAAACCGTTGACACACATCGAGACCACTATAAAGGGTCTTATTCAGCATATCTTGTTAGGAGCACTGGATATGTGCACTCGGTCTGTGCAGGACTTCTATGACCCTCTTTGAACTCAACTTGAGGCAGATAACCAGTGAATCTAGTTGGCGTCAAATAGGTTCGTGAAAGGGCAGTACCTACCCTTTGACAGAAGTTGACGTGAAAGAGGGTAATTGAGCAGCAGCACACATTAGGTGTGCCAAGTTGGTCGAGTGGTTGGTTTAGAACACCCCGCTCCTCCACCAAAATGTTACGCGAACGAAGGATTAAGCACTGGAGACTATTTACAATGTATATTTACAAAAGACAACTGCAGCGCTGGCAAGTTCAGCCGACAGCTCCACAGCAAGGAGCAGTTCGTCTTCGTCGTCGAGGCACTCGCGTGCATCGGCCACAAGTAACACGCAATATGCATGTATCACTATTAAGAGCATCCCGATGCTCTACCATAAGACCATGGACTACCTAGTGACCTAAGTTGACGGCAAACCAATTTAACACAAACCTCCCAGAAAATAAGCAAATTATTATAAACATTCTAATCGAAGGAAACGAACGAAGCCTCGAATCGAACGAAATTAGCTTTTACTGCTATGTGTATGTTCCATATAGATTGAGCTCTTAAGCGAAAATGCCCTTGCAAACAGAAACTCCACACAATGTTTAGTGCCGCGTTTCGTTCAATTTTCTTCGCCTCCTTATAAAGCTCGCCTCCTTATAAAGCTCAGCGAACATAGCAAATATTTTCTGGCACAAACTTTTTCGCTTGATTATGATCACTATTAGAAATATATAAAAGTGAATATTATATTCAGCCACGATTTACCATATACGCAATTGTAGACGTAACCAGACAAAGCTAATGAATTAGTGTAGCGTTACCTGAAGGTTTCACTTCAAGGTTAAACATTATCGGAGTGTCTGGTACTTTCACTTGAAGTGGTAAGCTCCTGAAATTAAAGAATACGCAATTGATGTTTCAAAACAAACCCAAATCACGACTTGCCGATATTCGTGAAATCTCCAGAACAACTACATTAGTGGGCAACATTGGCAAATTCATTATATTTTAAAGAAAAAAAATTACTTCATACGGAATTTGGCATGTGGCACCTGATCCTAAACGCGCATACCTGAAACATAGATAGTCGTATGTATTCATTTACAAGTTATCTAGAATAACTCGATTTACGGCAGGGGTCCCTGAAGGCAACATCCCCCTGTTCAGCATCTTTAGCAATGATTAAGCTGACGTCGGGTCAGACGATAAGTTAGTAATAGATACGCAAATGACCTAAGAATAAACACCTCATGTTCTAAAAATAAAGGGGCCTGAGGAAAATGACCTACGAATAAATACCGCAAAAAACGAAAGCACTTCTGCGTCTTTGAAAAAGCAAACAAGGTGTCCCCACCTTGTGACATTGCGCAATTCACACGGATTCATTGTTGGCAGGCTGCCACAGCGTAGTGATTCGCGTATACAATCTCAAGGAACGTTCTCAAGACTCACATTTCTGACACATTGTATGGGACACTACATGTACCACTTACCGTCTGTTTGTTTTGCATAAAATAATTATTCGCCTTATTTGATGCCTGCGCTTTGACTGCGCCCTCACAACCACTCCTCTAAAAACGTGGCAGTCCAAAATTCTCAATAATTCAAAATATTTTAGTTTTTTTGAACAATACAGAACGTTTGCATGTACTTTACCAAACCTTGAGAGACGCCCGGTAACATATTACACACGTCACCAGATGAAATTGTATGTGCTCCATGCGCGTACAAATTATATATGGAAGAAAAATGATAGCAACACACTTCCTAGCTTGCTGAACATGAAGAAAGCTTCAGAAATGATGAGTGTGCATTCACATTACAAAGCCTTCCCTTGTTACCTGATTTTATTCAAGTAACCAGAAATTCGCCCAATTTATTATTGTGTTTGAACTATAGAATGCGCATTATGTTTGGCTGCATTTTCATGGCAGCATCTCCTAGTTGCTTCCGTTGGTGGATACGCTTCACCGATGGAGGATCTTCGTCCCCACCAAATATAACACGGTGCTTGTTTGTGCAATGCCTTAGAACATTATTTACAACAACCGACTGGAAAAGATAAGTGGAGTATAACCAGATGCTATAAAGGTGTCCAACTTGTTTTGGAAGATTTCGTCCTGGCGCATGCTTAAGTTTCACTGCTCGATAATCTACAGGCGAGACGTTCTTGTTTGCCTACCTCCCTCTCCACCAAGCCGATGCTCAACATTTGAAACGAGTTGAAGCAACCCTGTAGGAGACGCCATCAGAGATGACCAGCATTCCAGAACAAGTTTCAGAGAAGGCGCCGTGACATAAGGGAACAATACTGCAGCCGCTCGAATAGAGCAAGGCTGGCAGGAACGGCGTCCAAGAGTGCGTTCCCCATAAAGCGGTAGGTGGGGGGCAAGTGACGTTCGGAGTCGTGAGGATGAAAGCAGCCTCCCCCTTTTTTGGAGGGCCTAAACCGAGTGGGTATGCAGTGTTCCATACAACGACAAACTTTTTTTTTGTTTTTAAAGCCTTTGTTTGCGTGTTCCTTCAACGTCCCACTGCTGCTGCTGCTGCTGCTGTAGCCATCAAGGACGCCGCGTGGGAAGGTGGTTCAGAACTTAAATAAATATATATATATATATATATATATATATATATATATATATATATATTGTAGCGAAGCGTTGGAACCCTGAAGTGGGTCGTCTGCTCCAGCGCCTTGAAGTGGGTCTCCTTCTCCAGTACCTTCTAGTGGGTCGTTTACTTCGGCTCTCGAGCGCCGCTCGTGCAGAGAGTCCGTGCTGCGCTTTTTGGACTGTCGCCCTTGCGCTGCTTCAAGTGCCGTCCAATAAACATCCTGATAATATATATATATATATATATATATATATATATATTGTCACGAGCCTCGAGAAGTAGCCCTGAAGGTTTAATAAACGTAGAGCAGCTGGCTCTTGGAAGACGCGACCGTCGGGGCTGGCTCGAGCAGAGAAGGAGCGCGCGGTCTTCTTCTCTTGGGCTCGACCCACTCTTGCCCTCGACCCACTACCTACAGGTGGCAATATCCCCCCTTCCGAACAAAAGCATCGCCTCGATGCTAAAAAAAATAGGCGTAGAAGACAAAGAAGAGGAAGGCAGGCAAAGCGAAAGTACACAAAAAAAATGTAGCCGTCACGCCGGCACAGTCAATGAACGAAGAAGCAAGCTCCCAAAGATAAATGAAAAGTAGAAACAAAGAAGGGAATGAGAGAAAAAAAATGAAAACAAAAATAATTACGGACGCGCAATGTACGGCTTCATGCGCACAACATGAACTATGTCTGAGGTCGGTTGTCTTTGTGTCCTACTCCGTGTCTGCGATGTTGTGTCCGGAACAACTTCGTAGTTTACGTCACTGACGCGGCGGAGCACTTTATACGGACCGAAATACCGGCTCAGAAGCTTTTCACAGAGGCCACGACGGCGAACGGGGGTCCACACCCAAACTTGGTCTCCGGGGTTGTAGGACACGTCCCTGTGGCGGATGTTGTAGCGTCGTGCGTCTGCCTGCTGCTGCTGGCCGATATGCAGCCGCGCGAGCTGCCGAGCTTCCTCAGCACGCTCTGCAAGTTCCTCGGCGTCAGTTGTCAATTGGTCAGCGTCTTGACACGGCAGCATAGCGTCCAGCATCGTCTGGACTTCGCGACCGTAGAGAAGGCGAAAGGGCGTGAAGCGCGTCGTCTCTTGCACGGCGGTGTTATACGCGAAGGTCACGTAAGGCAAGATCCGATCCCATGTTTTGTGTTGAACGTCGATGTACATTGCGAGCATGTCTGTGACAGTCTTATTCAGTCGTTCGGTAAGTCCGTTGGTCTGCGTATGGTACGCGGTCGTCTAGCGATGCCTGGTGTTGCTCAATTCAAAAACTTCGTCCATAAGCTGCGCTGTGAAAGCTGTCCCTCTGTCGGTTATTACAGTGGAGGGAGCACCGTGACGCAAGACGATGTGGCGCATGAAGAACTGCGCTACCTCTGAGGCCGTGGCTCGTGGGATCGCCTGCGTCTCAGCATAGCGTGTTAAATAATCAGTCGCGACGATCACCCATTTGTTACCGTCGGCCGAGGGAGGAAACGGTCCGAGAATGTCCATGCCGACTTGGTCGAAAGGCGTGTGAGGTGCTTCAATTGGCTGAAGTAAGCCAGCCGGTTTAACGGATGGTGTCTTGCGGCGCTGGCATTCACGGCAGCCTTTAACGTACTGTTTGACGCTTGCTGAAAGCCCGGGCCAATAGTACATTTCGCTTACTCTAGCGAGTGTTCGTGAAAAGCCTAAATGACCAGATGTCGGTTCGTCATGGCAAGCGAAGAGGATGTCGTCGCGCATGTCCCTTGGAACCACCAGGAGGTAAGCACGGCTGGTCGAACGAGCATTCTTCTTATAAAGCACGTTGTCTCGCAGACAGAAGGACGTCAGCGAGCGGGACAGATGGCGTGGTATGGTTGTGTCGCGGCCCTCTAAATGATCGATGATCGGTCTAATCTCAGCGTCGTCACGCTGCCGTCTGCTCAAGTCCGACGAACTAATGGCGCCCAGAAAGCCGTCATCATCCTCTGTTTCCTGACTGACAGGATCAATGGGTGCGCGGGACAGTGTGTCAGCGTCTTCATGCTTACGGCCAGACTTATAAACGATGGTGATGTCAAATTCCTGTAGCCGCAAGCTCCACCGTGCCAGTCGTCCTGAAGGGTCGCGCATGCTTGCCAACCAACAGAGGGCATGGTGGTCCGTCACTACTTTGAAGGGACGACCATAGAGATAGGGGCGAAACTTTATGATCGCCCACACGACCGCGAGGCACTCTTTCTCCGTAGTCGAATAATTCGCCTCGGCACGGGACAGGGAGCGGCTGGCATACGCTATAACTCTTTCCACTCCATCTTGAAGCTGGACGAGCACTGCGCCAAGGCCAATGCTGCTGGCGTCGGTATGCACCTCAGTATCAGCATCATCGTCAAAATGTGCAAGAACGGGTGCTGACTGCAGGCGCTGTCGTAATTCAGCAAAAGCCGCCTGTTGCTCATTATGCCACACAAATGGCGTGTCGTCCCTCGTAAGGCGTGTCAGGGGTTCCGCTATCTTCGAAAAGCCTTTAATAAACCGGCGATAGTAGGCGCACAAACCCAGGAAGCGCCGGACGGCCTTCTTATCGGCAGGAGCTGGAAACGCGGCCACAGCGGCAAGCTTGTCGGGATCGGGTCGGACCCCTTTGGCGCTTACTACATGCCCGAGGAACTTGAGCTCTTCGTAACCAAAGTGACACTTTTCGGGCTTAAGTGTGAGGCCTGCCGATCGGATGGCTTCTAGCACACTCCGTAGGCGGTGAAGATGCTGCTCGAACGTTTCAGAGAAGATGACCACATCATCCAGGTACACAAGACAGGCCTGCCACTTCAGTCCAGTAAGGACAGTGTCCATCATTCGCTGGAAAGTAGCCGGGGCTGAACACAAGCCAAAAGGAAGCACTCGAAATTCATAGAGCCCATCTGGAGTCACAAAGGCTGTTTTCTCGCGGTCGCGTTCGTCTACCTCGATTTGCCAGTACCCGCTTTTTAAATCGAGAGAAGAAAAATAGTGGGCACGCCGTAGTCTATCTAACGAGTCGTCGATACGCGGCAGCGGGTACACGTCCTTTTAGTCACGTTGTTGAGCTTGCGGTAGTCGACACAGAAGCGTAGCGTTCCGTCTTTCTTTTTGACAAGAACGACCGGAGACGACCACGGGCTGTTAGAAGGTTCGATGACGCCATCGTCAAGCATCTCGCGGACTTGCGTACGTATGGCTTCGCGTTCTTTTGCCGACACGCGGTAAGGCTGCTGGTGTATCGGGCGTGCGTCTTCGTACGTGATGATCCTGTGTTTAGTGATCGAAGTCTGGCGTACCTTGGAAGAATGTGCGAAGCAGGTCCTGAATTCAAGCAAGAGCTTGCGCAGTGCTGTCTGGCTATCGGTGGACAGTTCAGAATTGATGTCGAGATGGCCCAGAGACGTGTCTGCTGTCTCCACTACTTCTGACGTGAAGCAGTTGTTAACGTTTGCTACTGCGTGAGCAAACGCTAACGAAGTGCCGCGGAACAGGTGTCGGTGCTCGTAGCTAAAGGTGGTAACAAGCAATTGGGAATGACCAGCACGAATCTGTATAACACTTCGAGGCACACAAACACCTTGCTTCAGTAGGTGTTCCAAGTTACTTTCGGCCACCGCTTCGCCATCGCGTAAGCCACAGCATGTAACGTTGACGAGGACACTGGCTCGTGGAGGAAGCGTTACACTGTCTGCCGAAACACGAAGTACGTCGTCGCGCCGTTGGCCGTCTTGCACGTCGATTGCTCGTGCGGCAGAGAAAGTGATACGACGCTCTTGCAGATCGATAATCGCGCCGTACTCCTGCAGGAAGTCAACCCCAAGAATAACGTCGCGGGAGAATTCGCGTAAGACAAGGCAGCTCGCAACGAATGTAGATCCTTGAATCTCAACTCTAGTCGTGCAGGCGCCCAGCGGAGTAACGACGTGGCGGCCAGCCGTCCGAATCTGCGAGTTATGCCAGGGAGTGATCACTTTCTTCAGCTGCATTGCTATTTTCTTCGGGATCCGTGGACTCTCAAGTGTGTAACGGTTCGACATCAGTGCTTCCCGTACCGGTTGGGGCGGTTTGAAGAGAAGCGCTGGTCATACCGGTTGATGTGGTGGGAACTGTAGCGTTGACGACTTCTGGAGACAGTCCCCTGATCCTGCGGCTGGCCCGATGCACGGGAGTGTCGACAGGCACTGGATTCGTAGCGCGGATCCTTGGAGGGGTCTGCAACATCCGTGAAGACGCTTACCCCGCACCTCCACCAGTTTGTCGCGAGCCTCGAGAAGTAGCCCTGAAGGTTTAATAAACGTAGAGCAGCTGGCTCTTGGAAGACGTGACCGTCGGGGCTGGCTCGAGCAGAGAAGGAGCGCGCGGTCTTCTTCTTCTCTTGGGCTTGACCCACTCTTGCCCTCGACCCACTACCTACAGGTGGCAATATATATATATATATATATATATATATATATATTGCTACGCCGTGTCACGGCCAGTGAAAAGTGAGCGAAGCGGGAGAAGAGAAAGAGGAAGACGACGTTGCTCCTACGATTGATTGACACCCGCCGGCATATCCCAAGGAGCTACATCTTTGTGCCTTAATCATTAAACGCTCCCTTAGCCCTCTCCCGAGGCCGTAACAGATTGGTGGACGGTGCTGGGTAATACGAACCCAATGACGGAAGATCTACTCCCTGGTCGTCGCCGCAGCCGCTGCCTTGCCGGACTTCCGCCTTCGCCGATCGAGATGATGTCCCAACTCCAGACCTCTGATGCATCGGGGGCAACTCCTACGGGTCCCTAGCCGTACTACCGAGTGCCGCCAAACTTTGGCGTAACCTCAGGAGAAGACGCTGACGAATGGCTCAAGAACTATAAGCGGGTGAGCAGAAGCAACGGCTGGGACTCGGCAGCGCAGCTCAGTCATGTTTCATTTTCATTGACGAAAACCGCTCTCATGTGGTATGAAAACCACGAGGACATGTTCACCACTTGCAATTGTTTTGTTGAGGAAGTACACAAGTGATTCGGCGATTCTAACGCGAAGAAGAAGCGAGCGGAGCAGACATTGGCTCAGAGGGCACAGCTTCCAGGGGAGACATGTACCACATATAGAGAAGAAATCTTGAAGCTGTGCAAGATAGTGAATCTTAGGATGACTGAAGAGGACAATGTTGGACACGTTCTGAAGGGGGTAGCCGAAGACTTGTACAATTTCTTGATTGGCAAAGAAAACCGGAACTCCGTGACCGACGTGATGCAGCACTGTCGGACATTTGAAACGCTGAAGATGTGACGGCTAGCTCCGAAATTTGGCCGTCTGTCAAACGTCCCAACAGTGGCTAGTGTCGACACTATGTCGCCTAATGACCTCTCATCGACAATACGCCAGATTGTACGGGAAAAATTGCTTCGATGTCAACAAACCTCTCATTGCCCCAGCGCCTTTCAGGACGGCTATTCGAGAGAGACAGCACGCGCGCGAATGCCAGCTGCTCCGGCCCCATGGCAGCCATCAGTTATTGCGGCAGACGTCGATGAATGCAAGGCACACTCCGATCACTTGAGTACTCCGATCGGCCACCCTCCAATTACGAACGGCGTTTTCGCTCACCTCGTTTCACTCAACGAACGTCGGCTGGCTACCGTCGCCATGCATGAAGAGCGATACTGATACCCAATGCCTTCTGACAGGACTGGTCACTCCGAGCTGCCACGGGTCTCTCGACCTCCGCCGGTGTGTTACAGCTGCGGCGTCCCGGGTCACATCTCGCGCTTTTGCAACAACCCCCCTACATACCAGCGAGATCCCTTGCTCATGTCTCCCCAGCCTTTCGACCGGCCGTTCTCTACACCACGGCCACCAAGCACGCCCACCAGTTTACGCTACCCCTCATCGGCCTCTGATCGAAGCTTAACGCCGCCTCCAGCCCCACGTGCCATCGCCGCCGGAAAACTAGTCGGCGCGGCCAATGGGGGTGAGGCCGCAAGATACCAGGCATATTCGACAGATATACCCCCGTCAGTGTTTATGCTGAAGAACAAAGTTCATGTACTTGTTGATGGTGTACCTACCATGGCACTTGTGGATACAGGCTGGACGATTTCTGTGATGAGTGTGAATTTTAAGAATCTTCTTGGACTGAAAGTGATGTTTTGTATAAGCCGTGGTGCGACATTCCATGGTGTGAGCGGTGATGCGTTGTGTCCGGTGGGAGTTTGCGCTGTGGACGTTTCTTTGTGCGGCTAGGTATTTTCCACAGAATTCGCGGTTATTGCACGATCTACGCGTGACGTTATTTTGGGAATCGATTTTTTGCGGGAGTGTGGGGCAACTGTTGATTGTAGAAGTAGGCACCTTTCCGTGGATGGTAGTTTCCAAGCTGCGCTATTGGAAAATTCATCCCGTGGTGAATGCATCTTTTTTGTCTCCGAGGACAAGGTCGATACTGCCTTTTCTGCTGCGTGCATTCCAATAACCTGTTTTAGTGTTGACCTTGCCATGTTCGACGCGACGCTTGAACCGATTCGTGCGACCTGTGTGAAAAAGAACATTTTAGTTCCCCATTGCGTGGTGTCTGTAGTTGAGGGCCGCGCAGGTGTGTGGACAATCAACAGTTCAGTGGAGCCTGCAGTGTTGCCTCGTGGCATGAAACTTGCTGTCTTCAAACCCGAATCCTCTACGACGCTTGTTGCGCTTGTTGATGCTACAGGCGAGAATGGACATCTTGGTTCTCAAGGTTCAGCCCATTCACAACTTCTACAAATGATCAGCAAGTCACTCAGCCAAAGCGAACGTCACACACTCCTGGGCGTTCTGTTCAAGCACTTCAAAGTGTTCGACTTTTCAAAAAGCGGCAAAATGCCTTTAATACCAGCGTCTCGAACACGTCATCGGATCAACACCGCTTCAGCGCATCCCGTACGGCAGAAACCTTACAGTGTACCACCATCTGAGCGCACCATCATCGACGAGCAAGTGCAAGAGATGCTAGGAAAGGGAGTAATTCAAGAATCCGCGAGTCCCTGGGCCGCTCCGGTCATTCTTGTGAAGAAAGACGGTACGTGGAGATTCTGCGTTGACTATCGCCGACTGAATTCCGTAACCAAAAAGACGTCTATCCGCTGCCCCGTATTAGTGACGCCATCGACTGCCTGCATTCCGCTTCTTACTTTTCTTCCATGGATCTGAGAGCCGGTTATTGGCAAATTCCAATGCACCCTGATGACAAGGAAAAAACGGCATTCGTTACGCCGGATGGGCTGTATGAATTCAACGTCATGCCGTTCGGATTGTGCAATACACCGGCTACATTGGAAAGGTTCATGGACACTATTCTGCGTGATTTAAAATGGCAGATTTGTATGTGCTACCTTGATGATGTCATAATTTTTGGACGCACATTTCAGGAGCACAACATTCGTCTAAATATTGTACTCAACTGTATTCAACTGAATTGGACCCGACCCACAGGAGACGGCAGCCCTTGAATCATTCGAGCAACCTCAATCTGTCAAACAGCTTCGTAGCTTCGTAGGGATCTGCTCATATTTCCGGCGGTTCATACCCGGTTTCGCGGATGTCGCTCAACCCCTCACGAATCTTCTGCGTAGGAACACTCCGTTTCAGTGGACTGCTGAGTGTGAAGCTGCTTTTCGCGAGCTGAAGTTTTTGTTAACTTCACAGCCAATACTCCGGCACTTCGATCCCCAGTTCCCCCTTTTGAAAAAGTCGGCATAGACCTGATCGGGCCGTCTCCGCGTTCTTCAAGAGGCAACCAGTGGATCATTGTGTGTGCCGACTACCTGACGCGGAATTTTGAAACCGCGGCCCTATCCTCCGCCAGTGCTGCGCAGGTTTCTGATTTTATGCTTCATTTAATTATACTCCGACACGGGCCACCTCGCGTGATAACAAATGACCATGGTAGCCAATTTATTGCCGGTGTTGTGGAAGAATTGCTGCACTCGTGTGCCTCCAAGTTCCGACACTCAACAGCTTATCATCCACAAACTAGTGGCCTCACCACGCGCACAAACCGAACGCTGATCAACATGTTATCAATGTACGTTGCTTCCGACCGCAATAACTTGTGTGAAGTATTACCGTTCGTGACGTACGCTTTCAACTCTGGGAAACACGAAACGACCGGTTTCAGCCCTTTCTTCCTTCTTTACGCGCGCCAACCTCGTCATACGCTGGACACTATCTTTCCTTTTGTCATCCATGACAATTTTGTCTATCGCCGAGACTTTGTGTCGTGCAGAAGAGGCTCGTCGACTTGCTCGCTTACGTACATTGGCCGCGCAAGACCACTCTAAAACACGCTACGACAGTCTACACCAGCACGTTAGCTACGTTCCCGGTGACTTCGTGTGGCTGTGGACTCCAATACGCAGACATGGCTTGAGCCAAAAGCTACTTGCAGACTATGCCGGGGCGTTCGTTATCCTCGATCGTCTAAGCGATGTGAACTACACAATTGCACGTCTCACTTCAAATGGCCGTCGTTCATGCAAGACTGAGGTGACGCATGTTGCCCGCTTGAAGCTGTTCACACGAAGGAAGCAGGAGTGACTTGCCCAGTGGGCTTCGTCTGGGAGAGGAGGAATGTTACGCCGTGTCACTGCCAGTGAAAAGTGAGGGAAGCGGGAGAAGAGAAAGAGGAAGCCGACGTTGCTCCTACGATTGACACCATCCAGTATATCCCAAGGAGCTACAACCCAGAAACTGGTCGTCTTTACAAGGCTCTTTGTGCCTTAATCATTAAACGCTCCCTTAACCCTCTCCCGAGGCCGTAACAATATATATACCAGGAGCGTGGAAGAGACTACAGGTGATGCGAGAAACTCGTTCTGACCTTTGAACTTTCGTCGCATGTGGATAATGCCCTCGAGAACTCTCTGGGCGTCGCCACAATACCCTCTTGACGGCTGTAATTGTCCATGACAATCCGCAAAACATTGCAGAAACTACCACGTTAACTTATCTACTAACGTAAAACCATCGATAGAACAGGTAGGTAGAATGGTAGAGAGGAGGTAGGGAGAGTAGGCATAGGATTAGTATTGAATTGAATTGAATTGAATTTTATTGACATGAAACAATTTACAAAAAAGGAAATTGCAATAATGCATCTGAATCCCTAGCCAGAGGCTAGTTGGGATTCATTCAAGTATAATTATGAAAAAGAGCATGCCACCTTGTTAGTAGAACCGACGCAGCCACGAAAGGAGTGATTAGCGGCCTTGCCACTCTTCTGGCGCACTTACCAAACGCGGGAGGAGGGCGGGAGAATGATAAGGAGACGTTTGAAGGCGAGAAAACGTTACTACGCCACACGACAGCGGTTGCGGACAAACTGGATAAATTTAAATTCAAGGTACCGTGTGGTATGTTTCTGCAATTTCTGAAAAAAAAAGAAACACCTTGCCAATTTGTCAGGCGGACAACTGACGCCCGGTGTGCATACTCAAAACATCATTAAAGCACGGTAGCGTCCAGGTGACACTTCAGAAGTGGTGTCGGAGGAGAAAACTAGAAGGAGGAAAGTACTACGCCAGTGCAAGGTAACAAAGGCGAAAGTCATGGCCTTGCAGGGTTGTGAACGAAGTGGCAATAGTGGCCAAACTTCTTATTGGACCATAATGGTAATAGGGCGAGAAGAGGTCGTGGTTTACCCAGTTTCACGGTGAGAGAAAATACACAAGTTGAAACCCTCCTCAACACAATCGTGGCTGTCCTTTGCATAATTCAAAGAGAAAAAAATCGCGCTCAAGCTTGAACTGCTTTTGAGTAATGAACAATATATACGCGTCTCAGAGGGCTCTTTTCCACTGGTCACAGGAAAAACCGCACTAATGATGTAAAGGAAATGCTACAGCTTCTCATATTTGAGCAACATATTCCTTCTTTAGGTCGACACAGGAAATGATCAAAAAGTCTGACGGTGAATAAACGTTCTGCGTCGATTTCCGACGACTGAAAAAAATAGCTTTTTGCGGAGTTTGGAGAAGTCGTTGTCAGCTTCATTTCTTCTGGGAAGGAAGTTTTTATCAAGCGTTAATCTTGCTAAGTGAACCTGGCAGATACACTATCAAGTTTGTACATTCCCACCTTAAATTTATGCCTTATTGGTTGAAGATCATGACAGCCACGTTCACAAAGCTTTTCAGGACTGCAGCGCCAGGTTTTTTGTCGTGTTGGTAAGTGCAGTGACGACGTATTCTAACACAGGGCCCGGACTGCCTCATGCATGGCCAAAAGAAGCAGAAATGCTAAAAATAAATATCGCAGATGACTGGAAAAAAGTAACGCAGCCAGGAATACATCATACTAAACACAAGTCTGAAAGTTTCAAGAAAGATGGTAGTCGAGCGCTAAATTTCCCGATGTTTTTTTTTCCTTCTACGGATATGTACGTTTGGTTAGAAACACTCGCTGATAAAGTGCTCCCCCTGGACGAGTGCGCAGATGTGTCTCATTTTGTTGACGCACCAACGGCGGAACCGCCGTAAGAAAATGTAAGAAGCACATTAGCAGTGGTGCGGAGGGGATACAGCGAGACTTTCCTTCTAGGCATTACCCATTTTGGTGATGCGTTGGACCATGCAGCCAAACGGCTCCATTTTCTGCGCTTGTAATACCCCAGACCTCAACAAAAACCTGACAAATTATAGTGTTCAAATAGCATGCCGACTTGCTGCTTCCATTGAATTCAACTGTAGTTTGCAGAATCATACCCTTTTTTATGTGCACTTTATTTCCTTTTCGTTCACCAATCTGTCGCATTGCACGCATTGCAACAACGCATTGCAGTTATACTTTGCGTGAGCCCTTGTCCCGTTAGTGCTAGCACTCAGAGCTATCTTGGTCCTTAATGACGTGCATTAATGACCAAAGAGCAAGGTGACACAAACAATCACACGTGTTAATTTACTCCTAAGAACATGCCAGGGTGGCCAAATTTCTAATAATAACAAAACGTAGCATACGTACATATCCCGCGTCTGGTTTATTGCCTGCAAGCGAAAAAAAAGGAACGTATACATTAATATATTAAGAATGCGTGCAGCTAATTTTCAGTGTGGTTTCAGACTTCCCTTTAGCAAGAAATATATATATATATATATACAGGGTGTTTCAGCGAACACTTTCAAAATTTCGTTAAGGTTGCCTGTGGCAGATAGCACAATTCTAGTTAATGAGCTTGTCTACTCGAAGAGGCGGACATTACTTGCCGAAAAAATTGCAATGCATAATCGACTAATTAACAAAAATTACTACTTAAGTTTTGAACCAATTACCTGATGGCCCATATTGCAATTTACAAATTGTAGCCGTGTAGTTCGCAAGGCGGATCCACTTAGATTTAATTCTCAGAATGACACCAGGTTCGAGATATTAATTCCCGAACTTTGTGTAGAAATGCATTGGCGTTCCAGTTAATTTTGTGCTTCAATTCAAAAAGCGACGTTTTGTCAAGAACCTAACTGGAACGCCAATGCATTTCTCCGCAAAGTTCTTGCGTGCTGTTAAGCACGCAAGAAGTTCCGAATATTCTCTCAGAATTGTCGGCATTCTTTTCAGTTCCACGGACACTTATATGACATTTGTAGCCATGCATTTCATTTAGGAAATAAATACCGCTTTTTAAACTTATTTATTATCAATTGCATATGCACCCTACCTGTAATAAAGCCATTACGGCGTTGCAGAAATTTTGTAAATAAAGTTAAGAAAACATGCGTCAATGTTCCAGACAGCACTTTACCGACGTGGACGACACACATTCCTAAAGCACCGTCGGTAGAGCACTCCACTAAGAAGTGACAGACGCACCCAAGCAGTGACACGTATGTTGTTGTAAGAACCCATGTTATCAAATCATAACTATGCCAATAAAGCAATGCAATATTAAAACACCCAGAACGATTTGCCGGCACACACACACAAAAAATGCAAAAGCATGTTGTAATGATGAATGTAATGCATGGCGCTGAGTTTCAGCCATTACATCCACAGCTGAAAAGCGCGCTTTTATCATTCATCATTTTGTGCTTGAGTTCATGCGTCAGTCAAACCAACATACCATCTTCTCGTAAATATTCAGTGAGAACTCAGGTATCGGCCATGATCTTGGTGGAAATGACGTTCACTGCGAGCTCACGTTGGGGCAATATCGTTCACCCCTGTTCAAGTAAACACGGAGTCCTTGTCAGGAAACGTTTCGTCGTCGGTAGCAGTACCCGAACACGGACGTCGCAACCAATGCCTTGCGGCACTCGTTCATTAGTAGTGTCATTTGTCACCAGGAAATTTTACTGTGACGCTGCCCATGACCAACACAGCTCCATAGAGTCAGTCTAATATAACGATGATTGAGATGCATCGGTCACCACAGCACATCGTATACTCATCGCACGCATAAAGAGAAAAACTTATGGAGCTTAGGCAACTGAAGCACTTCTTCGCACAGTTGCTGTACCGATGCCCCGCCCTCGGCGACACAGTCTACAAAAATTCTGCTCCCTTGTGCCAAATGGAGAAATAAATTATCATATTTCGGCCCTTTGTGTACACCTTTAGTTTCTCAGCAAAGCTGCACTGTGATTGAAATAAAAACGAAGATATCTTGAAAGAAATACTTGAAATCTGGCATAACGACATTTTAATGCATTCGTAAGAGGGCAACGGGTACACTGCAGCTTGTGCCCAGTGTACCTGATGGTACACTTGACACAATTTCCATTTTCCTTTGCTTTGGAAGACGCATATTTTCCTTCAGCACATTGGAATCAAAAGTGTTCGGAAAACAATGGGCTCAACGGAAAACAGCATGACAGACAGTAGCTGTCGTGTCGGTCTATAGGTAGTGGCACAACTATTCCACTGTGCAGCTGTTGCTGTGAGGTGCCTTCGCGCTGTAACGTGGAACTTTTTGAGGGAAACGCTGTTTTACGCATTGAAGCACAAAGTTAACTGGAACGCCCATGCATTTCGTCGGACAATTTGAACATTAATATCTCGAAACTGGTTCAGTCCTGAGAATTTGCTCCAAGTGGATACGCCTTGTGAACTCAGCGGCTAGAATTCGTAGATTGAAAGATGTGCCATAAAATAATTAAATAAAATTATTTAGCGTATTTATGTTAATTATTCAATTAGGCGTTTTGATTTCTCGTGGAAGTAATGACCGCCTCATCGAGTAGTCTAGATCAAGGATTACAATTGGGCTATCTGGCACAGAGAATTTTTAAAACTTTTGTGCAGCCCAGATGAGTGGGCAAGAGAGCAACATAGGCTGCATAGATCACGCTTGGCCCGTTTGCGCTTCGCAAGTTTTCCTGTCATCCTTCTTTATGGTGTGCCTGCCTCCTGCTCAGACGACGTTCCTTCAACTCTGGAAAGTAGGGACGACACCGAAGAATGCTACGCTTTTCCGGGTATTATTCTGGATGTTTGCCCAGCACCGCAGCTCGCTGTCTGCAGGAAATACTCATCGACACTGGCAGCAGTTCCTGAGGCTACCCTTATCTACTTGCCGCAAGCTCGTCACTTCAGTGGACAAGAGAGCAACGTGGGTAGCATGGCTCACGCTGAGCCCGTTTGCTCTTCGCAAGTGTGTAAACGATATTCCTTATATGCTAAAAGATGCGAAAACCCGTACTTGCTGTTGCTCCCTTGCCCATAAGTGTTTTATGAAATTGACTGTGACTGTTTTCTTTAATGTGTCTGCTACTATGCTCCGGTGATGTGGAAACAAATCCCGGGCCTGACACTCGTTCGGCATCATTGCTTTTCTTGGAAGACTTGCCCAATGATCCCGCACAACAAATGGTGGTTGCTTGTAATTTACTGAAAAATTGCATGCTCGTGCAATCAGCAAAAAGTCCGGCCGAGCTGTCCGCTGAAATAAAAGCCATAAAAAGCCGTCAAATGTGTATCAAAATAAAAATGGGCAATGTTCACGAGAGATTGGATAAACTCGCAGAAAAAAACTAAATTGTTCGACAATATGTCTGAAGAACTTAACGGAGTACGCCATGCACTGGAAGGCGCTTACGCCCGCCATGGCTCTTTGGAAGCTCGTCTAGACGAATTAGAGGATAGATCGCGTCGCGAAAACTTAATTTTCTGAGGTATGCCTGGGTCTCCTAAATCGTGAGAGCAGTGTGAAGCACGTGTCACATCTGCCTTTTTTGTGTTGCGGATAATTTGCCTGATAATCCTGTCGATCATGCGCTTGGTATCGGACCTTTCGTCCCCAACAAGTCCCGCCCCATTGTTGTGAACTTTTCAAAATATAAGGTTAAACAAAATGTTTTGAGCGCACGAAAAAAGTTAAAAGATAACAAAATGACTATGAGTGAATATTTTTCACCCGCAACGCATCGAATACGCTCGAAGCTTAATGATTTTGCCAAAAGTCAATCGGAAACGCCAGCCTATCAGCTAAGGTAGAAAACACTTGTCATGAATAAAAAGCATTACGTGCGCACCTCAGAAATAGACAGCGTCACTGAACATAAGAAATTTGCGTCATCTGATAACCGCCGTAAAAATTCCAACGCAATAAAGGTGCGCCAAGCTAGAGATGCACGAGGGGCTGTGGGCAAGATCAGTCACACACATCTGTACTCTTTACTAATGTTTGAGGTCTGTCTTATAAGCGTGACCTTTTAAACTGTGCTATTGATACTTGCGACGCACACTTGGTCGTATAGACAGAAACCTGGCTTTAGCCGCAGGTAATCGATAATGAACTTTTTTCGTCAGTTTTTAAATGCGAAGCATTTCTTGGCGAGCATTTGCTACTTTGGCAGTATCTATCCATCTATCTATCGAGGCGCTTACGTCTTTGTGCTCTCAAGGTAGTTTCGTTAACTTGGTATGTACTAAAATTGACATACTATGACAAGAGTTTATGACGAACATAAATTATATGACATGACAGGAATGTCATGGCATGCGTGTCATGTAGGTCATGAAAGAGCCGCCTGATTCTTGGTAGCGGAGCGGAGCGTAAGCAGCGCTCTGCTAGTTTTAGCAGAGCGCCGCTTACGCTCCGCTCCGCTCAGATTTCACGCTCTGATACCCGTGCCACACGGGTAAAGTAAAGTGCACTTTGAGCGAGTGCACTTCAGCGCGCTGAGTGTCACTTTGGCGGTGTGCTGCTAGGGCGGTGTGCTTTTGGCGGTGTGCTGCTAAGAAAAGTGTTCTTTCAAATTGATGACCATGGCGACCGGGAGTCAGACGGGAAAGCATATGTTTATTAATATAAAAATGTGTGCACGAAAACAGTTTATTATTGTTAAAAACAACATTTACAATCCACCTTTATAAGCGCCGGCAACGACGGAAACTTGACCAGCAACAGTCAAAACGACTCGATTGGCCAAACAACTGCGCAGTCATTATCGGGCGCGGTCGTGAACAGGCCGAGAGCAAGAGTAGTTTTTTTTTTTGCTGTTCTTGGTTTTTTTGCGGTGTAGCACATTTTATTATCCTGTAACGTTAGCAATTTAAAACAATGTTATTAAAAATTACTCCTGACTCTTCTTTCAATATCACTTTATGTATTTTCTAAGCATTGCTAACGAGGCTACACACTTTGCCGCCGCGAAGTGAGTTCGACGAACACACTCGCCGGCGAGTGCACTCTGCAGTGAGTGTCACTAAACGTTACCGTGTGGCAGCCTGCGAATGACACTAGCCGCGAAGTGCACTCGCTCAAAGTGCACTTTACTTTGCCCGTGTGGCATGGGTATGAGATACTGCAGGGTACTGCGTAGATGTCGCATTTGATAAGCGCGTCTTTCGAGACGCAAGCGACGCGCTATCATCTCGGCTGCAAAACGACAAAGATGCCAAGTAGACACGCTGTCACGCTCCGCTCAGTCGGCTTTGTAGCGGAGCGAGGGATGCGGTCTTCGTTCCGCTGCCAGTATGAGCGTTGTGTGCAAGCGCAAGAGCGTTCCCGCTAAGCGGTTGTGTGGCATTTGCTAGCATATGCCAGTAAGAGCGGAGCAGACAGCAAGCGCTCAGTTAAAACACTCTACTGTCTACTATCTCAGAACGGGAAATGTGAGCGGAGCGGAGCGCGCTCTGCTAAATCTGTCTAATGCAGCATATACATAGACAAATTTTGACCTGCCTAACCATGTTGAGCTTGCATCGACACATGCATGTTGATGCTTACATCGACTCACTCTCACATCACAAAATGGCTAAATACGAGCAATTAGCGCCCAGACACGAATTAATACAGCGAAAGAACGCACACTTTATCATATAAAAGTGCCCACAGCCCAACCTTAGTTGCAAAAGCAACAATGCGAGCGTTAGTTTTTTGCTTCAGCAATTTCATGTAATGATCCTTTACGAAGATAGGTCCTCCTATCGTTACGTTGGCCTAGCTTTCTGAGGCACTTCATCTGTGTTTATTACATTTCTACTACGTTTATTACCATTAGGCGCGCACGTATATTGCAACGATGACAAATGTTTAAGCTCACTACTTAGGAAGTCGTGGCTTATCGCATTCACAGCTGCATGCTGCGAAGGAAATTTAAATAATTTCCTCCCCTTCTTTCGAGGGCACATGATATCTGATTAGCTTTACAAGATGGTAATTCAAACTTCTAACAAAAAACCATGGAGTCCATGATGATGTGTGGTGTTTTATGCATGGTGCAAGGGCCAAGTATTACCAAAGAGCGCCATGACCAATATTAATGTTATCGATGAGCTAATAATATGGTCGACAATTATTTCCTCAAGGAAATACATGCTGTAATAGGGCCTAAAAACTGTCGCTGTAAATCGCGTAAAACACATAGGTCCTAAAATAATGCCATTGACTGGTTAGTGAAGTGGGCTTTGGCAATCGGGTTACGTTAAAAACGTATGTTGTAACAAATATAAGAGTGACACTAGCGCTTGAGAGAGCCCTTGAATACGAGGGTTATTAATCAGTTGCTAAAATTATCTGGCCAATTATTTTCAGGGCGTCTGTTTCACTTAAGGATTCTAAGACTGTTTTCAGTTTAAAAAGCGGTTCATAGCAAAGAAAATATGCCGGGTGAAGGGGTATGTTTTCGCAATATGCAGAAGGTAAATACCTTTTCCTCTCTACTTCTATTGAAGGGCACTGAATAAGAAGATGGACAACTCTCAGAATATTGCCGCACTTACTACAAGTCGGAGGATTGCTCCCAGTCAAGAGGTAAGAGTGAGTACTGTAAGTGTTTTCTTTATGTCGTGCAGTTTTCGCAGATATCTAGTTCCGTAGTTTTGGTTTTTAGAATGTGTAGCTTATTTATTACTTGGGTATCCGACTCTCTTTGCCAATGCATCCTCAGCTTATGGCGTAGAATAGTTTAAGGTCTGTGGCAGGAATGCTGATATATGCGTTTATGTTTCTAAAGGTTACTGACGTAGCCTTTTCGTCAGCAGCTTCATTGCCTTTTATACCTTTGTGGCCAGGTACCCAGCATAGGACATTCACTTGGTTACACATATATGCGGAGCACAACAAACTCTAAAGTTCGTTAAAAACAGAGTTTTTGTGTTTTCGTAGACTGATTAGTGCTCCGACTACACTTAAGGAGTTCGTGAAGACAATAACCCTAGCGACATTTATGAGCCCTATGTGTTGCATAGCCGAAAGTATAGCGTATGCTTCCACTGTAAAGATATTTGTGTGTGGATTTATCGGCCCAGATGTTGAAAATAAGGGCTCGAGAACTGCGTAAGCAACACCAGCAGGGGCATCTGTGTAAAACTGAGCACAGGAATACTTCTAAAGTTCAAGAAAGTGTTAATATATTGTGCCTCAGGTGTTTGTTTGGATATTTCTATGAAAGAGATGTCACACTGAATAGTCTGCCATTCCCAAGGCGGTGGACGCCAAGTAAGAGCCATTAGTACATTCTCTAGAAGAGGCATGTCTGTTTTTTTCTGACAGTGCTTCCAACCGGAGGGACAGAGAAGGCCAGTTGGCTCCGCGGTTACGGAACAGCCTGACAGTGGACATGTCGCGAATGGTAGCATGACATGGATGCTGGATGTGTGATTTACCTTTCAGGGCGTAGGAGAGACTTAAGGGGCCCCTAAACCACCCAGAGGTCGAAATTGAGTTGTGGTGTTGCAGTTGTGCACGAGTCTACAGCGAACACGTAACCGCGAGAATTTTTCGAAATGGTGCCGTAATAGTGAAGTTACACGCGTTTGATGATCGAAAAACGGCCCTCGCTCGTTTCGCTCTTGCCTTCGCTACTCTCCTCGTTGTCTGGTCTCTCCTCCTCGCCAAGTGCTGCTCCCAGTGTCACGTGACATACGTCATTGCCAACGCGCTTCTCAAAACGCCTCCCACTTCCGGTTTAGGCACGTCCACGCTAGCGGCAAATATACCGACGGCGAACCGGCCTCCCGTGCCCTAGAACGTCTGCCGCGCGAGAGGTGTCTGAAGTAGACGGTGGTTCAGCCGGCGCACCGCCCGCAGCACGATCAACGGGCCAATCGACGACTGCGAAGCGGCGCGCCTCCGCCACCGGCGACGAAAACATCGGCTGCAGCTTCTGTTCTAAGCAAAATATTTTTCCCTAGACAAAGTGATGCGTAAATTGTATGTACATTTTAGTAAGAACGATATCCACTCTCAAACGTTAAACATGAACTCGAGAGCTCCGATACATGTCGAGCTCAGCTGCCGTGCACGACTACCGACGGGAGACGACCGGTTCGGCTGTGCTCGCATTGCAGCCGATGGCGCCGCTAATATAAGCGTGTTTTGTTCTTCGTGTACAATTATTTCGAAAGCGATAACAACGGTAAGAAAATATTGCGGCTTGTGAGCGTCGGTAATTCATTCCGAAGCGCGGTCCGTTTTAGCTTTGAAGTGATCCAGAAAAGGCCTAACGACGATATCGGCGCCGTCGAGCGATCGGCGGTGGTGGCGGTGAGCCTACCGCACAAATGGGTCCCGGTCTCATCCTCTCTACGGCAAGGAAGTTTCGCTGCTCGCCAGGAAAACCACCGTCGAACGGCGGCCCGCGAATGGCAAACGGTATGCGGTGAGTTACCGTGTCGGTTACGGGAACGTGGACTCAGCGCTTCTCGTCTACCTGCTGTTGCTGCGGTGCCGGCCCGTGCTCATGCGAAGCGTACCGCTATAGTCCCTGTGTTGCGCGCTCGTATAGAAAGGCCATCACTGTCGCACTCTGTTCGCGCAGCTAATCAGACCACTAAGCACGACTGTGTTGGAACGCGAGCGATTTGGCACTTGCATTATGGGCTGTAATTACCGATTTGCAAGGGCGCACAAGCCAATAACACGACAAGGAAGAGCAGGGAGCGCGCGTACCTGCTAGCAGACAAAACGGAAGTCGTAAGTTCTTGTTCGACTAATGGGCATCGTCCCCGACGCTGACATCACCAGATTCACCCTGCTGACATCGTGACAACCGCTGGGGATACCGGAAATGCCAGGAGAGGAGGACGGCATTGTTTCTTTGATTTTGTGGCGCGCCCGCGGCGCGTAGCGCTGCAGCGTTTGACATCGTTGATCGGGACGGCATTCTGAACTCGATGCACATGTTTACTTGAAATGTTCAAAACAATATGTGAGGTGGTTTAGGGGCCCTTTAAACATGCCCTTTGGAGATCTAGAGACCACTCGTTAGACCTCGTTAGACTTAACGTACGGGCATTCAACAGGACTAGTCCTGATGGCACCTGTAGCAAGACGGATACCCAAGTGGTGAACGAACCTAGCATCTTCAAAGCACTAGGCGTAGCAGAGTTATAGAGTATGGCTGCGTAGACAAGGCGTGACCGTATGAGACTTTGTACAAGCTTAAGGGGCACCTTTTGTCACTTCCCCAAGATATCCGGGACAGGATCTTCAGTAGATTCATTGTCGTCAGGCACTTTGCTTTCAGATATTTTTCAGATATTTCAAATGGAGATTAAATGTTAATTTAGAGTCTAAAATGAGGCCCCAAAATTTATGTTCATGGCTCACAGGTAGTTGTTGCCGATTAGGATAAATAGCGGGGTGATGAAATATACCTCTCTTGTTCGAGAAGAGAACACATTTGCTTTTTTGTGGGCTTAGTTTAAATACATTCTCGTCAGGCTGCTTAGACAATTTGTTTAGCTCAAGCTGTACATGTCGCTCGCAGATAGAAATACTACATGATTTAAAACTAATTTGTACGTCGTCCACATATACACAATAAAATATTGTACGTGGTATGAGAGTATGAAGAGAGTTGATCTCTAAAAAATTTGAATGGAGCTAAGTACACCACCTTATGGTACGCCCGTTTACCATATAAATGGACGGGATAGGATGTTACCAACTCTAACACGGAACACAGACAGGTAACTTAAATTTGGATGGCATCAGCAAATTGCCTCGGATTCGCATTCCAGCTAGGTCATGGAGAATTCCTATACGCCACGTGGTGTCATATGCCTGCTGCATATCAATAAATACTGACAAAAAGAACGCCTTATGAACAAAAGCATCGCGAATTTTCGTCTCGATGCGGACAACGGGATCAGTTGTGGATCTACCTTCCCTGAAACCATACTGTAGGTCGTCTAATAGTTTGTTACTTTCGAGAAAATAAGAGGCGCTGGTTAACTATTTTCTCAAACAGCTGACATAGGCAACTTTTCAAGGCTATACGCCTATAACTGCTGACCGAAGTCGCGTCCTTGTCGTGTTTTAGTATTGGAATGATTATTGCTTCATTCCAGGCACACGGAATGTAGCCGGCAGAAAACACGGAATGAAAGAGTAACAGTAGTATTTTGTGGGTTTCGGGGTTTAGGTCCAGGAAAAGACAGTATTCTGTCATTTCCTGGAGCGCACATGTTACAATTATTTAGTGCAACCTGAAATTCCGCCATGTTAAATGAATGTTTGTAAGGTTCATTTCTATTTCCTTTCCCATCCAGAGGCAGTCGCTCCGCTTGTTTTCGGCATCTCGGAAATGCATCTGAGTAGTGGGATGAGCTAGAAATTGTTTCAAAATGGGCCCCTAGAGAATCATCTTGGTCCATAAGTGTGTTTCGTTGTGTATTTACTAATGGTAGAAGATGAGTTTCGCGGCCTTTTATTTTATTTACCCTGTTCCAGGCTTTTATTTCATCTGTATATGAATTGATGCTAGAGATGAATTTGTTCCAACTAAATTTTAGCACGGCGGTGCGTTCTTCTACCTTCCGACTTTATTTTCTTGAAGCTGATTAAGTTCTCGGTTGTTGGAGAGTGGGGAAGGTGATTCCAAGCCCTATTTTGATTTTTGCTAGCTTCCTTACACTCCTCATTCCACCAGGGAATACGTCGTTTAGAGGGCGATCCATTCGTTTCAGGGATACTTTACTGACGTATCATCAGTTATAAACGCTATCAAATATGGCACTGCGTCATCGATAGGAAAAGTACGATGTCATCCCAAGTCATATATGTAAGCTCTCTGTACCGTTTCCAGTCGGCACCGTCGACTTTTCAACGGGGCAGATGTGGAGAACACTCATCGGCTTTTGTTAATTCTAAGACGATTGTCAAATCGTCTTAGAATTAACATGAATTAGAAGTAACAAATGGTCACTCCCATATGAATGGTCGATCACGTTCCACTCTAGGTATGGCACAAGTGTACTTGATGCGATACTTAAATCTATAAATGAGTACGTTTTGAGTGGCACGCTGTAGAATGCTGGCTCTTTTTTGTATTTAGCAAGCACGCATCTCTGGAGGAAAGTAAGTATTCAATTAGGCGCCCTCTTGCATCACAACGAGAATCTCCCCAGAGGGTGTTATGTGTATTTAAATCGCCTACTGTAATGTAAGGTTCGGGAAGTTCTGTGATAAAGCTCTGGAGTTCTGTTTTGGAAGGTTGGTAGCTGGGAGTGATTTATAGAGAACTAATTGTTACTAGCTTATGAAACAGCAAAGCTTTGATTGCAACAACTTCAAGTGTAGTTTGCAGCTTCAGATGCTGGCAGGCGACACCTTTATCTACTATTATGGCCACACCACCCGAAGAGGCGAGGGTATCGTTGCGGTCTTAGCGATTGATCGCATATTGTCGGAGAAAGTTTGTGTGTGAAGGATTGAGGTGTTTCTATTGAACACACAGCAGGCTTGGATTTAGCTTATGCAGTGTTTCCTGAATGTTATAAAAATTGTTTTTTAGACCTCTGACATTCCAATGTACTATCTGTGGAGCCATATTGGAAGTGTTTTGTGGTGTGTGTCAAAAGAAACGAATTAGGTTAGTTCACGAGACCTTTCGGGGCCCTGTGATACGGGATTTTTTTCCTAGTGTGCTCGACGGAGCTGAGCCGTTCTTTCGGCGTCTGAGACGCCGGAATAGTGCTACTTGCGTCCATCGCCTCTTCAGAGGCGCTGGATGACCCCCGCGCGGAGGGCACATTCGGGGGCTTTTCGGGCCTGTCTGCACGAGCAGTGGCCCTGGTAGCGGCATGCCCAGAGGTCTGCTGGCTCTTCGCGGCAGGGGACGGAGCAGTACTGGCTGCTCCTGCCAGGAGCGCTGACGGCGGAACCACTATCACACGCCGTGTGACTCGGGCGGCCGCCGAAAGATGTGGCGCTGCCCCCTGGCGCGTCACATCACTGTAGGACGAATTCGACTGAATATGAGCAGAAAAACGCTTGCGCGCTTCTGGGAAAGAAATGTTTCGTTTGACCTTGAGTTCAATTATTACCAGCGAAGCTGTTTAAGCCGGCCGCATTGTGTGCCACCTTCCACTGCGTTGTCTGGCAACCACCTTGCGGAGCGTCGCGCACTATGCTCAGGAGAGAGAAAGACAAAATGAGAGCGAGAGAGAGAGAAACGAATTGTAGCCGCACCAACGAGGTAACGCGCACAGGTGCTGCCGACGCCATCCCCGCTTCTCCGTTTCCCCGCATTAGCGCAGAACGCTCGCGATGTTCGTGACTGTAGCATGCGCCTCTGGCAGCGGCTCTGCCGACTCCCACCAGCTGCGCGCTACTGCGCTTGCGTCGTGACATCATCCGGGCGTGTGGTCTGCTGCGCGCCGGCCGTACACTGTGCATAGCTTTCGCCCCACTTCCCCTCCGTGTTGCCAGGTTTGGCTATGTATAGCCAAATTGGGCTACAGGAAAAGATTTTTGGCGTCGACATGGACGAGTTGGCTATGTGGCTATATTTGGGCTACTGAAAATCTGCGACTTGGCTTTGTTTGGGCAATAAGTGGCACCCTAATGCACGCTCCAGAGGTCGCTTTGATCGGGTAGAAGCAAATGTCGAAGGCTTTGTTTAAGCTGGCTGAGCCGTCAGAGCGGTTGTGCATGTGTGCGTGCGCGAAATGACCGCCCCTCCCCTTCCCTTCCCTCTCGGCGCCGTTGTCTGAGCCTGTGGCTTTGATCTTTGATGCACTTAAACTTACACCCCGCTTGACCGTTATGCACCCGATACCCGGGCATGGGGATGAACCTGGAAGTAGTGGGTTTTTCGCAGTACAGTGTACTAACATGGGTATGCTCAGGAAGGGAGAGCAATAACATAGGGTCGCGGCCGTCGGGCAATCGGGACGCCGACATGAAAAAATGGAAGCACGGGTGGATGACACGCCCCAGTGTGTTCATGGCTATGTCTTAATTCTGGATGAAGTATCGCACCGGGCACAGCTTTCGACCTGCTCCACGTATCTGGCGCGAAGCTTTACATCCATTTTCCTTCACCTGCTAGATGAATTTTTGTTCTTGCTTACATTCGAGATTCATTTCGATAGGTTGGACGTAAGATCGGATCCTCCTCAGAGAGGAGAATCCAAACATTGGAAAGTGGGCCAAGTATGCGAGAACGTATAAAATATAATGGGAGCAAACCCACGAGCCAAAGGTGGGTTCTGGTGCTTTTACTTCTAGATGGTTTGCCCGTTGTGTCACGGATGCAGATACTCATTTTGATAATATTGAAACATGTTTGCCACGATGACATCAGTGCACCACGTCACATGAACTTCACCCACGGTGTTAGCTTAGCAGGTGAGGTGTCGCGCTGCTGACTGGAGGACGCGGGTTTGATTCCCGGCCACGACGGCCGCATTTCGATCAAGGCGAAACGCAGGAACACCCGTGTACTAAGATTTAGGTGTACGTTAAAGAAACAGAGGTGGCCAAAATTAATCCGGAGTCCCCCACTGCGTAATGCCATATCGTGGTTTTGGCAGGTAAAACCCCAGCACTTATTAGAGAGTTTTAGAATAGGGTCCTCAAACTTTTGGGGGCCCCAAAGAAATAGCGTCGAAGCCACTGCGCATGCGCAAGACGCAAACTGTGCTTGGGTTTTGCGTCAGGCGCGCTATTTCAGCGATTTATCAGGAGCCCCAAAAGATGCCCCAAAAGCTTTTGTCAACAAACATGGCGGCGCCCATCGAAGCGACGGCTCTAACCTAGCACCGAACTGGGCTCAATTCGTGGTAACGCGTGAAGTAGGCCTAACACGGATAGACTTGGCTGCGTGAAGGTACGTAAAGTTGGTTACTCAAAACTAACCGCAACAAGTTGCTTGCTGCTAATAGAATTAGTTCTAAATTGTATATACACGCGTAAATACAAATTACTCTTATCATAAAAGGTTATATTTGATTTTAATATTATTGACCCAACGCTAACACCCGCAAAGCTCTTTGGGGCCCCAAACGTTGGGGGCCCCTATTCTAAAACTTTATTAGCACATCAACATGATTTGCTTTTTGACAGTAACCAGTTTTCACAGCATAAACACTGTTATAAATTTGTTGTTTACGTTTGCTCTTTGCGTGCTGTCGCGGCTTTTACCATTTCGAGCGAGTTATGTTCGGGACATGCTCGTCGCCGAAAACGACTGTGGGCTTCTTACACTGGTGTGCTGTTTTGCGCAGTAATCTTTTAAAGCCTCGCTTATACCAATTCAGAGAGCGAGTGGCATCTTTTGTCTGACAATTTATTTTAACGCATGTTCTTGCCTTGCTAGAGGCCTAAGATGGCGGCCAGGTTGATGTAAATGAACAGTGTATAGATCATGTACCAGCTAACCCGGGCCAAGCTAATTAAAAAAGTGAAAACAAGATAGGAGGATGAGACAAATAACACGAGATATCATAGCGCGAAAGACTTGTTTTAGCTCATAAAAAAGAAGTCGGGAGCACATCACACATTGCTGGACAGCTGAACTTTTACGCCTAGGCAGAGATGACGTGAGAGATCGGTGATGGTAAACATTATTTTGCGTTCACGACAGCTAAAAAGCAGAGTTGGTAGTTAACATTATTACTGTAAATAACTGTAATTAACTAAACATAATAAATTAGTACTATCTGTCATAAAATAAAAGCACTGATTTCGCCCTCTGCAGCGATTCGCTGGAACTAGGAGCTTCCGGGCCCAACAAAAAAAGTGTTCTGTGCAAGCATGATGTCAATGTTGATGTCAAGGGCCGACCGTAATGGCGGCACGAACATTTTGTTACACCGGGATGTGCAAAAAAAGGTTTGCCGTTGTCGAATGTGAAAATGTATACACAAATGAAACTGCAAATTATAATGGCTATATTTGGCTACGAAAGTAGCCAAATATAGCCATTCCGCTTTGCCGGCTCAGCCAGCTTAAACAAAGCCTTCGATATTTGCTTCTACCCGATCAAAGCGACCTCTGGAGCGTGCATTAGGGCGCCACTTATGGCCCAAACAAAGCCAAGTCGCAAATTTTCAGTAGCCCAAATATAGCCACATAGCCAACTCGTCCATGTCGACGCCAAAAATTCTTCCCTGTAGCCCAATTTGGCTATATATAGCCAAACCTGGCAACACTGGAACGTGCATGAAGTACCCTAGGAATAGTAATCGCTTTAAAGCCCTTGACAGCTACCCAAATGCTGCTTCCACACGTAGCTTGTGTGCTTTGCCGGACACAATTCTATCGAACAAGCCGAATCAGAAAAAGACATCATTAGCAAAAATATGGTAATTAACTTTGATAGTTATTGCGAATCTTATATGCATTTTTACAAGGAACATTAAGATAACTCCATCGTTTAGTAATGTAAGGACAACACTACTTCAAGTGACACTTCTAGAGAGTTTATGTTGCGAGATATGCATAGTGATAATTAACCCTTAGTGTGTTAATTGGGCATTCAAAGGTGACGATATGGGTTTAATAACGAACAATCCTTGTGAAGCAGCCAATGCTGCGGAAAGGAGGCAGGCAGTCTTTTTTTCTTTAACTGAAAATTGGAGAACAGCTGCTATCAGATCCATAGAACTTAAGTGTCATGTAAAATACTGTTGAGTTTCGATACAATTCTCTTCCAGGTTCTCGCGAAAACATATGTCGGAATCGCAAGATATGAAACCTTAACAATTTTTGTTTATCTACGTGCTGGATCGACTTGGTTCTAACTGTGTCCGCTAAACTTTAAAAATAATTCTTGCAAGCAGAATGCGTCCACCTGTGATAAAATTATATGTAAAATACTGTTTGCGAGGGAATGTACTCGCAAACCATTGCTAAGTCAATAGCCCAAGCAATGTTGTAATGCATAATTTAAATTTTGCTTACCAGGCCTTCATATTTGAACTTCAACGTCCGATTCACCATTTCGCCTTCCCGACTGGTGTACTCTGACCTCACGCATTTCATGCAACACTTGAACAAGTTGAGGGAGTACGCCACGAGGTAAAGAGTATCCGTGCTGTTGGCAGGCTGCGAACACCATATTTTATTAGTGGTAACATAGTCCTTAACTTCATAAAAGTTCCAGCAGAATACAAATATACCTACACGTGGAGTTACCGCAGCGTGTATTGCGGAACGAAGGTACAAGGTAACTTCCGGTTACCATTGGTTATTGATCGACATGCGTAAGCTATGACACAACTGTCTACAATCCCACGTCGTAAACGCTACCGTGAATTATTGGTAGAAAGCTGCATGCCACCTTCATGATGCTGACATTTATGTAGGCCAAGTAGTCATAAGAGGCCAGGACCACGAGAAAAAATTTTGAAATTCACAATAAAATATCGGTTGTCACGGAACTCGCATGTCAGGACATGCACATCAACATCCTTCAATACTTTTGTAAATATTCAGCACATGATATGAATTTTATACGATTCAAGTTTAAGAAGGTTTAGGAGATACTATGGAAAGTTTAACGATCGAATGAAGAAAATTAGGTGTAACGTTAAGGGACAACTTGAGAATATTTGAGAGCGACAGGTTGTGGCTGATATTAAAGTAGACATTAAGAGTAACAATAACCGTATGAATGCAGAATTGCGGAGCCACTGCCATGCGAAGTGGTGTAGAGTCGTATATAGCAGGGTTAATAATGCCTGTGGTAAATTTGGGAAACATGCATAAGTCAGATCATGCAAAATACGGGTAATCAAGATGTCTTGTGTGGACATGAAATGGACTAAAAATGAGGGTGAATTTCTCAGTATACCGTACGGACTCCTCTCTAAGACAGCCTTTTGAAGTGCAACTTGCAACGTGAACATATATCAACGCACTGATACTTCTACGCTTACAACTCAAGGTTCTGTTTTTTTTTGTCCTCGATTAACTATATTAGTCATGATGCTACCCGCCGTGGTTGCTCAGCGGCTCTGGTCTTAGGCTTCTAAGCACGAGGTCGTGGGATCGAATCCCCGCCACGGCGACCGCATTTCGATGGAGGCGAAATGCGAAAACAGCCGTGTACTTAGATTTAGAAGCACGTAAAGAACCTCAGGTGGTCCGAATTATTCCGGAGTCACCCACTACGGCATGCCTCATAATTAAATCGTGGTTTTGGCACGTGAAAACCGATTTCTGAAATTCTTTTAGCCGTGATGCTGTATACATTATTTGTCATCGTAGCGTAGTTGTATTATCACAGTGTATTAGGTTCGAATAATGCAAAGTTTGCTTTGAATGACACAGTCGAGCAAAATCTTCAACTTCTATTTCCTGCGTATACCACATGTAGCGTTTTGGAGTATAAATTGTGTGCGTTATGAGCCTGCAGAAGCGATTACCTCCACTCTTCTCGTCCAAAATTCTTTATAGATTCTATTCACTTGAAGCGACAAATATACAGCGTACTCTTCTTCGTAAAAGACCTATAGGAATGCTTACCAGCACATAAGATCTGCATGGATGGTTGCTATTATGAGCATCTGTGGAATAGAATGGTAACGGAAACATAGGGTAATGAAGCGAATGCGAGCATCACAGGACTCTTCACGTACTCAAATACAAATAGTGCTTAATTGCTAGTACGTTGAAAATTATTCATAAACGATGACATTGAAAACTTGTGCTGAAGACGGGAATTATTGATTACATTATTGTAATATTTTGGCCCTGTTATCACAAACATAGCAATATACCTCACCCCGCAGCTGTTCACCGGCGTCCTAAGGAATCAGAAATTACTTCGAAGTGCATTGCACTGATGTCAATGAGCGAATATATTGCGTTGATCATCCGACAAATAGGCTAAGGAAGCTTACGGTGGAATGCGAAAATAAATGTTTCAGAAAAAACAAAGAGGTACTTTGGAACACTTTGACACATTAATTACAAAAATAAGCCAGAACTTTTGCGTTACAGCTTTATGCAACATTTATTATTAGCAAAAAAATTAGCGGCAGTCTTGTAAAAATCAATGTCACTTTCAACATTTCCATGTTTTATTTGCATTTAAAATGCATGACCGACTATATGTGTTATGACCTTTTTACCTTAACAGCTTGCACCAGCTACTCTTGAAGAAGGTTGCACAAACAGATCTAGTTGCAAAAACTTACACACACACGTCTTAACATGCAGAGAATGTATTCGAACCAAATTTCGTTTCTTCGTGGAGATGATAAAGCCACATGCACGTCGAATGTTTTATTCACAACTGGCAGCCCTTGGGTGTCTACATTACGAGATTGGAGCCCGATGAATGTCGTCTGTCAAGTCCTTTCGGCAGGGAATCAACCAAGCTTTTTATGGCTGCCCCAGGGATCGCTTCATACCTTAGGCTGGTAGCCTACAATCGAAAGAAGACACCAATAACGCAGACCCGCAGGCTGCGCCTTATTTTTACTTCACTAACGCATGAGGACTATGCTTTTAGGATGAAAAAACAAAATCAGTCTTCTCCAGCCGAACTTATTATCTCATTTTCTGTGGTCATTTCTAATGGCTTCACAATTAAAGGCTAGCTGATTATGCACATGATTCGTTTGGGTTTTGCACTAACGCCTCACTACGCGGACAGGCGGAGGCATCAAAGCGACGCCTATGAACAAAACCGCAATAATTAATAATTATCCAACACGAGAAGTACTGTCCCAATTATCAAAGTGTCAATGAGAAAGTTGTAGAGCATCCTGAAAAACTCCCGATACAGCTTTCCGTTGCTCAATACGTGCTTACATAAAAGTGTTTTTCCGAGCATGAAAGAAGTCCGCGAATACACGCAATGTGCCTCGAGTGGCCAGTCGTGCAGCAATTCTGCATGTATTCGCGGGCTTCTTTCACACTCGGAAAAACACATTTATGTAGCACGTATTGAGGAACAGAAAGCTGTATCGGGAATTTTTCATGTTGCTCTACAACTTTCTCATTGACACTTTGATAATTAGGACAGTACTTCTCGAGTTAGATAATTATTTACAAATAATTAATTAAATATCAGCAACGAAAAAATTACTGGCGGCTACTCCACTGTACTGGAAACAATACGCACTAGGTTGGTTTCGCGTAACGCCGTTCCTCTTTTTTTAAATCGTGGTGCGTGATAGCTGGGACACCCTGCATATGATGCGTTGGTTTTCATTTATTAGTGACCACAGGACCACCTTATGGTCGCTACGGTACACTGCCATAGGATGTACGGCAAAGGTTGGCACGTTCTTAACCAACACGTCACCAACGCCGCGCGCGTTTGGTGCGAACGCAGGCAAAACGCTGCCGCCGTCGACAACAGTTCTGCGCATTTTTTTGTGTGACCGCACTCAACCGCTGTGCAAACGTTGGCTGCGTGACGGAACGGTTTAACGCAGTCGTCGACTCTGTTAAGGGAGATGCGGGCGAGAGCCCAGAAAGAGTCGGCAGCTCAGGCGGCAGAAGCCGGCAGGGCTGCGCGCATGCGCCGCAGTGGGAGAGCGAGCACGGACACGCAGACTATGGTGCCTCGATGCCGTCCTCGCCCACCGTTCCCCTTCCACTGGGAAGTCACGTTTGCTCTCCGCCGTGTGTTCGCTCCCCGTGTAAGCGTGCGTCTCTCGCCCTGCGCGCTTTCACTCGCGCATACAGCATACGGCCAATGAGAGTTTTTAACACCAAAGTGTTTTATGCCGGGGTCCACCAAGACTTCACTGACGTATTTCCGTCACAGAAATACGTCATAGAACATAATACAAAGAAAGAAACCAGAAGAAAAAGTTCCACAAACATGCAAAATTTGGAAATCGAACCCACGACCTCTCGGTCCGCGACGATAGATCGCCGAGCGTTTAACCCATTGCGCCACAAACGCATTCGCAGAGAGCTACACAGACGCGCCTTATATATCTAACACTCCTCCGTGTACCCGCGCTCTTGCTCGGGGCGGTGCCGCCGCCTACGAGCAGAAAAGAGAAGCACTGCATTATGACACTAACGCGCACCGACAGTGAACGCTTCGGTGGTCTCAGCACTACGACGCCTCGATGCCAGCATTCGAAGGGACGCTGGCATCAAGAAGCACTACCAACGCCACCTAGGTGGCGTTCACCGTACTCAGCACAGCGGAGCGTGGCCTCCGCAATTAGCTCTGAAAATGTTTCTGAAGTTGATCGCGGAGGCTGCAATTACGACGCGCTGTACGCGCTGATTTGACTCGGTGACGATTCAGTTACGTGCTTTGTCTTGCGCGTTGTATTAGTGTGTCAGTTACGTGCTTCGTCTTTCGCGTTGTGCTAGCGTGTGCAGCGTAGTGCAGCTTCCATATGCACGACGGTTGCTCATGGTCATCGACGTTGGTAGTCGTGATGGAGGAGACGTGCCACCAGGCGTCAGCGTGGGTGCATCAACGCCTAAGGGCGCTTTAGCCACAAAACACCGATAGACATTATATATCAATGTGCAATAAACATTACACTACTTCTGTGAAGACACGTTTCACTTTCGTGTTCTATACCGATTCCTATATAAGAGGGATCAACCACATTTTTTTTCTATTGCCGGACGCGACCACCGAAGAGTCTGAAATCTGAAAATTTTACGAAAATGATGAAAATGAATGCTCAGTATGTGATTACACCGAAAAGAAGTAGTCACTCAACTCATTTTTGAGCCGATGGCTTTATTTTTCGCGTTTTTGTGAGCGCGCGCCTCGCCGCCCGACCCGCGGGAGTTGGAAGGCACCCTCGTCGGACAGCCAGCCGGCCGGCCCACTGTTTTAGGAAGCGTTGGCCGGCCGCGGTCATTCGAAGCGCGTCGACGCCGCCATCGCGAGCATGGATTCGAGTTCTGGTGCCTCTACCAGCGATGAGTACACGTCTGAGGTTGAGGACCATTCCAATTTGGCAAGAAATAGTACCGCTTACGCTTGCGAGCCTTCCGCATCAAGCGACGAAGAAGAGCAGGCTACCGTGGAAGTGCCGGTCAGATTTTCGCGAGACATAGTATGAAAATTTCGTTCTGCACCAGACACTTGTCAAAAAATTATTTAGTTCCTCTGTAAATTTGCTTTTTCAAGAGCGCACGCAGGCGACGCAGCTGCGGGGTACTTCTGCACTGCGTGAATGACTGTTTATGCCGTCGGCATGAGCAACTTCTGCGAAGTATCAGTACCTCCGAGACTCTCACGTCCACTTCGCCAGCCGCCCGACAGATGGCAGCACCTGTCTGGCGTTCTCCTCAGTTTCCCCGCTTTTATGCTGTAGAGAAACAGCTGTGTGTGTGTCTGCCACGCTGCCATGAAGGACTGATCCAGTGAGTCGCGCGAGCGCGCTAGCCTTGTATTGTTTTACTATGCTTTGTCAACATTTTTATAGACATCACGGCCTTCGTCCCCAGCCTCGGGCATCTCGTCCCAGCCTCGCCCTCACACTGCTCAAGAAGGCTGCAAGTGAACGTAAACAGTACCGACCATGTTTTCGCCTCCTCTTTTCAAACGCGCCGCTGATCATTTCTGCCTTGCGTTTTCGTGAGAAGACCGATGGCACAGCTTCATGCTTTAGGCGTTGCCTTTTGAGCGGCATGCTGAGGCTTTTCAGCACAGCCGGGCTGGTCACATAATCATCGTCGACGAAGGGATCCGCGCAAATGAAGTCATTTTTTAGAGGTCTCCAGGCTGAGCGTGATAGCTGACAGGCTGGTATCCACAGTTTACGAACGTTCTCGTCTCTGGGAAACGTGTGCGACGGCGTGTCACGACCGACGATGCTGTTACAACAGCAATGTCAGGGCATTTCCTTCCGCCACAACGAACACGTCAAAACCAAACGACGACCGCGGGAAGGCGCATGTAAGACGCACCACCCGCGTGGAGCGCCGACGGGGATAATGTTTCAGACGGACCACGTGCGAAGATCGCTGAAAGAGGTTAAACAAACGCTGCAAGGGACCGACACACCCGGAAACACAGCGGCGGCTGTGGCCGACCTTCGCCGCGCGCGCGCGTGCGGGTGGACGTGAAATTTCAGCTTCTGCTGGCGACAGCTTGGAGGCAAGCTGCAACAGAAAATCGCAAGAAAAATAGATGTTTCTCGTTCTTTTTTTGAAAGCAGCTTGTTGTATTCGTCATTTCCAACAGATTTTGTTCCGACGCAAAAAGCCACCAGCGAACTTACGTGTGTGTATCCCTTTAACAGCTTCGCTGTAAAAAAACCACCGCCCCTTCCACTTCGTGAAGATGGTCGAACAGCGAAGCTGTGTTAGTTACACCGAGTGTTACGAGTGTTAGATGTGCGTGTGTTGCACGGGACAAGGAAACACATAGCTACAAGTAAACATAAGTAAATACAGATCAGTAAGTCGTATTGAAATGTTGCGAGGCGAGAACAGGCAGTGACCTCGAACGCTACTCGACCAATGTCCAGTTCCCGGGTTGAAACCTGCCGAGCCGGCGCCCGAGGCATCGGCTGCAGTCACGGACACCGCGCGTGTTCGGTGCGAACGAAGGGGAAAGCAGGCGGCGTTTTCCAACTCGCTCTACCATACGCCGTTGACCTTCCGGATCCTACGCCGAGTCGACTATATTCAATCGATTACTTTAGCCTACCTGACAGAGCCTTGACCTATATTGTCGTTTCATCCGATCCACCTGTCGCTGACGGCGATTACGTCGTGTCGCCCAAAGCCACCGTCCTCCTGTCACAGAAGGTCACATTCCCCAACACGGTAGTCCGCATAGAAGACAATGCCACCTGTCTTCCTGTGGTGAATTTCGGCCTCTGTCCTCAAGTGCTACCTGAGGGCATATCTCTTGCAACCTCGGCCCTGGCTTCAGACTAATATATTTGTGCCTTGACTGGTTACATTGCGTCGCCTACCTCTACTGGCTCGGGCCCTACAACCCGAGTATTAGAACCTTTCACGACAATGATCGCTCCTGACCTTCCGGTCCACCAGCGCGGACGCACTTTTATTGCCTTCTCGCCTCGTACCTGAAGATTTTCGATCTCGATGACCGCCCACTGGGTCGAACGTTCGGTGTGAAACATCGCATACACACAGGCGATGCCAGCCCGATCTACCAACAGCCCTACCGCCTGTCCTCTACTGAGCGCCAAGTCTTACACAAGGAGGTCGACAAGATGCCTGCCCGGATTACTATTCAGCCTTCTTGTAGCCCTTGGGGTTACCCGGTCGTGCTCTTGAGAAAGAAGGATGACAGCTGGCGCTTCTGTGTCAACTATCGCCATCTAAACAAAGTAACATAAAAAGACGTGTATCCCCTTGTTAAGGATAGATGACGCCCTCGATTGTTTAGCTGGTGTGTGTGTGTGCGTGTGAAAACTTTTTATTTACAAAAGTCCTGAGGGTCGACTATTTCAAGCCGAGGCGGGCCGCACCCACGATGGCACCGTTAGGCCAGCCTTTCAGCGACACCATGGGCCCTCTGGACAGCCCATAGCTGATCTTGAAAATATGAACTCTGTAGCATCTCCTTCCAATGGAGCCATTCTTCTTCAGGGTTGGTGAGAGTCGCAGGGCATCCCGCGAGCATGTGTCTGATCCCAATGATGCCATTTCACGCATGACAATCTTTCTTGGCCTCCCTTTCTGGATTAATTTTATCAAGGTGGTACGGCGTAGGATAAGTTCCTGTTTGTAATAATCACATTGAAACTGCCTGAGCCCTGTTCAGCTTTGAATGTGGCAATTGAAATTGTCGGCGTCCTACATAGTAGTGTTTAGTAATCTCGTCATATGTTAATAAATGATCTCTAAGTTCCCCGGCCTGGTGGTGGATGGCTCGGTTGTGACTGTCACGGCTAGCAAGTCCTCGTGCCAAGTCATGAGTAACCTCATTGAGGTTAGGCCGGGTCTCGTCCACTTCTCCCATATGCGCAGGAAACCATTGGATTTCAGTTCTCATACTCATAGTATATTCAATATGTTTAGCTACAACCGCGGCCACGTAGCCTTTATCGAAACCCTTTATCGCAGCTTTGGAATCTCTGTAAATAAAAGTCCATTTATTGTTGCTGATGGCTAGAGCAATTAGCCACTTGCTCCGCCACCATGGAATCTTTGGTAAATACAGTGATGGCATCTTGCACCTTCCCTTGAATGTTTGCTACTACGGCAGTATATGCTTCTTTCCCTTTCACCCAGGCAGCATCTACGAAAGCCGCCTGTTGATTCTGCTGTTGTATCTCCCGCAAGAGTGCTTTAGCTCTTGCCTTTCTCCTTTCGATATTGTGCTCTGGGGGCATGTTTCTTGGGAGAGGGGTGGTTCTAATCAGATGCCTAATCTCAGCTCGTAACTCGATTGACTTCATCCTGCAAAATATTTTTTCTTCTATAGACCTTCACTTCGGGTACATGCAGATTGTAGTTGACGACATGGACTGTGAAAAGACCGCCTTTATTACACCTAATGCTCTCTATCAGTTAAAGTGATGCCGATCGGGTTATGTAATGCACCGGCTACATTTCAACTATGATGGATGCTCTCCTTCACGTCATAGTGCTCAATGTGCCTGTGCTGCCTCGATGATCTTATTGTCTTTTCACCAACTTTTGCCACGCACCCCGAGTGTCTTTAGACAATTCTTTCTGTTTTCCGCAAGGCTGGGCTTCAGCTCAATTTATCAAAATGCCACTTCGCCCGCCGGCAACTTACTGTGCTCAGACACCTCTTCGATTCTTCCGGTGTCAGCCCCAATCCCGAAAAAGTTGGCGCCGTCAATAATTTCCCCGTGCCGACCTATGCCAACCACGTTCGAAGCTTTCGGGCCCTCTGCTCATACTTCCGCGGGTTCGTACGCAATTTCGCTAACGTTGCGCGCCCTCTCGAAGAACTTCTCAAGAAAGAAGCGTTTTTTGTCTGGGGTCCGGAACAAGCTACTGCGTTCGCTGAGCTTGCCGTGTTGCTTACTTCGCCACTAGTTCTAGCCCATCTTGAAGCGACCGCTCCAACGGAAGTTCGAAACCATGCCAGGGGTCAAGGAATCGGCGCTGTTTTGGCTTAGTGCTAGCAAGGTTGCGATCATGTTATTGCATACACTAGCCGTCTCTGTCCCAAGAGCACCGTATTTGCCTCATTACTTAATGCGAGTACCTTGCCCACGTTTGGGCAGTTGGTATGTTTCGCCCCTTTTTGTACGGCCGGCCATTAACAGTTACCACCGACAATCATGCCTTATGCTGGCTTTCATTGCTAAAGGATCCTACCGGGCGTCTCGGTTGGTGGGCTTTACGACTCTAAGAGTACTCATACACAAATGTGCATAAGAGTGTGGCCGATTCCATGAGGATGATCATTGCTTTTCGCGCCATCCACTACCAGAGCTGCCCGACAGCTGCGAGCATACCTGCGTGCTGTCGCTTACTGCGCTTCAGAATAGTGGGGATGAGCAATGCCGTAACCCCTACTTGCGAGACGTCATAGACTTCAGACTCTGCCCAGGTGGCTCTGCGGAAAAACGCGCCACCAGCGCCCCCACCGCAGCCTTGGAGAAAACTGAGTAGTGCAAAGAGAGCTGTCCGCAAGCGAAGCTGCATAGGCCACAATAGAGCGCCCTCTGTCGGTTGTGTTGAGGCACGGTTTCCTAAAAATAAAGGACCTGGGGTGCTATGCAGGATGCGCCGAGTTTCTCGTTCGCACGAGTTTAACCCGAGTTTGCTCGATGGCAGTCAGTGAACGGAGATAGCAAGGAACGTTCAAGAACAGCAGGCAAAAAGAAATGTCGAGATAAAGCCACGTATGACAACATGAGCGCACCCTGCGCGGCACAGTAATTCCGTGCTTCAAGCACGAAGACTGCGCAGCAAAACGCGCCAGCGCCGCGTATTGTTATCAACGTATTATCACCATTTAGCAATACCGTGACTGCACCGCTGTCTATCTGCACACTTGCAGTGAGCCACTTGCCACACCTTTCTAGGGCGCGTAAAGGGCGTGCCTCCTCTTTCGAGCATTATCTTTCTATCCTCCGTCGAATGCGAACAGGGCACATGCGGTGCATTGTTGCGCCTACACTTTCCCTCAATCGATTACGTTCAAATAGAACAAATAAAATAAGAAACACTTTATTTCTTGAAGTATCTGTTTTTCGTTTGGAATGCCATAAATGTTTGATGACAAACGGAGATCGAGCGAATTATTAACTTTTGCACTTTTTTGCCGCGATTGGCGACAGTGAGGTGAAAGCTTACAAGCGGACACATTTTAGAGGGTCGCACGCACGAGGGAGTTCATACGGTGAGCAGTCGCCAGGGGCACTGCAGTGCTATCCTTGATAGGGTGATTTGATGCCCGCGCTCATCGAGGCACTCTAATCCTTGATAAAGTCAGTCATGTCAATAATCTTTCCATTTCCTGACTATTAGGGGAATGGCAA
Source organism: Dermacentor silvarum (assembly GCF_013339745.2). Classification (NCBI taxonomy): domain Eukaryota; kingdom Metazoa; phylum Arthropoda; class Arachnida; order Ixodida; family Ixodidae; genus Dermacentor; species Dermacentor silvarum. The sequence goes on from NC_051158.1 coordinate 73,933,912, forward strand.
CGCAGCGCTACGGCATGGTTGTTCACCGCAGGAGCTTCACTTGGGCGGCTATTAAGGCCGCCGCTTTACCAACTGAAACGATTAGAGCAACGGTTGTCACTGCAAAATGGCTGTGCGGTATTATAGGGTCCGTAGTGACGCAGCACAGTGAAAATGCGCCCGTTTATCTGCGAGCGGGCAGCCTCCGCGATGCATTGCAAAGAAGAGCGCGCTGCCCAGTGACACAATTCATCGCTTGTCATCGCTTGCCCAGTGAAGGTACACTCGGCCACAAAATATTGCGGGGGGGCGCGAGCGCGTGGCGAAGCGGTCCTCCTCTCCTTCTAGCGGCCCACCCCTGGTGTCGAGACCGACACTTGCGCGCATGCGCGTCCTTCCGTGACTGAAACCGTGCATGTTTCCGCGCTTGTTCCTTGCGCGCCGGCGATATCCGAGTGTAGCCGCGAGGTGCGCTGTGGCGACTTCGACAGCCCGCGCGGGTGCGGCCGCTTTTTGTCGAAACACGACAGGGATCACCATTTTTTTTTGTCGCTTGTCATCCAAAGGCATACATATGGGCAAGAAGCCAGCGCAGTCTTTGCCAGCCCGTATACTAGGTTCATTACTCTGCCACGCTGTTCTGCGGGAGAACGTCCCGTTCTTAAAAAAAAAAAGAACGAAGATTGGCCACGTAAAGGCGCATCGTAGAAAAAAAGAAATGACTTGTTGCGTTTGCGACCGGGCGAGATATATCTGTGCTCGTGTTCCGACAAAAAGCGGCCGCAGCGGTGCGGGCTGTCGAAGTCACCACAGAGCCAATCGCAAAAGGTGCACCTCGCGGCTACACTCGGATATTGCCGGCGCGCAAGGAACAAGCGCGGAAACATGCACGCTTGCAGTCACGGGAGGACGCGCATGCGCGCAAGCGTCGGTCTCGACACCAGGGGTGCGCCGCTAGAAGGAGAGGAGGAGCGCTTGGCCACGCGCTCGCGGCCCCCGCAATATTTTGTGGCCGAGTGTACCTCTGTTCGCATGTATACGCAGAGTTTGAGTGTGTTGTTCTCTCCAATGTGCTTGCCGATTGCTTCTGCTGCTGAGCTAACAGCGATCGCAGATAGTTATAGTAACGACAGCGCAGCAATCGCATTTTGGCGGGTGATGGCTCCTGTGTGCAGTTTGGAAATGAAACTTCCAACGCAGGTAGGGGTTGCAACTATTTATACTGTGCCGTGCTTGTGATGAAGAAATGCCATCGCACTGGGCGTTTCTCGGCGCTGACCGTGTTTGCGACACTGCAGATCCGATATGCCACCGATGACAGAGCAGCCATCTCAAACAACAGCTGCGGTACCTTTACGTTGGAAAACAGTACGCACTGCTCAGCATCGTCATCCACCACGGCGCATCGACGCTTTGCAAGCAGCTACAGTGTCGTTCCGATAATTATTTGCTGTGCGCTGCGTCGCTACAATGCACACAATGAACCATGTTGTGGGGCCATCACAGCCTAAGAAGATAGATGCATGAGCCAGCGAAAGTCGCCGCTTTGTTTTTGATAGTGGTTCTCAGTTACAGTGCATCACCGATGACAGTGTGCTGTGCGTAGTTTCTGTCGGCGGTCAAGATTGTTGATGCCTCTCAGTTCCGCACCACGTCGCTGTTGCCGGAAAATAAGTTGGGCGTGGTCCAACCGTGGCGGGCGCGCGCACAAGAGTTACATGCCTCGCGCGGGGCGTGACGTATGGTTTTGATTGACACGCGAACTCGGGCCAAACTCGTACATCGCGAAACCCCCTTCGAGTTGAACTCGGGAACATGGTGGCGGCAGCAGCAGCCTGTGTAATCGCATCCAGCGGCAGCAAGCGTCAATATGACCATCTGGACCCGTTCACCTACATGTCTGACGTACAGTTTCAGCATCATTTTTGCCTTTCCAAAGCGTGAGTGCGCTGGCTGTGTGACGAGTTAGGCGAAGGACGTCGTCTGCGGAGATAGGGTGGCGGACAAATTATGCTTTCCCAGCGCAGACTGGTGTGACTAGGCTGCGGAGGAATAGTTCGTGCGATCGCTTCGGCTCTCTCCTGTTTCAAGCAAGCTCGTCCACCGCGCCCCGGCCCCAGGCCAGGTCCGGCGTCATCATCGGAGTACTGGAGCACCTGCGAGCACCTGGGGTTCAACCCGGACCAACCAACCTGCACAGGCGAAGTAGTCACATTATATTGGAAGACTCAGAATGGACGCCCGGCTGCCTTCCGGTGCAACAGGTGCCGAAATCAGTTTTGGCAGGTACACGGTACCGCTGCACGGCACGGGCAGGCAGGCGAAGGAAGTTACTGCGCCAACACGGACCGCCTCGGCCGTCCGAGCAGCCACCTCTCCAGGCGGCAAATGATTTGGCTCACGTACTGCGTGAGCAAAAGCGTAGACATATGGATGTTGAAAGAGACCGTAGACTTGTTTCCTCTATCGGAGCACGCCATCGCCGACTGGAGGAGCTACCCCCGTAAGGTCGCGAAGGACGAGCTGCTGGCGCGAGCTCCACTCGGTGGCCCCGGGAAGACAGCGCAAATTGACGAGTGCCTTCTTCGCGGCCTGCAAAAGTGCAATCGAGGCCACCTAATGACGGGCGACAACGTTCCGCCGAGCCGCCAAAACTACGGTGGTGTTAAAGATGGTGGCCCATGAGTCTTCGGCATGGTCTGCGCGACCTGAGGGGTGCTGCTATTTTTCAAGGTCAACCGACGAAAGGCGGTGACGCTAGGCGCCATTATTGCAGCCAATGTTCAACCGGGGACCATTATTCATAGTGACGAATTGGCCGCATACAACTGTATCCCAAATTCAGTGGATGCTAACGGGGCTATGCCTCAATCTGCATTGGGAGACAGTTAACCACAGCGTGCACTTTGTGGAAACCAACACGGGCGTTCACACGCAAAAAATAGAAAGTTATTGTCAAAAAGTGAAGCGCCACCTCGTCAGCAGTGGGTACAGAGTAACTGCACTGATACTGGAGTCCCACCTGGGATGAATGTGGTGGCACTCAACGGCCACATGTGCTGCAAAGACCCTTTCTTGCGTTTGTTAGAAGCCACGGATTGCTGGGGCTACCCAGTATAAAGACTCTTTCCTGCCGTTGTTAGAAGCCATCGCTCGGCGCTAGCCAGTATGAAGGTGCGTCACAATGTAAAAGAAAATAAAGGGGAATTTTTTTTCATCCTTGCATGAGTGTTTTCCGACATTCCTGAGTGCTTACACGGTAAGCGCGCGGCAAACCACTTCTGCGCTAGCCGACGCTCCCTTCGTCTCGAAGCCTTACTTTAGCGCGAGAAACGAGCGATCTGTTCAAAGCCCAGTGTAAAAATCAGACGCACACCAATCTGTGCTCGTAAATGGGAGCGCAAGCACGTAGCGAGGCCCACCAATTAAATCCAGAGGAAAGAGAAAGAGCAACGAGCGGTCTGTTCAAAGCCCAGTGCGAAAACCAAGCGCACACCAATCTGTGCTCGGAAATGCTAGCGCAAGCACGTAGCGAGCCGCGCCAATGCAATCCAGAGGAAGAAAGAGGAGGACGAGCGTGCCCTCGTGTTATAACGCGAAACGATTAAACTACAAATTAGTCTATTACATATTCAGTGTACAATTTGTAAACTTTAAAACACCTATACCCTACGGTAATGTGACTAATATCATTGTACTAAATGCATTTATTTGATAACTTGCTTGTGCCTCTATGCACTCGCTGGAACGACAAACAAGTGAAAGAATGCACGACCATGCACCGACCGTATGATCACGTGAGCCCCAGTTTGTCGACCGCCCATATGGCAACGCCCAAGGGATGATGGCCACCCAGGGTGAATCTAGATAAACCAATGAAACTGGAGGTGTGCCGACGGACAAACTTATCTTGTTACCATTAGTTCTTTCATCTTGGGGCGTCGCCAGAGCTCGTGAAGATCCCGAGTTTCGCCAAACTCGGGGCATCCTGCATAGCACCCCTGGAAAGCTTCTTCCGCCCATCCAAGCTTCCGAAAGGGAGCAGAGCGAAGTACGTGTACATTGTAAAAGAAGTTTCAGGTGTTATTTCGGCGCGCTGCAACTCGCAAGTACCGCGAGCATCGTACAACGTCGAGTTCGACGCAAGCACTCCGACGTCCGTTCTCTAGCGCCTAAATGTGTTAAATTTGGGTACGTACATGATGTCAAAGCGATGAAGTACATATATGATTAAGTCAGTTAGCTATGTAGCTTACGGTCAGTGGTACAAAGCTCGCTTTATCAGGGGCGAATGGCCCTGGCGACCTTCGCCTTTTCAGATGCGTTCTCGCTTCAGCTCTCGCTTCCTGGGTGTTCGAGCGTGTTATCGTGCTTCTTCGAATGTGTCTTCATGGTTGTCTTCTGTTAGTATTTACTGCAAATGAAAATGCGTGCGCGTCCGCTGTCGCGAGGTACAACCGAAGGCAAAACAAACCTAAAGGTTGTCGCGAACGATATTTTGGGATTTATACGTTTGAACACGTGTTAGCGTTCGCTAGTTGTTGCATGCGCTAAACTGATGGCTATCTGGTTTCAAATCTCTCAAAGGGTGACCTCTTGTAATTCGATTGTTTATCGCTCACTGCGGCGCGATTACATCTGTTCCCGGGCAGGCGCGTATAGACACAAACGATGCTGCCGTTTTTGGGTTTCCTTTTTTGGAGACCACAAAAGCTCAATCGCACCTTGTTGGCGATAAGACGAAGGCTTCTCACTTGTTTCGGTTTTCGGACGTGCACACAACCATTTTTCAGTGCGCTGATCTTCTTATTCATGAATAAACATTGTGTATTTTACAACACAAGCGATTTCTCGTCACTTTACGGTCAGTCTAAAGAAATTACGACCATTTTTTTCGAAATTGATTCGTTCGAAAAATTTAAATCAGCAATTAAAGAAATCGACCCTGGGAGGTCGCACTTGGCAAAAAAAAATCTACCCTCAAAGGGTTAAGAATTTTATCGTAATGTTTAATGTCGTAACTATTTACGGAGAATAAATTTTTCCAAAGCCTTTTTCGGGCAACAAACAGCCTGCGAACATGACGAAAGTAAGCTTCCTACAGTGCCTGCGCGAAGCATCTTTCTGTCTCGCGGGAGCTACAGCACCGCTATGTACCCTTGAATTTTTAGCAGACGCTTAAAACAACACACGCGCACAAATGAATGTAAATAAACGCGACATTTTTTTTCTACACACGTGCGTTACTTCGCAATTACTCATTCAGTGCTCCCACAGGAACTTTATTACTCAGATTTTTTTAAACGCAGTCAAGAGGGCTCAGTGCATTGCGAAGCATGCTTGTTATAACGGGAAAGCCGAAACTAGAAATGAGCTCGCGATACCACAATGCCATAGAACACGATTTTGAATTCATAAAGGTACCAAAATATTTGGTTAAACTGACCTGCCAAATATCTCCGTTCCACTTGCTGAGTCAAGCGGAAGCGGACGTGTGTAAACAGGTAGAAATATCGATGGCACATACGCAGGATGGTTCACAACTTTGTTTATTCTGTTGCCAACGAAGGGGCAGCTGCAGATTCTTAAGTTTTCGCTTGGTTGCCATAGTCCCTCGTAAGGGCTACGCAACACAATTACAGCAGAACATTATGACACTTTCTCACGTGAACGGCTGTGTTGTGGAGAATGCGAGTAATTCGCTTACCCAACACGCGAACAGCCCGTATCCAGCGCTCTCGCCTTTCTCCTTCATACGACCGCGATGGAAATCGGTAAAACTGAAAGTTGTTATTCAGTCCTTCACGTTCATGGCAATTTACAACGCAACCCTAATGTCGATTGCGGCGATTCTTCGTAGCGCGCGGAGCTGTCGCGGTTGCCGTCGTGCTCGCAATCGTTCTGACGAGTGAGCCAACAAGAACTTTATGCTGCAGTTCAGTGGCGCGTCCGACTAGAGGAGAAATTCATAGCTCTCATTCTGGGTGTTAAGTGCGCAAAACATTCGTAATATGAACCAAAATTAAGTTAAATCGTTGTTTCGCACTCGCTAGCTCCTTAGGCAACTTAACAAGGGAGTCGGACTTTGCACTACTCAATTATTACCTCTTCGCACCGGCAGGTTGCACTACGCGTCTTGCAAAACTCCAGAGTCTGACGTCTGTTTTCCGGCTGACTGCTGAGACACATTCTCCTTCCCTGCGTATGTTTTTGCTGCAGGATGGCATCTTGTACCGTTACAGCGTGCATCCTGACGGTCCTGAAGTGCTCATGTTTAGTCCTGGACATATGCGTCAAACTGTCCTCACACAGCTACATGATGTGCCCACCGCGGGTCACCTCGGAGCAGGCGCGTAGCCAGGGGCGGGGGGGGGCTGATGGGGCTTCAGCCCCTCCCCGAAATTTTTTCGTGCTGTCGTGCACCGTCGACCAAAACAACCACCGGCGCCGGGAATCATTCTGGATTTTGTCTACAATCTCTTTTTGACGTTCGAAAAGACATTTTGGCGCCAAAATTGCGAACTCGGGCTGGATTTCGTGTCAACGCCCATGCACCTGGAGTCGCATAACGTAAGGAGCCCCAGCCGAGCACAAAGTTTCGAGGGCTTTTCGATAGCGAGCGGGCGCGTCGCGGCATCTTGCAGCGGCCCCGGAATCTACGGAGCGCATGGATTTAAATTCCGAAACTTGATGGGTATGAAGTTCTCGTAAACTTTTGACGCGAAAGGTGCACTGAAACTTCCAAAGGCGCGCTTCTGATTTTTAACTCTGGAACTTTGTGGGTTTCATGTTCGTATAAACTTGGGCCAACATGCGCGCACTCGAACGCGCGTATCCATGCCGTTCCAGAAATGGAAGCACGCGCTCGCAATCTTCCACACACACGAAAATATTAAATATCACCGTGACTGTCAGCTGCCAGCTGGCATCTGATAATTTTCTCCAAACATTTTCAGGAAGCACGCCCAATGTGATCGATCAGCTGGACCAAGGCAGGCAAAAGTAAAATAAGAGAAAACATAAGAAAGTTCACGGCCTATTAAATTTGAGACAGTCCTTTTTTGCGGGTGGCAAGGTCTGGCTCTCCGTGGCGATAGGACACTGGTCCTATGGATTTAAGCAAAGCCCCCGCTGAAAATACTGGTATTTCCAGAGCGCTTCTTCGTATCCGAGCTGATTGTGGAGATACATATCTGAAGAACCATTTGAAAAGTTGCCCCAGTAATGCCTCGTATTTAAACCAGATGTACAAAACCAAATTATAGAAATTTGTGGTGAAATTATCAAAGAAAGCCTAGATGCAAAAGTGAACACTGCAGGCTGCTTCTCCGTACTTGCTGACGAAACGACGGATATTGCTGGATTCGAACAGCTTACTGTTTGTGCAAGGTACCTAAACAAAGATGTCAACGATATCGAATGAAGAAAGGAAGGAAGGAAAGAAAATAAGAGGTGAAAGGTTAAGTGTCCGGTTGGCTACTCTGCACACGGGATGGGGTAAGGGGTGAAAAAAATAGAAAACAAGAGAAGATTAAAAAAGAAAAAAAAAGAAGCGTATCAGTCCGCACATTCTATAGTTTTTCACTAAGTCCTGTTTCTTTTAAAAAGCGTACTAGCGCTTTTAAAGCAGTTCGTTCCGACGTCGGCTGGGACCAGGGACCAAGAATTCTGGCTTCCGTGAGGGGACGGCTGTCTATCTTGTCGAGCGTGGTGCTGAGCAAACGATATCGAAGAAGTGTGTTTAGGTTTTAGCGCAGGAATTGCTGCCCTCTCTCATTGAGACTGCAGGTTACATGCACATGTGTACAAACTGCTGCAGATTCTAGTCACCATTCCAGTGCCACTGCCAGCGCAGAGAGAATTTCAAACATGAGATTACTAAGAAATCAATTGCGCTCTACAATGTCTGAGGAACGCATGGTTATGCTGGCGCTTCTATACGCACACAGAGACGTCGTCCGTAGTTACTAAACGCTTCGCTAAACTTCCCCGCCGAGTGAAGTTTATTGTTTAGATAGCGAAAGCAAAAATCAATGCATGTAAAAATATCTGTTCCTCCACGTTCCTATAATTTTAATAATAATTTTAATAATAATAATAAAATAATTATTATTATAATAATTATGAAAATGTATGACTGTTCATTAGCTTTTAAAACCGCTGAAATTTTCACCGTTCATTGTAACAGCATGGTTATCAAAATTATCATGCGAATACAAACATTACGGGGACATCAATAACCAATTTTGACCGACCTTGCTCATTGAAAGCCCGGCACACGCGGCGTTTCCCAAAAACGCACTCAGACGTTGGTTAAATCAACTTGCAGCATCATCTGTGGCTTTCGTTTGTCCTTTTCTCTCCTGTTTAGCTACATGCTTTTACTTCTTTTTGAAACGAAGCAATACCCTTCTTTTATTTTGCGTGCAGAATAATCGTTGCCACTGTGCAGGCAGTTAAAATATGCATTTTCATATTGATTTCTGCATTCTTTTTCTATTATTCTAGCCACATGGTGCTGTCGCGACGGCAGCATGGCCCAAATGCACATCACGAATTCTGATATCATAGTTTTGTTCCTGCCTGGATCGTCTGTCTTTATACTCGTATGCATGAAGTTTACTATCCGTGACTGCGCAACATGTTTATTTGTCTTGTTTGACGTTTCCTTAAATACGTAGATTTATTGCAGATTTATTCGTATATTTAAAAATCTTGTTGCGATGTTTTGCGTATACAAGCAGTGAATTTGGTTTCCAGCGACACTTTCTTGCCCTTTATCTTCGCATTTGTATATTCCATTCTATGTTCGCATTTCTAATGTATATTTTGCAGAACTCCTGCTTTTTATATGTACTCACTGTTGCGACTATAATTTGAGTGCAATTAGAACATACGACCGGTAACAGCTGCTCCTGGGCAATCCATTGCAACGAAGGACAGCGTCATTGAGGTTTTTCACTGACCCTTGCATATGTACAAAAATGTAAACAAGGTTGTTGAATGACAAAGATTCATCAAAATATATGTCCTCAACTTGTTCATTTAATGGCCTTTACGTTTTTCATATCAGCTGCATGCACTGCTTTGCTCGTGTCGAACTTATATAGTTCTAAAGTTCGCGTGATATGTTCTTATTAAATAGACAAAAAAAAAACGCGGAAGCATTGATATCAGCTATTTCTGCCACAATTTTTGGCACATACGAACATATTGTTTTAGGAAAGAATACATATTTTACTTGTCTTCGCAGTGCGTAGCATTCAATAATTCGTTTGCAGCATCTAATATACAATGGCATTGGCAATGGCAATGCAGTTATTATTCATGTATTTGATGCCTCGACAACTTCTATAAGGAGGAGGCCGCGCTGCAACTTGACCCCCCCCCCCCCCCCCCGAACAAAATTTCTGGCTACGCCACTGCCTCGGAGTGTTAGGACGTATGACCGTGTTTGGCATCGGTTCTTTTGGTCTGGTATTTACCCTTGAGGCTGCCGTTACGCCGCTTCCTGTGAAAAATGCCAGCGCCACATGAAACCAGCAGTACTTCAAGCTGGCCGCCTTTAAACGCTTTACGTACCATCGGAGCCATTCTTTAGAGTTGGTCTTAACCTTCTTGTCCCTTCCCGCTATCTGCCTGCGGAAATAAGTGAATGACAGTCGCTACCGACTACACGACCCGGTACGCGATCCTTCAGGCGCTTCCAAATAGGGGTGCAACCGACGTCGCCGACTTCCTGCTCGATCACGTTATACTTCACCAGGGCGCTCCTCGACAGATCCTCACAAACCGGGGCCGCTATTTCATTTAAAAGGCTGTCCAGGACCACTTGCACGCCTGCGCTATAACACAAAAGTTGACGACGACGTACCAACCTCAGACCACCGGCCTCACAGAGCGTAATATGAGAACCATCAAAGACATGCCTGCTATGTATGTTTCCGTCACCCATCATGACTGGGTGCCGCTCTGCCCTTCGTAACATTTGCTTATAATTCCTCGCGACATGACTCTGCGGGTTTTCCTACGTTTTATCTCTTGTGCGGAAGGAATCCCACGCTGCAATTTGACACACTCTTTCCCGCCGTTCTCAACTCGTCGTCACAATACGCCTATGACGCCATCGTCATGGCTGTAGAGGCACGCCAGATTGCACGCCTGCGCTTTACCGCTTCGCGGAAAAAGCAACGACTCCTCTATGATGCCCGCCACCGCGATGACCACTTGAACCTTGGTGATATGGTCCTTCTTTTGGACACGGCCACGGCGAGCTGGCCTTTGCGAAAGTTGATTTCGCCTTACTCTGGCCCGTACCGTCTCTTGCGCCAAGTGACCGACGTCACTTAAGGGATCACGCCCGCCTGTTCCACCACTTCTCGGCCTTCCACCGACGTTGTACACGTCACTCGCCTCAAGCGATACCACTCAGACGATCTAGCCAGCACTAGGACAGCGCCTTCGCCGCCGGGGGTAATGTTAACAAGCGCTGCTCGAGACGAACCGTAGGACAGTACGGAAGACGACCACGTTCTGTGATGTCGCGCAGATTGGTTTCCATCTTGTATGTTTTGTATATCAGTGGCGGCACTGTGAACATCCCGTAAATATAATTTAAATCCTTACCCCGTAACAATATGCATATATTGTGGGCATTTATTAAGTTATTCATTATCACCTGTACATGATCATCATCACCCGGGGTGCACTGGGGTTCTTCAACATCACTTGTGGGGCTTTCTCTTGAGTGTGAGCTGTGCTTTGGGTGTGATCGGCTCGCCGCATATCCGACGCGTAATAAACGTCGCGATAACTGCTGCGTCACAAGTGGTGGAGTGTTCTTTTCGGTCCTCCGTCCTCTGACTCCCCGCACAACCTCCTGGAGCTTCGATTAGGTCGCCAATTGTGCCATTTGTCCGCCAGCATGCCGCAGGACGCGCCAACAGGCACTTCTACATCAACCATCTCGGCCTCGACTACCCCAGCCTCTCCGTATTGCATTGTCAGTGGGAACCAGCGTGAGCCCCATCTGTTTCCTAGACTTCGCAGTGAAGACGTCGAGAATTGGCTGGACGACTATGACCGAGTGAGTTCGGTTAACCATTGAGACGATCCGTCCAAGCTACGACACGTCGCTTTTTATCTCACATAATACGCCCCTCTGCTAGCCCTTGGTTTGGTGCCCCGTTGTTTTGGTTCACAAAAAGACGGCTCTGTGCGATTTTGTGTCGACTACCGAGCGGTCAACAAGATCACACACAAGGATGTATACCCTATGCCGCGAATACACGATGCCTTGGATTCCCTGCAGGTTACTGAGTACTTCTCGAATCTTGATCTGCGTTCAGGCTACTGGCAGATACCTATGCATGAGAACGATAAATAGAAAACAGCGTTTTCAACATCCAATGGGCTCTACGAGTTTAATGTCATGCCATTCGGCCTCTGCAATGCGCCCGCAACGTTCGAGCGCATGATTTACACCGTTCTTCGTGGCCTGAAGTGGAAGACTTGCTTGTGCTATCTGGACGATATTGTTGTTTTCCCGTCAACCTTCTCTCAGCACCTGCAACGTTTGGACGAAGCTCTCACGTGCCTTGCCAACGCTGGACTTCAGCTAAACACCAATAAATGCCATTTTGCGAGCAAGACAATCAAGTTGTTAGGTCACATTGTGAGGTAAGACAACATTCGTCCCGATCCTGACAAGGTTTCAATAGTCTTGCACTTCCCTCGTCCCGCAAAGACCAAAGATTTTCGTAGATTCTTAGGCCTCGCTTCCTATTTTCGCCGATTTATACGAGACTTCGCCTCAATAGCGTCACCTCTGCACAAATTACTGGGTTCTAATGTTCCCTTTGTGTGGTCTCCCGAATGTGAATCAACGTTTGCCCAACTGAAGCGCGCTCTTACATCTGAACCAATACTTCGCCATTTTGATGAAGCTGCTGCTACCCTCCTTTATATGGATGCTAGTGGCCACGGCATTGGTGGCATTCTCATACAGCGAGATGACTGTTTAGGTGAGAGGGTCGTCGCGTACGCAAGCCGCGCTCTGACAAACGCCGAGAAGAATTACACCATTATGGAGCAGGAATGACTAGCTATCGTTTGGTCTTTTGCAGAAGTTACGACTGTATCTTCACGGCCGCCATTTTACCATCGTTAGAGACCATCATGCATTATGCTGGCTTTCGACGCTGAAGAACTTGTCTGGACGACTTGGTACATGGATTCTTCGTCTGCAAGAGTACGAGTCTACTATAACCTACAAGTGCGCTAAAAACACCAGGACGCAAACGCGCTTTCTCGCTGTCCGCTTTCTACGTCACCATGCATTGGTCCTCCACCTACCTTCCGTGACAAGCTTCGCTACGATCCCTCTTCACATGCTTTCTCGTTGGCCACTGTAGACGAGATGCCTCCACACGACCACAGATTCTTCCAATCTCACCAACTTGCTGACTCTTACTGTCGGCGCATCATAGATCACCTTCAAGGAGCTTCGGGCCCGCCTAACGCCCGCCTTCGTCGACAGCTGACGCAATTTAAGATTGACAATCGTGTTCTGTACCGCGATGTCTATCACCCTGACGGTCAACGCTGGGTTCCTGTCCTGCCACGCTCTCTACGTGCTCATGTCCTGCAGGCTTCTCAGGACGATATGACTGCTGCTGGTCACCTTGGTTTCCAGAAAACCTATCACCGCATCAAAGGTCGCTTCTACTGGCCCGGCTTGTCCGCCAGTGTAGCGAGGTATGTCGCTTTCTGTGCCCTTTGTCAGCATCGAAATCTCCCTACATCAGCCCCAAGCGGACAACTTCAACCGGTTCCGTGTCCATCGCAACCATTTGAAGTCGTTGGCATTAACCTGCATCGTCCTCTTCCTCTGACTCTCACCGGTAAACGATGGATTGTGACAGCCGTTGACCACTTGAAAGCTTGTGTGAGTTCTGCCTCAGCCTCTGAAGTTCTGCATTCGTACTTCAAGCCTTAGTACTGCGTAACGGTGCTCCTCGCGTCATCCTGAGGGACCGTGGAAAGAATTCCTCTCGCAACTCGTAGACGAAGTACTCAGAGCCTCCGGAACCACCCACAAAACTACCTCCAGTTAACATCCGCAAACCAACAGCCTAACAGAGCGATTTCATCGCATGCTATCAGACATGATAGCCATGTACATCGAACCGGATCACACAAACTGGGTCGCAATTTTACCATTCGTGACTCTTGCGTATAAAGCCGCCGTTCAACGCATGACCGGTTACTCGCCATTCTACCTTGTCTATAGTCGTTGGCCCTGTTCCTGTCTTGACGTCTATTTCTTCGCGCCGACTGTCAATCGATCTCCATCCTCCTGAGAAGAATATGTGTCCCGCATTCTGCGTTGTCGCCAGCTCGCCCGCATCAACACCGAAGCACGGCATCAGGACCGTTAGCAGCATTACGACGCCTCTCATCGCGTCATGTGCTTCCGCCCTGGCGAGGAAGTGCTGCTCTGGATACCAGTTCATACTCCTGGCTTGTGTAACAAGTTCCAGCTTCGGTTCATGGGCCCCTACAAGGTCTAGGACCAGGCCTCTCCGGTTAACTATCGCGTGGCACCTGTTATTGTTCCACATGACCGCCGCTCAGATGTCGCAAAGATGAAGCTTCTTACACTTCCTACATAGAAGGCGTCCTCGCCCTCTGCCACCGCGTGAATAACTCAATGGCGGGGAATGATCGTGTGCGCCACCTGCTCGAAGGAATTGGGCCAGTGACATTCAATGCTTGCGTGGTTCAGAACCCCACCATCGTTGCCAGTATTATCAGTATGCGTCAGCGCCTCGATGAGCTTCAGACAATACGCTTGCAACCTGCCATGCCTCATCTCAAGACCCCCAACGACGCGATCTACGTGCACTAATCTGCTCTCTCATTTGAGAGGAAATGCATGCCCAAGCTTTGCCATGTCCGATTGAAGTCCGTACGACACTTCCTGGGGCTATGCGGAATCTCGTGAGGGGAAAACTGGCATCCATGACGTGCGCGCCAGTCCCGAGCCCGCATTCCACGTCACCGCCAACTTACGCTCAGATTGCCGCAATTGTGCCATCCGCCCACCCATCACATCAACAGCCGCCCGCAGTGCAGGGTTCGCTGAGTCCTCTCACACCGAGCGCATCGCGTCAGTCTTACCACCCCTGGTGCCCTCCTCGACGGGTCTGCTTCTATTGCGGCATCCGCGGCCATATTTCAATATTTTGTCCTCGTCGCCTGCAAGACGAATGGCGTGGCTATGACAGTTTTGAACGGGATGAGTTTTCTGCCCCTGGACCTAACCGTCTTGCTCTTACCTGACTCATTCACGCCGTTCACCATCTCCGCCAAACTTAGGGGCAGCCAGTGCCTCCTGTTTCCCGCATCGTCACTCTCCTTCACAAATTCGGCGCTCCTTTTCACCACTTCGACTCGCTCCTTCAACCTCTGATCATTGTCCGGAAAACTAAACAGTGCGGCTTCAGGAGGGATAGCTGCATCTTTTCGACTGCATCAAACTCCTCCGGGGCACCTGTCAAATGCACTGTAGGCGTATGTTGAAGGTACACGGACAGAAGCAATGGTGGAGACGGGCGCATCAGTTTCTGTTATTAGTTCGGACTTGTGTTCCCGCTTGAGAAAAGTGAAGACGCCATATTGTGGCCCGCCCCTTCGTTGTGCAAACGCAGTTCTTGTTCAACCCTCCGGTGAGCATGAGTTTTTATTGATAGCATCCTTCACCGTATAAGTTTATCGTGATGCTTCGTGTGCTCACCCAGTAATCTTGGGACGGGACTTCTCATCAGCGTCAGCTTTGATGTTTTGTCGTCAAGGATTGATTCAAATGACGGCTACTGAATTATCATCTGATGTTGAATCTCACAGCCTGCGTTTCGCAGCAACCACTGATTGTTTCAATGCCCTGGGTGATGAGAATATTTTGACACTGCGTACGAATATTATTGTTAATAGCGACATGTTCCTTGCATCGTGCGATCGCTGCATATGTAAGGAACTTACCATTTCTCCTAGCCTGGTGCATTTTCACGACAGTATAACTTTGGTCACTGCACTTAACTCAACTTCTTCACCAGTTGTAGTGCCCCAGGGAACCACCGTGACTTGCTTTGTTGAAACCGAACCTCTTTCGCTCGTACCTCTTTGCACTGCATCACCACCTTTCTCTGGCACTTCTGATGATCATGCTGCGACCGCTGCTCTAAGTGCCGCAATAAATCCTGACCTGACTGCTGCGCATAAGAAAATTTAGCCCTTCTTCACAAACAAAATGTTTCGTTTGGCGTCCACTCCAAGCTTCTGGGGCGCACTTCCGTCGCAGTACATCGCATCGACACCGACGGTAGTTCAATTCTGCGCCGCCGCCCATACCGCGTGTCTTCCGCGGAGCGAAGCATCATAGAGGACAACTTTGCTGACATGCTCCAATGAGACATTCTCCGCCCATCGTCTAGCTCATGGTCGTCGCCAGTTGTGTTGGTCCGGAAGAAGGACGGATCTGTTCAATTTTGCGTCGATTATCAAGCTTATATTAAGATCCCGCCCAAAGACGTACATCCGATGCGACGAATTGACGATACCCTTGACATCCTTCAGGGCGCTCAATATTAGGGGCAAAGCACCTTAGGCCGAGCCTTGTCCCTCCCTCGTCGCCCGTCGTCCGTAGCTCTGGTTTGCATAGAGTCCGCTAGGGGAGCTGCGGTGCACAAGGGCCACATAAGTTATATATATATTGGCACATGCCGTCACATATGAGCCATCTACTGTGGCACGTACACGCTTGGGGGGTAGGTAGGAGAAGAGAGCATTGTTTTTTTTTTGGTCTGGTTCCGATAAAGACGTGGACTTCTGGCTGTCTCTGTTGTGTCGCCCTCGACATTACTGGTGGAGTTTCTGGATAAATGCACCTTCACTCCCAAGTTTCCGCCGTCACTATTAGCACCTTACAGACAGCCACAGCTCCCACAGCAAGAAGCAGGCGCCGCCTGCAACGACTTCCACCCGAATTCGTTCCTTTGTCATCGAGACAGAAATAACAATATCAACGACCACTACAAACCAGGCGAGCCAAACGCACGATGCCCAGTATTCTCTCCCGCATGTTTTTCATGTGTCACAGACACCCAGACCATTCCACGAGGACACTTTTGAAGATATTGAAGACTGGCTGCACCACTTCGATCGGGTTGCCAGCATCAACGAGTGGGATGATGTTCGCAAGCTGCGGAGAGTTTACTTCGCGCTAGAAGACTCTGCAAAGACGTGGTACGAGAACCATGAGGGTTCCTTTGCGACATGGCAAGAGTTGCCATGTCGCGATGCATACCGCTACGCCGAAAGAAAGGAGAGAGCTGAACAAGCCATCTATTCTAGGAACGAGCGGCCCAACGAGAGAGTCTCTATGTTTGTCAAGGACATGCTTCGTCTTTTCAGACGCGCAGACCCTGCAATGCCCGAGGAAAAGAAGGTGAGACATTTAATGCGTATAGTCAAGGAACAGCTTTTCGCCGGACTCGTACGCAATCCACCAACAACTGTGGCCGAGTTCGTGAGTGAGGCAACCACGATGGAGCATACTCTTCAGCACCGGTCGTCACAGTACGAACGCCACGACATAACAGCTACTGCGTGCTTTCTTGGGTCCGACAGCGAGAAGCAGACCCTCGCAGACTTCATACGAAGCGTTGTGCGTGACGAACTGCGGCAACTCCAAGCAGTGGCACCAGTGGGACCGTAACCACCAATGACAGCACTTGCGGAAGTCACTTGGAGTGAAATCAGACAGGCGGTGCAACCACTCGCACCACCGAGACCTGAGGTCCCTGTGCTAACATATGCGGTGGCATTGAGGGCTCCTGTACCACCATGTACAGGTCCCATCATGCGTACAGTGGACCAGGCCACACATCTGTTCCCGGACACCTCTTCGCATCTGCTACCCGGCTCAAGGTACCCGAGCGTACCTACGTATCGACCCCCCTGATCACTCAAGAAAGAGCGCTACTAAGGCAAGTGTATGGCGCTCGTCGGATAACCCTCCGCTATGCTACTACTGTGGTGAAGCGGGTCACGTGTACCGCGACTGCCAGTACCGCCAGCTGGGTCTCCGCGGCTTCCATCACAGCGCGCGGTGCCCACGTTACGGTGAGCGTCCCCGCGAAATCGAAGCGTATCTGACAGGCCAGAGAATTCCATGGACTATTCAGCACCGCCAATCGCGATCACCATCCCCTCGCCGGTCCGTGTCATCTAGCTTGCCCTCGTCGTCTTACGCTCCCTTAAGGAACCGCTCACCGAGTCCCCACAGGGGAAACTAGGAACCGCGACTTCTGGGGGTGAAGACGCTTTCCAACGAACATCCCAAGAACCTCCCTCGACGCAAGGACCCGACGACGATCGTTCCGGTTTTTCTTTATTTTCCGACAGTACTAGGGTTATTTCTGCCGACGTCGCCGTAGTTGTCGATAATCATGCTGTTACTGCCCTCGTCGACACCGGTGCCGATTATTCAGTTATGAGCGGCGCACTGGCATCTAAATTGAGGAAAGTCACCACGCCATGGCAAGGGCCCCAGTTACGCACGGCAGGTGGCCATCTGGTGATGCCAACTGGAATGTGTACGGCACATATTCGAATCCGTGCGTCGACTTTCACGGGGTCTTTCCTCGTATTACCTGTGTTATCCCGCCCAATCATCCTTGGAATGGACTTTCTTTGTGAATACGGCGCAATCATTGACTTACGTGAGTTGCTGGTGTCGTTCGAGGACCCTTTTACTTCTGAAACTGACAACATCACCCAATTACCGAAGACCCTGCTGCGTGTGTCCGATGAATCCGTGACTCTGCCTCCTCGCAGCAGCCTCTTTGTCAGTGTGGAATGTGAAAAGGACGTTCCCCACGCTGTAATTGCGGAGGCAAATTTGTCTTTCCTCCTTGCACGACAAATATGCGTTGCCAGAGGAGTTATTCAGCCTCGAAACAGACAGGCTCAACTTCTAGTCACGAACTTCAGCGAGGAATATCGTCATCTTACACGACGCACCGCGATTGCATACATTGCGGAAATTGCCGAAGTCAACGGTCCGCCAATATTAGCTGCTCTTTCGCCGTGTGACCATTCTGCCAGCACTCTCGATGTGAACCCGAGCCTACCGTCAGAACAACGAGAAAGGCTTCTGGATGTACTCAGTTCTTTTCGAGATTGTTTCGCTACAACGACGAAGGTTAACCAGACGCCGCTTGCCCAGCATCGTATCATTACCGAACCTACCGAAAGGTCCGATCGACAACATGCCTATCGGGTATTGCAAAAGGAACAAGATGCTATACGTCACCAAGTTCAGCAGATGCTTAAAGATGACGTCATCCAGCCATCGACGAGTCCCTGGACTTCGCCAGTTGTGTTAGTAAAGAAGAAAGATGGTACCTTGCGCTTTTGCGTGGATTATCGAAAATTAAATAAGATCAAGAAGAAAGACGTTTATACCCTGCCCTGAATAGATGACTCCTTGCATCGTATACGCACGCTCGCTACTTTTCTTCCATGGATTTACGCAGTGGCTACTGGCAAATCGCAGTTGACGCGCGTGATCATGAAAAGACCGCTTTTATTACTCCTGACCGACTCTACGAGTTCAAGGTGCTTCCTTTTGGATTATGCTCAGCGCCAGCTACTTTTCAAGGAATGGTGGACACGGTTCTCTCTGGGCTGAAATGGCAGTCGTGTCTCGTTTACCTCGACGACGTGGTGGACTTTTCGGACACGTTTGCACAGCACGTACAGCGCCTTCAGACAGTTATTCAGGCAATTCGAACAGCTGGACTTTCTCTAAAACCCGAGAAATGTCATTTTGGGTACGAAGAACTGAAGTTTCTAGGTCACATTGTAAGCCATGTCGGCATCCGCCCAGACCCCGAGAAAAAAAGCGCCGTCGCCGCATTTCCCGTGCCAACAAATAAGCGCGATCTCCGCCGATTTCTGGGGCTCTGTGCGTACTACCGACGCTTTGTCAAAATTTTTTCTAAGATCGCTGAATCGCTCAACCAACTTACGAAGGAAGGCATCCCGTTTGTTTGAGGTCAGGATCAGGGCCTCGCATTTGATATCCTCCGCAACCTTCTCCAGGCCCCACCTGTACTCAGTCACTTTGACGAGAACGCTGATACGGAGTTGCACACAGACGCCAGCAGCGTCGGCCTTAGAGCTGTATTGGTTCAGCGGCAAAATGACGTAGAGCGTGTGATTGCCTATGCGAGCCGAACGTTATCCGCTGCCGAGAAAAACTACTCTGCCACAGAAAAAGAATGCTTAGCCGTTGTCTGGGCCACAACAAAGTTTCCGGCCATACCTGGTCGCCCATTCAAAGTAGTCAGCGACCATCATTCGCTTTGCTGGCTCGCGAATCTCAAAGATCCCTCAGGTCGCCTGGCGCGATGGAGCCTTCGACTTCAAGAATTTGACGTCACCATCGTTCACAAGTCAGGACGCAAACACACCGACGCTGACTGTCTCTAACGTGCACCAGGTGGAAGTGCCTCCGCTGACCTTGAAGAGGACGACAGTTTTCTTTCTGCCGTATCAGTAACAGACATGTCTCAAAATCAACGCGACGACTTGGACCTTAGCCCTCTCATTCACTACCTGGAAGGGCGCACGTCAAGTCTTCCTCGAAATTTCCCACGCGCGCTAGCCTCCTTTTGTTTCCGAGATGGCGTCCTTTATAAGAACTTTAACATACTCAAGCTACATACCTGATAGTTGCGCCGACCTCGCTTCGTGACGATATTTTACGTGCCTGTCAAGACGAATCATCGTCCGGACACCTGGGGTACACACGCACGTTGGAAAGAATCCGCCGCTCTTACTGCTGGGCACGTCTCGCAAAGACTGTGAAGCAGTACGTTCGCACATGTCGCGACTGCCAACGACGTAAGACTCCACCTGTGAGGCCAGCGGGACTGCTACAACCAGTAGCAATACCGCAGAGGCCATTTCATCAGATTGGTATGGACTTGCTGGGATCATTCCCCACGTCTTCGTCCGGCAATCGGTGGATTGTGGTCGCTACCGATTACCTAACACGGTACTGCGAAAGAAAGGCACTCCCAAAAGTTACCGCAGCAGACATAGCCCATTTTTTCGTGCACAGCATTGTCCTCCGTCACGGATCGCCAGCGCTCGTCATTACTGATCGTGGGATAGCTTTGACCGCTGAGATGCTACAGGAAGTCTTGTGGCTAAGCTGCACTGCACATCGTAAAACGACGGCCCCCAAACAAGTGGACTGACTGAACACCAGAATGAGGCAATCGCGGATATGCTGTCAATGTATGTGGCCATTGACTACAAGAACTGGGACGAGATCCTTCCTTGCGTCACGTTTGCGTACAATACCGCAATTCAAGAAAGTACAGGCTTCACACCTTTTCGCTTAGTGCACGGTCGAGAAGTCACCACGATGCTCGACGCCATGCTCCTTCCCGACAACTTGGGAATGTTTAACACGGATGCGGCCATGTTCGCCCAGCGCACCGAGGAGGCCCGTCAACTCGCGTGATGCCGTATTCAGTGTCGTCAAACCGCAGACGCACGCCGCTACAACCTTCGCCACCGACAGGTTGCCTACAATCCTGGCGATGAAGTGTGGCCTAGTGGTAGAGCGCCCGCAGCCGAGGCGGGCGCTCTACCACTAGGCCACGGCTGCGGTAGGCTGTGGGTTCGATTCCCACCGCCGCCGGGCACCCACTGGTTCAAAAGGGTACAAGCGTACCCCGGCCTGGCGTTCGGCTTCCTTCAGGGGTGATACGCTTGGGAAAGGAGCCTGCGCCCTGAATTTCCGTCCCCATCCGATAGCTCGGCTGGTCAGAAAAGTTTCTGCGTCGCTACTTCGGTCCCTATAAGATTGTACGGCGACTCATTGACGTTACCTACAAGGTTCTCCCAGAAGGCACCCCAAGAAACTCCCGTCGGCTTCCTCAAACTGAAGTGGTTCATGTTTCAAGACTAAAACCATATTTTTTGCGCCGTGACTCGACTGTCGAGTGACTATACTACATTGACGACTTAGCGTTGTTCTTTTTCTTTTTGTTCGTTTTCGTTGTGTCCAGTGTTTTTTTTTGTTACTTTTGTTCCTTCTTTCACAGAACCAGATTGTTATTTCGTGTTCCGACACATTTCTTTCGTTTCTATTGTAACCCTCACTTTTCACTTTTTATATATTTTTTTACCCTCATTTGCAGCATCGAGACGATGCTTCTTTAGGAGAGGGGGTAATGGCACATGCCGTCACATATGAGCCATCTACTGTGGCACGTACACGCTTGGAGGGTAGGTAGAAGAAGAGAACGTTGTTCTTTTTGGTCTGGTTCCGATAAAGACGTGGACTTCTGGCTGTCTCTGTTGTCTCGCCCGCGACAATATATATATATATATGTGTGTGTGTGTGTACGGGGGATCCACGGTTACGCGAATGATCCCCCGGTGCTTCTCCCGCTCATCATCATTCACTTCGTGGATGTGCGGTGTTTTTTTTCTCAGGCCTTGACCTCTGGTCAGGGTATTGGCAAATATCGATGCTCGAAACAGACAAGGACAAGACAGCCTTTGCAACACTCGAGACGGCCTTTACGACTTTAACGGAATGCGCTATGGTTTATGCATGCCAGCATGTCACCACATCGAAAATGGCATGGTCGAACGAGTCCACCGGACATTCATGGCATCTTTGAGGGCGCAACCCGACACGGTCAGCTGGACAGTTTCTCAGTCTTTTGTCTTGAGTAGCCTTGGGGCAACGTTAAAGCAGGACATCAAATGTACACCTGCTGATCTAATCTCGTCACTCCGTCTTCCCGGAGAAATGTACGACCCTCCGTCCACCTCGCCTTTCCCGACCCTTGCGAGTATGTGCTGCAGTTTCGTTCCACTCTGGGCAATCTTTGTGTCCCACAACCACGACCACATTACCGTGATTCCCCCTACATCCCTCCTGACTTGGAGACAGCAACACATGGGTTTGTCCGTCGCAACGCAGCCTGCAAACCTTTGCAGCGGCCTTACGATGGCCCTTATACACTTGATTTGCACGGTCGTCACGATTTCGTGTCTATTGACCACCTAAAAGCAGCCATCGTTGAAGACCCGCTGCCCCATACAATTCTCTCGACCACGCCATCTCTCCTGTTCCCGTCGCCAGTACTTCGTTGCATTCTCTGACCCCTTCTACGGCTACAGTGAACGATCATTGTTGTGTATCGTTGAGACTCCCGACTTTCACCGGATTTCTTCACTAGCCCGGGGCCAATGTAGCAGCGCCAACGACGCAACGCACTTAAAGACGAGACAGAGCTATTGCTGACGTCGTCCGCTTTTCCCCGTGTTCACGCCGAACACGAGCAGTGTCCGTCTGACAGTGAATCGGCAAGTTTTGACCTTGGTAGAAGAGTTGCGTTCACTCGTCTTGGAACGTCAGAAGTCACTGCGCCTTTTCGTCTCGCAACGTTTTCTATTGTAGATGTGTGATTACTCGGGTTTGCGTGTGTTTACCCATTTGCATCATGTAAACACATGCACGCTATATCTATACATATAACCGGTAATCAAAGTGAACTGCTTGGACTCGCATATGAAGTGCCTCTGCGCCCAGGATAGTGGTCTGTGTTCAGATAAGGATAGACTAGGGGGGGGGGGGTCATGGCGACTTTTGTGTTCTGCAAATTTTTTATACAAGTGGGAAATTGTCTCTGTAGAAAGAAAGCAAGCTTCGTTTTGTGGAACTTAGCAGGGATTTATTTTTAAAAAATTATCGTTTCTCGAAAGGTGAAAACGAGTGTTTCAACAACTTGCTGATTTTACAAATTCGAATGCCTATCAGTCCGAAATTAACGCATTTTACGACGTCATATTGTTTTTCGGTGAATCTATATCCACTAGTACAACTGGACGGTCAATTTATGATCATCGTCATCATTTATTGTACCCGTTCGAAGTCCTGTCAGGGACATTACAGAAGGGGGCAGTACATTTCTGCCAGCCGAAGTACGTGTTTGGAAAATTGCGAAGCTTCGGTTTTTAGCGACTGCCTGTGAGTGGACCCGAAATCATAGGTATTTATGCGCAATTTCTCTTAGTACAATGAAGCTGGGAAATAATTTTGACAAATCTTCAAACGCATTTACCCCTACAAAAGAAAGAAGTGTGCAACCACACCACGTATTTACTTCGTCATAAAATCCCAGTATTGCAGGAATTGCAAAATTACTGAAAATCGAAATATTTTAGAGACGTTTAAGAAATATTCATCGCTGCTTTTATGAACAGTTCAAAAAATACCCAGTCCAGACTGGTAAAGCTACTACGGCAAGAACGTGTTGCATTATTTAGATTTAAGGTGACAAAATTGCACCTACTTGAGGACCAATGTATGGTCATCCCAACGATGTGCCTCGTTCATGTAATAATTAAAAATTATACGAACATTGAATTGTGTACTCATACTTTTTTGTAGTAAACAAGAGACAGCCAGATTGTTTCTCTACCTTTTTTAACTAAAATGACATAACATACCCCTGATTTGGTGGTCAGTCAGAGGCAGTTAGTGAAAAACCCATGTTTGGCAATCTTTCAAAAGCATACTATAGGTACATCAATTTACCTTCCCGTGGGCCAATAATACTAATGGAGTAGATTTAACGAAAAAAATTGCCGTGCTACAATGCCTTCATTTTAGAGTTACATTGCTTCGAATTCCTAAAATATGAAAGTCGTTAAATGCTTTGCTTCACCTTTAGTGACAAAAATATTTTTGAGCACGAAATGCTTTTAGCTCCCGTTGTCGACGACCTTGAAATGACGTTGAGTCAAAAGCCAGAGCCGTTATCCGGGCACACAAACGAGATCAACCAGGCAACCAGTCAAAACTTAAGAAACTGCCGTCTCTGGCCCCCAACCGCATTACATACAGGACCGCATTACATACGCTAGTTACTCTCCAAGAAAGTTAAAAAAATGCTTCCGAGTTCTTCCTAGTGTTTCTTCACAATATCACTCAATCTGTATCTTTTAGCACACTGAATTTTTATTCGTCATATCCGATAGCGGCGTTCAAAAGGCAGACACAGGGGACCTAAGGCCGCAAATTTAGGGCTGACTACTTCTATGCGACAAGAAGAAAAAGGGGCGACAGACACTGAGCGCGTTGGACTGTTGCAAGAAGAAACGCAGTTGAAGGTGGCGGCAAAATAGGAAGCA
Source organism: Dermacentor silvarum (assembly GCF_013339745.2). Taxonomy (NCBI): domain Eukaryota; kingdom Metazoa; phylum Arthropoda; class Arachnida; order Ixodida; family Ixodidae; genus Dermacentor; species Dermacentor silvarum. Next base: position 73,958,182 of record NC_051158.1, read on the forward strand.
AAAGACGCCGTATGGTAGCATCTGGTTTTCTCGCCCAGTCTAAGACAGCAACTGACATCTTCTCTAAGGACGACTCATGAGCACATCCCGCTTATCATTCTGCAGCAACTTTGTAACGCTAAAGTTTTCAGGCATAATTATACACGACTCCTAGAATGCTTGCATCACTTACCGGTCATGGTAAACACGAAGGCACACATTGCGAAAAGGCAACCGAGGAAGAATCTCATTTTTTGGCGTGACTGTTCCTTTCTCCTTCTGTAACTTTTGCCTTGGAAGTTATCAGCGTGTTTTTGTGCCACCATTTTATACTCTGCTTTGCAGTTCCACGTGCGCAGCATGCGCTGTTAAACAAAAGAAAAAATCAATACGTGAACGGCGCTCGATCACATTTTCCACTGTTTGTGTGGAAAACGGAAACGGTTAGAGCCTTCTGACGCAGAAGCTTGTTAATGAGGGATGTATGTGTACAATAAAGTATTTTTCCACTGCACTACATTTTCCCCACTTCGCATTTTCTTCTGAAAATGAATCTGCAAGCATAAAAACCACATGTGAAAGTACAATAAATAACAGAGTAATAAATAACACCAGCTGTGCTGTGTGTTTCTTCTCTGTGTCGTCTTTTTTTGCACTGTTCTTACCTTTTTTTAATAGATAAATTAGGTAAATTCAAAACTTTGAACGCGCTGAAAAATGAGATTGTTGTGGAGCTGAAATTTTATTACATAATCGAAACGAATGAAAGTGAAAAAACATATGGCAGACGCTTAAGCTTCGCCTTTCACAGAAAGTGACAGAGGCATAAAGGAGAGATGTCTCTACATGCACCAACTTCGCCTTTAACAGTGAAACGGAGATAGCATTCAAAGATCCCCGTCGGTTTGTCACCTTCTCTGCAACTGCAGCTTCCTTTTTTTATCCCCCTTCGCCTCCGCACAGCGATACCGCGGGTACTCGGAGGCGAGCGCCATCTGGATGATGTTGCGTCAAGGAACTCAGACAGGCTCGCCGCTTTATGAGTGGTAGAAACGCTGTAAATGTGGTTTGTGTTTGACGTTCCTTGTAACAGAATTATGCATTTTTCGTACATTCAAATTAGAATCCGACGCTATCATGTCTCTAGGTTGTGGGTAATTCGTACTTTACGATTTTTGTGACGCATTTTACATTGATAAATTCAATTAGTTCATTAATGCCTCTGCGCCACACGGAGGGCCTGCGCAGTTCGGTATGCGTTTCCCTCACAAGACGGTCGGCACCGCACGTCGAAAGCCGACACAGGGGGTCCTTAACGCTACCGCGTTAAAAATCATTGATTTTGTCGAATACTACAAGTAGGAATGTAGTACTTGAGCAGGGTGAGGCGCCCTGAGGACACAAGTGAACCAAAGACGTGGAAACGTCAAAAGGGGAGCTTTTCCAAAAAATGAGATACTCTAGCGGAAGAAATATGAAGTTATGATCATTGCTCAATGAATTAAGTCGAAATCTAATATCACTTGAAGTGGTGTGTGCCTTCGTATAGAAGATGAAGAAGAGCAGGAACCTGGGGAGGTGAGAAAAGGAGGATAAAGTTGAAATAAATGTATACAAGGTAGACGCCTGTTCCACAGCAAAGATTCAAGTCTATTCTGTCCTTTGAACTAGGATCGTCGCTAAAATATTGTTACGGGGAGGCACACACAACAGTAAAACGTATTTACAAGGCGATGAAGCGCTGAACTATATGGGCGAGAGTGCGCTAGATCAAAAACGTCTTCTTCATTGACGCTCCTCTTGAGGAATAGTCCCGTAACATGACCCCTGGCCGCTGAAGCACCGTCACGGTGCTTGCTGTAGTGTGGGCGAGTGGTAGGGTTTAAGACGGGACACGTGGACAACGTCCGTAGGGGGCGAGACGGAGGGAGAGGAAGACGTGAGAGGGCCACTCTCGTAAGTGAGGTCGGTTACACGCCTTAAGACACGGTAGGGTCCGGAGTACCGGGAAAGAAATTTTTCGGAGAGTCCAACACGCCGAGTCGGAGTCCATAAAAGCACACGGGCACCCGGAGTGTAGTTAACGTCGCGATGACGAGACTCATAGCGGTTCTTCTGGTGTCCTTGCGATGTAGTAAGGCGATGGCGAGCTATTTGGCGTGCCTCGTCAGCTTTGGAAATGGCATCGCGTGCGTAGTCAGTTGGGAAATGGACGGCATAGGGGATGATCATGTCAAAAGGTAACTTGGGGTTGCGGCCAAACAGAAGATAAAAGGGTGAAAAACCAGTGGTATCATGACGGGATGAATTGTAGGCAAACCTAACGAAGTGCAACGCAACGTCCCAGTCTTGATGGTCAGAAGAGACATACATAGAAAGCATGTCAGTTAGCGTCCGGTTGAAGCGTTCGGTCAAGCCATTGGTATGCGGGTGGTAAGCCGTCGTAAATTTGTGTTTTGTCGCGCAGGAGCGAAGCAAGTGATCGATAACTCTGGAGAGAAAGTAGCGGTCACGGTCGGTGAGGAGTTGACAAGGGGCTCCGTGATGCAAGATAATATCGTGGAGCAGGAAATCAGCGACGTCCGTAGCACAACTCGTAGGGAAGGCGGGTGTAATTGCGTATCGGGTGGCGTGGTCCGTAGCAACGGCAATCCATCTGTTTCCAGAAGTAGAGGCTGGGAAAGAACCGAGGAGGTCAAGGCCAAATCAGAAAAAAGGGTCAGACGGGACGTCAAGGGGCTGATGGCAGCCAGCAGGAGGCATTCGTGGTTTCTTTCGGCGTTGGCACGGTTCGGAAGCAGCAACGTAGCGACGAACAGAGCGGTAAAGACCGGGCCAGAAGAAGCGACGCCGAACGCGGTCGTAGGTCCGGGAACCTCCAAGGTCACCAGCGGTCGGGGCGTCATGGAGCTGGTCGAGAACGCTCAAGCGCAGGTGAGTAGGAATGACGAGCAACAGCTCGCGTCCCTCCGACAGGACGTTGTAGCGATATACTGTGCCATCTTTAAGCACGAAGAGGCGAAGATACGGATCGGGTGCTGCGGAATCCAGCTTCTGAATAAGCTCACGTAAGATGGGATCACGCAGCTGTTCATCCCGGATGTGGCCGAAAGCGGAGAGCGAGAGTATACAGGCAGGCGTGTCATCGGATGCTTCAGGGGGATCCACGGGATTGCGGGACAAACCGTCAGCGTCCCTGTGTAATCGGCCAGATTTATAATAAACAGAGTAAGTGTACTCTTGGAGCCGCACTGCCCAGCGACCTAGACGCCCTGTGACCAAAGCCAGCAAAGTGCGTGGTGGTTGGTAGTGACGGTGAAATGCCGGCCATGTAAGTAGGGGCGGAATTTGCCTACCGCCCAAACGAGAGCAAGATATTCCCGTTCCGTGATGGAGTAGTTCTGTTCGGCTGGGGAAAGGAGGCGGCTGGCATATGCGATAACACGGGCATGCCCCATCTGATACTGGACCAAAACATCGCCGATTTCTTGGCCGCTGGCATCGATGAGGAGTTCTGTTGGAGCGGAGCAGTCGAAATGAGCCAGGACAGGTGGTGTAGTGAGCGACGTGATGAGGGTAGAGAAGGCGGTAGGCCATGCAGCGCCCCGAATAAAACTAGACGCCTTTCTTCAGTAAGTTAGTGAGAGGGCGTGCGATTTCCGCGATTTGCTTAAGAAAACGACGGAAGTAGGAGCATAGGCCCAGAAAGCTGCGAACTTCCTTTGTGCAAGTTGGAACGGGGAACTTCTGCACGGCTCGAACTATGTCAGGGTCGGGGCGAACACCGGTGGAGTCGACGAGATGACCCAGCCTGATAAGTTGCTGACGTCCGAAGTGGCACTTAGATGAATTAAGTTGCAGGCCGGCTTTGCGAAACACAGGAATAATATAGGAAAGTCGGTCGAGATGCGTTGCAAATGTCGGTGAAAATACAATGACGTCATCAAGATAACACAAGCAAATGGACCATTTAAAACCGTGTAAGAGAGTGTCCATCATGCGTTCGAAGGTGGCCGGGGCGTTGCATAAGCCGAAGGGCATGACTTTAATTTGATAAAGGCCGTCCGGGGTAACAAAAGCGGTCTTCTCACTGGTCCATGTCATCGACGGCTATCTGCCAGTACCCTGACCGAAGGTCGATTGAAGAAAAATAACTTGGCGCCATGAAGGCCATCCAGGGCGTCGTCTATGCGTGGGAGCGGGTCCACGTCTTTTTTGGTGATCTTGTTAAGATGCCGGTAGTCCACGCAAAACCTCTAACTGTTGTCTTTCTTTTTAACAAGAACAACAGGAGAAGCCCCAGGGGTGCAGGAAGGCTCGATTATATCTTTGGCGAGCATCTTGTCGACCTCCTTTTGAATGATGTGGCGCTCAGCTGGAGATACCCGATATGGTCGTCGGTGGATTGGATGGGCATCGCCAGTGTTTATGCGGTGCTTGACAGCGCAGGTTTGACTCAGAGGACGGTCACAAAGGTCAAAGACGTCGCGATAAGAAGAGAGATTCCAAGCTCAAGATGAACCAACGGTGGAACTACCACGTGAACTTAACTCGGCAGAACTCATGAACCTGGCATTGAAGAAGGTTTCGGATGGAGATTGCTAAACGGCGTTGGAAGGACGCTTTGAAAGTGAACTCACCTCTGGCAACCTTTGACAAACTAGATCTACAACCGGTGCCTCGAAAGGACTCAGGAGCACTGTCTTCGACAGAAGAGGCGCATCTCGTTTTGAAAGCTCTTCAGATACAGCAGGAACAGATTGTGCAACAGAACCAACTGGTGACGTCACTTATAAGCTCTTAAAACGCTGCGAAGCCGGGGGGAAAATTTGTAAAACCCGATGCGTTAAACGGCACGTCTTAAAGTTCTGAAAGTTGCCTTGAATTCTTTGAATGTGCCCCTGGGAAGAACAGGTGGTTCTCTGAAGAGGAGAAGATTACTAACATGCGTACATACTTGAAAGTTGTTGCAAGGTCCATCTTAAATAGGTCCCGCAGCTTGGAATGAGAAGCGTGCCAAAACCTATCGCCGACTTATCAATTAGTGGTGCACGATTGGAGCATGACTAGGTGAGGGGCGGACAAACACTAAAACTGGAAAACCTATGCAAAAAATGGTATATATTTTTTATCAGAAGGCTGTCGTACGAGTAAATATTCCGTGTCAATTATTTTCTGCTGTATTAAAAGAACAATTGTTCTCTATTTTTACAACAAATGTTGTCTATTTAATGTTCTCACGAAGAAATCTTCAAATTTTTTGTTTTCCACAATTCATTAGTTTCTTCCCAGCTAGCACAAAAGCGATAGAAAACTGCTTCCATACCGATTCGCCAAGACTAAATGAACGTCTGAAAGACGCACTAAAAAATCCGTGCAGTCCGTTTAGAAGGTGATAAACGGTCGTATATCGTTGCTAATGTCCGGCGGATATGACTATTGCAAGAAGTTCTAGAATCCTGCTTAAAGTAGTTTCGAAAAATCCTGTCTTGAAATGGGATTTTGTAAGACCATTAGAAGCATTTAAAAAATAGAGATTGAATCCTGCTACATTCAGGATTTTGACATCCGTTTTTTTTCACCCTCCCCTCTCGCGCCCCCCTCGTCTCCCTTTCCTTCCCTCTCCCCATGCCCCTGCGGCGTTTTGCCGGCCGGCGGCATGCAGGTTTGCGCCTGTGCAATACACGAAACACATACAGCAATAACATTTTTTATTGCAAAAAGTAAACACGACTACACAAGCTAGCAATCAACATTAAATATGAGTGCCTCCGGGTAACGTCCATTACAGGTATCGACCTTGATAAACCTGGTTTCGAACAGGCTGCTGGGCTGTAGCTCCTTAATTCAGCAGGTCTTCTTACTGCAAAAACATTAAGCACATGTAAAACGTATGTTAATTGAAGTACACTTTTCTTAGTGAACGTATAGTTTTTCAATGCATTGGCAATAAGCACTGCATTATATCTTGGCAATGGGCAGCACTACAATATATTGGTCCAAGCACACAGTTTTCGAGCATTCCACCTTTAATTAATTTAATTAATTTAATTATGGGGTTTTACGTGCCAAAACCAGTTCTGATTATGAGGCACGCCGTAGTGGGGGACTCCGGAAATTTGGACCACCTGGGGTTCTTTAACGTGCACCTAAATCTAAGTACACGGGTGTTTTCGCATTTCGCCCCCATCCACCTTTATTAACATGGTTCTAACATTAACCGATCACAAGTGAAATTCCCTTCTGTTGCCTTGAAGACATACTTTACATCTAACTGAAGGTGTTGCATGTACAATCGCCAAGTAGTGTAAGTGTCGGCTATTTTGCTAGCTTTCAGGAGGCTGTTGTCTTGACTAGTTGGCGACTGGTAGATGACAGCAGCCTCCTAAACACGTGCGAAGTAGGTGCCAATTAGCATTCAAAGAAAGGAATAGAGAATGCATTTCTGATAATGTTGTACGAGAAAAGAGGTAAGTGTGGCTCTGCAAAGGCACAGCTTCAGTGTGACAGCATTGTTACACCACCGCAATTTTATTTGCCACAGATGACATAGCCAACTCAGAATGGTGCAGGCTTGAGCATATACCTAAACACCAGTCTATCAAACACATCGCATACTTCAAATTGAGCAAATATATTGCGATTCCTTAAAAAATAAAAGACAGCAGACGAGCGCAACCTTAAGTAACAGCGACTATTTGCAGAACGGCTGCTTCAAGCATATACAGTAAGAACTTCAGTTGCTGTAATTAAACCATTAAAATGTTGCACGCCTATGACGTGCCTGTTTGAAAACCTCCACACAATAACATTGCCAAGCACTTGTAAAGAATTTTTTTTACAAAAACAGTGAGTCATCCACACACAAGGTGGGAACATAAGCCGTAATTTTCCACCCAGTTTCACTAACTTTGACCTTGGTGACATAATTATAGTTACGCAATGGGTTAAAGGTTAAGCTCGTGCAGTTTATATATCAATCATGATCTAGAGTGCTTGCATATGCAATTTATTGCTTACACCGAAATGAGCCCACACACTAAAACCCACACATGGCGCGCGGCGACGATTTCATCGCCGTTGCACTTTATACGGATTATCACGGCGACGACGACGGCGGCAAAAATGCGCTTGGAGTGCCCATATAATTTCTATCGCAATAAAAGAAAAAGAACCGCGGCGTAAATTTCTCTCTCTTAAATGGCATGGTCGCCGTTACGTCGTCGCGCCGTAACACGCGTGTTCGAGTCGATGTCTCAACGCTGCGGCTGCGACGCAGAGGAGCTACGACGGAGGCCCAGTCCCGCCAACGAAACTGCTCACAACCGGCCAACGCTCGCTTCAACGGCAGGAAAAGAAAGGGAGAGGGTTAAGCTGGCGCCGGGCCGGCGGCGGGCGCGCACGGAGACAGTCGAAGGTGGGGGAGCTACGAGGGAGTTGAGAGGGAGAGTGAGGGGAGCCACCGAAGCGACGGGGTCACCTCTGCTCAGCCAAATCCGCTTCCCTGACGCCGTCCTCCCTCACCTTTGACGTGTCCGCGCGCGCCCGGCGCCGCCGTGCTGGCGCCGCCCGCTCCCTACAGCATCGTTTTCTGCGAGCGTTGCTCGACGTGGGCAGTCTCGTGGCCCCTACACGCCATCTGCTTGCGCGCCGTGATATCTAACGACTCCATTCGTACGTCGTGCTGTGGTGCACGAATACTTCAGAAATAAGTCTTTCCTTTAATTAGAACAAACTTTCGGGCTCTTTCGAGTTCGAATTATCGAGATACGACTGTATATGTATCACGCTGAAAATTTAATTCGTACGACTTTAATATGAAATAACAGTTACCTGGGTTCTTGGAGTTCAGGAGTTTCGTGGTGGCCCTTTGGGCGGCGGCGTTTTCGTCTGCCCATTTGGCACCTGTAGAGGGTACATGATCGGTGTCTTCACCCTCACGCGCCTTCTCTCTTGCACGTAGGTATGTGCCTGCATAGTAAGTTACAAAGAAACTCTTTATTGTTATGCTGATAAACTCGGAGTATCTATGTTTATAATGTAACAGCAGTGCCTATTACAACTGTATATTGGAATTTTTCTTTTTTTAACAGAATTTTGTTACTGCACAGACTTGCAAAAAGAAAACGCCAGTGCGACCTCAAAATTTATTTGTTGCATGACTGAAGCCAAAAAATGTTAGGTATCCTAAAAAAGATGCTGTAAATAGCTACACTGTCGGATTATGTTACAAAAACAAGGCAACAGTGCACTACATGCAGGGTGTTTCATTTAACTTTAGCCAAACTTTCAAAATATGCAAGTGCCACGTACCAGGACAGAACCAAGGTAATGTTGGAGATACTCAGATTATTTTTTGCATTCCGCCTAGTTAGATAATTAGTTCTAACTAATTAATTAACTTCTCAATTACTATAGTTAGATCGAAAGTGTCAATGAGAAGATTGTAAAGCAACATGAGAAACCCCTGATACCGCTTTCTGTTTCTCAATATGAGCTACATAAAGTGTTTTTACAAGTGTGAAAGGTGCCTGCCAATACACGCAAACTGCCTCGAGCGGCCAGTCGTTCGGCAGTTTTGCGTGTATTCGCGGGCACCTTTCACGCTCGGAAAAACACACGAGTGATCTCGCACAAGAGCGTTGACGGAAGAATGCTGTGGCTACGCGAAGATCGTAGCACGTCTAATCATTCTGCGCCAAACGGGAATGTCATCGTCTTCCTAACGATCAATGGTCAACGAAACGTCGCAGAGGTAATTTTAGACAGCTTTGGCAAACCTGAATACGCATGCAATAAAAGAAACGTACGCAGACGTAAACATGCCTCTTAAACAATATTAGAGATTGCAGTTAAAATCAAGGCGCTTTCATTGAAAAACTTCATTACCGCCTAAAACTTCCACCTAAAACTCCCGCCTGAAAACCGTAAATAATTAAACACGACAGGTGTCAAAGTGGCCGTGACTACTTACGTGAGCAAAGAAGATGTGGAAGGCAGTCTGGCGCTCCGCAGTTCATGAACGAATACGCGTCAGGAACTTAACGGCTGGTCCTGACAAAAATAACGGTCAATGTAACGGCGGGTTCAAAAGTTACGCAATCTGGAGGGAAGCTGCGCGGAGAGCGCAGTCCGCTTGGCTGCTCAGACTGCGTCGGCGCAAGCGATGACGCCGATGAGCCGTCGCGCCACTCCTTGCTTTGTCAGGTAGCCGCTATGACACGTCACGGCGCTGCATCCTCTTGCGACACACGCTGCTGCAATGCAGAAAAATACTCAGTGTGGCTTCGTACTCGGTACCTGAAGCACAGAAATGCTAGCTAATTTAACTAAGAAAATACAAAATGCGGCTGCTACCATAATGCTAGCGCCACCTTACAAAGATAATTTGAAATAACAAAAGTCGAACTTTTTAATGCCTCATTCTTGGCACTTTGCGGTAGGTAGGTAGGTTCCTAACTCGCTTTATAATACAAACAAGTGATGTGCAACCTATAATGGAATCGAACTTCTGCCGTGGGTCACAGCAGCCGGTTCTCTAGCAACTAGACTACGGTGTCTTTTTCTTCCTTTCGGTCAAAGTAAAACAGGTTAACCAAACAGACAAAACGAAAACTGCGACAAACAATATCAAAACATTTTACAGTTTGAACCGTCAGTCCAACTTGGCTGACATTGTCATTTAACATTCTCTGAGCGTTGTCAAGGGATCTACCCTCGACAGCCACTCAGGAACACAGCAATCATGCGTTCTAAATTTTCCTTCACAGAAAAATGGCAATATTCGCCAGGAGGGACAGATCGCGTTGAAGTGTATCGAGGACTGTTCAACAATGTCCTCGCGTCGATGACAAAATCAACGTCGAAAGTGGTGCTTAGTTTCCGGAGAAGTTCAGAAACTGGGACAAGCGGAATTCGGTGACTTGTAACCCATCATAGCCATCCTTGAAATTCCACACATTTACGTGGACAAAGACTTGCCTGATTTTCTGCAGATGATGATGCATAGTCCGAAGAACCTCCATTTTCGATGCCTGCGCTCATAGGAGGGTCGTTTTGTGGAACAAAATATTATCTAGAAATGTCTTGCGTGTGTGCTTCTGCATTTTCTCCTTTCAAGGCAAGGTCACTTTCGTGAAAACTAGCTGTCCTCGGATTGAGCATCCTCATGTGGCGAGGATACTTCACTAGAAGCATGGTTACTACTTTCATTAACCTACCATGATACTTATTGGACGGTACTCGTGGCAACAGGACTGGCAGATATCGGTTCGTCATTAACTCTACGCCTCTTCTGACGGTCTGAAAGATCAGCGTAACTTTTCTTCTTTATTGTGGACTTCATTATGAGCATAAAGAGCAAGCAGCTGCCCCTTCAGTGCTCACTCACCACAATGCAAACACCCGCGCCAGGGTTGATTGCACTCTCTTCTAACAGGGCGAAGCAAAAACAAAAACCAATGTCCGTTTTTCCCGCCAAAAAGCGGAAGAAAACAACAACAAAAATCAATAATTGTAGGCCGCTAGAACAAGCGATTTTAAACCTCTTCTAAATCTGCCTTATAGCAAGATTTTTCCATCCCAATTGAATCCTTCTCGATGTTGACTTCTTCAATCTAGATTTTTGACGGTCAAGGCGAAATATCCATGAATAAGAATGATTATATCTCTTTTGTGCTAGCTGGGTTCTTGGTGACTCCTACAAATCAGTGATTCTGGCGCAATACTCGGCAAGAGTGTGCAAACCAGCTATTCTGTCCTCCAGAATGGCGTTGCTCACTTTACCGTGGCGGTTTCATACGAGTTTTTTTATTATTTGCTTGTGTGTGTTTAAAGTGTGGCGTGCGCCTCACTACAAGTTTTGCGTGACCTAGAGCACGGCATTCATTAGCGCAAGGTGTGAGCTCAGGTTTTTCGTTAGCGTGCAAGTTTACGCTGCGGCATCCGACGCACTGTGACTCGTCGTGACTATGAATGCAGAACGTTCCGCGAAGAAACGTCGTGCTATGTTCCTTCACTCTCAATAACACAAGATCTGAGTGTCCGACGGGCAGGAAAATCGGTAAATAGAATGTTTTCTAAATGATACTGTGGGGCAATGTTGTCTCGTCTGGTAACTGTTGGATATGAATACATGGTGTCGCATGGGATTGCGAATGATTCTCTGAAAAGGTTTCGTATATGGTGCAATACATTACGACTGTGGCCTGGCCATAGTACTTTTGATGCATTGAAACATGTTTTGCTTGGTCAAATATATTGGTGGCATTATTCTAGACTTATGAAAGTGAAGTTGCTTTTGAAACCTTTGTGGCACTGTCCTTTATTGTGAAAGGAAATGTCAATGCAAGCTTTCACTGACCCATAGATCACTTATAGGAAAGAAGTGCATACACCAGCAGCAACTACATTGCGTTTCTCGTTTCTATTGCAACAGACTACACCGCGGCTTTTGAACGGTGCTACTCTGCGTATGGCTACATACAGTGACCTTGAACAAAATAGTGGAAGACACATGTATGGCGGACGGCTGAAAACCGCACATTGCGGTATTACTGTGGTGCAGCTGGTCACCTCTACCATCACTATGTACCGCCAAAAGTGTCCCAGGGGCTGTCACTCGGAAGCGCGTTGCCCGCGCTGCAGCGAGTGCACTAAGGAAATACCTCTATCGCACAATATCCTCCCTCGACAAAACGTGTGACCGACGAGCAGGTAACCAGCAACCGAGTCATTTCCGACTTCTCATGCTGTGCAAATGTTTCCACGGACGTCACCGTTGCTGTCGATGGTAATCTTCTACCGGCTCTCGTCGTTGCTGGTGCGGATTAGAGTGTTTTAGGAGCACACTTGCAGCTGCATTACGGAAGCTGCCTCGGAAGGTCCCCAGCTGTGCACAGCCAAGTCATCGTGTCACATTCACAAAATGGTCTACGGGGAGATATCTCAAATTCTACTTTTATTGGCTCTGTCGTGGAACTGCCTCATTGTTCAATTCTGTTGTTCTTGTTGATAGCTCAGTTGAAGTACCACCAAGGAGGTTGGTAGTTTGGTCTGGTTGGTATAACATTGGGTATAAAAGGAAAACAGCGAAAGGACAGGATGACATGAAGCATGGCGACTGTGAGATGCGTGCCGCATCATGCTTACTGTAGTTCCTGATAAAAACAGGACGCCATCAGTAGCCAAGTAAAAGAATTGCTTGAAGGCAACCATATACACCTTTCCACTAGTCCGTGGGTGTCATTTGTTGTATTGGAGAATACGAAAGACGGCAGCCTACGGTTCTGCGTATATTACAGCAAAGATAACCATGCCATAAAAAGATGTTAAACTGTAGCACCGCAACGATTACTAATTTGGTCATACCCGGTACTCCTGCTATTTTTTTCCATGGGCTAGCACAGTGGCTACAGTTGAGGCTGATTTATAGATTACAATTGATAGCTAAGTTCGATGATTTCTCTGTTTTTTTTTCGAGCTACCGCAACTTCGCTGATAATGTTTCCCACCTTACTGAACCACTAACACCCATTACGAAAGACGGCAACTAATTTGTGTTGGGGCAAGAACAGAAATACGCCTACCGCTAGCTGCAGACTCGTCTGCACTCTAATTCTGGGCCACTTTACCGCGAAGGGCTGTGCATAAATACGCACAGAAGCGAGCAACGTTGGCAATGGTGCTCTTCTTGTGGAAGTACAACAAGGTGAAGTGATTTTTTAGGTGTAGGTTGTGAGGCATCTTCCAGGGTGTACAGCGGAACGGTAACACGGACATAAAAATACGACACGGGCGAGCTCTGACTACCACCTGAACATTATTATCGAATACAATGAAATATGTACAAAGGAAAAGCGAGGCTGTTCCTATCCTGAACAAACCAGATAAAGCAAAGGAACAAAGAGCAAACATTACAAAGGAAAAATCACAAAAAGATCACATTGGCCGCCCATTTTCGGACTGGCTGCACATAGAAGACGGCGACAGCGACGTTGGTTTTCTTGCCGCTTCAAGAAATGTGCCGTGCGTGGCCAGTGGATTCTTTGTCGTCTTTCCTCTCACGACAGTAATAGATTGAAATTTATATTCTCTGCTTCATGTGGACCCATTTGCCACACCCTGTGCGTCTTCTAGGATTTCAAACACTTGCATCAGAGATCTATAAGAATGCGAGTGAACGGCAAAAATCGTACATATAGTAAACAAATTGCGTCATAACCCTGGGGCTGGTATACCAGTCCGCAAGCATGCCAACATGCACTACGCGAACTGTTGATTCTGCGGTTTGCAGCAGAGTTCTGTTGCAAACAGATAATAAATTCAGAAGAAAGGTCAAAGAAAGAGCTTGGCGGCATCAAGCGGTTCTCGTCGATTGATAATGTCAACGACTGGGTAAAGTGGTTGAACGTCGAAGTACATGATAACGTCAATGCATTCCATCTTAGGTAGAGGCCAAATGTTCGAACGTCAGCGTTTCACACGAATCCAATTTTGCAAGTCGCCAAGTCGTCGGTGTGGATGATCGCAGATCTTCCTGCATATGCAGCCTTTTGTCACTGCGTTTCCGTTTGCACCAGAGCACTGGTAGTACTTTGTGTTTGAAATACCACTACGCATTTCACAGCCGTCAACTTGGATTTAGATTCATCCATTCAGCACTGTCTAAATAGTTGCTTTGCTTAACAACTTTCAACAAACACTCATTCTCACAAAAGTTATAAACTTTCGCGGATACAATTCGCCACGTGAGCGCGAAACAGCATAAAGTTGCAACTGATGGAATTTATTTCTGCACTTATAACGTTCTAGGTCATTTTACAAACGTGCCCTGCTGACATAGTTTGGCTTAACGCATTTTTTCAGGTCCCAACATGAACAACAACACGCCACAGCTAAAAAAGAGAAGGAAAAACAGGCCAGGGCCAATGTGCTTGCAGCAATGGTGTGACCGCGTTTAGTTTATACTACAGAATAGTTTTTTCACGTATTCAAGTTTACCGTTCAGTAGGATCGTTGATGGGTAGCTTACATACGTGAGACCAATTTCGCGGCCGTAAAATCCTCAACATTGTCTCTAGTTATTCTATGTCGGTGATGAAAACGGCTTCAGTGCCCTGTAAGAGATTGTGCCCCAATTAGAGATCGGAGCAGCGCAGCGTCGACAGTGAAACGATGCACAGCTTTCAAGCACGAGCGCCGTTGCGAGCAAAAGCGCTGGACCCACTAGCGTCTGGGCCCACTAGAGCCGAAACCACTAGCTTCTCTCTTCGCTACAATTACCCCGGGGGTGATAAGGGAGCCGTCTGGCGACCTAACAGCTGGTCAGGATGACAGGATCGTAGTATGGCTTGAGGCGGTCGACGTGGACAATGTCTCGTCCACGACGGCGCTGGTCCGAAGACGGTTCAACTGGTTCGAAGACAAAATTCACGGGAGATGCGCGTTCGACGATGCGGTAAGGGCCTTCATACTTCGGGAGTAGTTTCGATGAGAGGCCAGGGGCGGTGAATGGGACAGAGAGCCACACAAGCGCGCCGCCATGAAGCAAGGTGACCGCGGAAGTGGAGTCGCCGCGAGTGCTTTTCTGGCGCTCTTGGTCGTTGGAAGTAAACGCACGTGCGAGGTCACGGCATTCTTCGGCATGCCTTGCAGTGGCAGAAATAGGCGAGCCCTCGGATGCATCCAGCCGGTAAGGTAAAATTGTGTCGATGGTGAGCGACGGGTGCCGACCGTATAGTAAGAGAAAGGGTGAAAAGCCAGTGGTGCTCTCAGTAGCGGTGTTGTACGCGTAGGTGACGAAGGGCAGAATGGAGTCCCAGTTCGTGTGGTCGGAGGCGACGTACATGGAAAGCATGTCGCCGAGCGCGCGGTTGAAGCGCTCTGGCCATTTCAAGGCCATGAAGCGTTCTGGTATTTCAAGGCCATTGGTTTGGGGGTGGTACGCCGTAGTTGTGCGATGAATAACGTGGCACTCTTTAAGAATGGCTTCAACCACTTCCTACAGGAAGACACGTCCGCGATCACTGAGCAATTCCTGGGGTGGACCATGCCGCAGGATCAATCGGTGAAGCAGGAATGAGGCAACATCGCGTGCTGTAGCTGCTGGGAGAGCGGCCGTTTCGGCGTATCGTGTGAGGTGATCTACTGCCACAATGGCCCAGCGGTTACCAGCCGACGTTAAGGGAAGTGGCCCATACAAATCAATTCCAACGCGCCCGCACGGCCGGGTAGGGCAGGGTAGAGGCTGCAGACCAGCCGGCGAGAACTGGGGTGAAGATTTCCGGCGCTGGCAGTCGGGACAGGAGCGAACGAACCGTTGAACGCACTTGTACATTCCTCGCCATTAGCGATACTGCGATACTGGGTCAGTAGCGCTGTCGAAGGCGCTGGTAGGTTTTGAAAACTTCCGAGTGTGCACACTGTGGATCGGCGTCAAAGGATGCGCAGATTTCGGAGCGCAGACTGCGAGGAACTACTAACAACAACTGGCGGCTGTCTACGGTATAACTGCGTCGGTGAAGCAGGTTGTCGCGAACCGCGAAATGACGAGCCTGACGACCAACGTACGAGTGGTTGAGTGTGGTGATGGGTCAGCAAGGACGCAATCCACGAGTCCTTGCGCTGCTCGGAAGCTATAGTCTCAGGGTTGATTGAAGAAACAGCGAGCTGGGATAGTGGGCAGCAAGTATTGTCGTCAGGCAAGGGAGAGCGTGATAGGACGTCGGCGTCAGAATGTTGGCGTCCGTTGCGGTACAGCACGCGGATATCGTAGTCCTGCCGGCGAAGTGCCCAGCGGGCAAGTCGACCTCAAGGATCCTTTAACGATGACAGCCAACATAGTGCATGGTGGTCCGTGACGACATCAAATGGGCGGCCATACAAATAAGGCCGGAACTTAGTAAGAGCCCAGATGATCGCCAGACATTCTTTTTCCGTGACAGTGTAATTGGTCTCGGCTTTCGTAAGGGTGCGACTGGCATAGGCAACGACATATTCAGGAAATCCAGGTTTGCGCTGCGCAAGGACAGCGCCG
The DNA here is from genome assembly GCF_013339745.2 of Dermacentor silvarum. Taxonomy (NCBI): domain Eukaryota; kingdom Metazoa; phylum Arthropoda; class Arachnida; order Ixodida; family Ixodidae; genus Dermacentor; species Dermacentor silvarum. The sequence goes on from NC_051158.1 coordinate 73,974,197, forward strand.
AGGCCAACACCGCTGGCATCTGTGTGTACCTCTGTAGGGGCCGTCGGGTCGTAGTGGCGCAAAATTGGGGGAGTCGTCAACAAACGACGCAGATTTGCGAACGCTTCCTCGCACTCTGACGACCACGAATGGAGGGGTCCGTTGGTTCCAAGGAGCTTCGTCAGAGGTGATATTGTCACGACCTCGCAGGAGACGTGGAAGCCGGCGTACGGCACGTATACAAGCACTTTATATGAGCAGCAAACGCAACGTCGCTGTCGTCTCTGTTTTTCTACCCGCGCGCTGCTTCAGCGTCGTTTCCATGGCCGGGCACATACCCGCGGTGACGATATAGCATGTGGCATTTGCCCCTCCTTTGAAAGAAGCCCCGTCCCGATGCGCCAAGCGCCCAAGAAAGTGCAGTGATGGTGCAAAAGTGAGGTCATGATGCAAAATATGGCTTCATACGAAGCACGTGCACAACCTCGGGCAGATGCTGCCGGCGTTTGGAGCAGTAAGGACTGTCGGGCACAACTTCATAATTCACGTCACTGATGCGGCGTAGAACTGTGTACGGCCCGAAGTATCTTCGCAGGAGCTTCTCAGACAGCCCCAGCCGACGAATAGGAGTCCAAACCCACACGTGGTCGCCGACGTTGTACGTGACGGGTCTGTGTCGAAGATTGTAGTGTCTGGCATCGTAATTCTGTTGCTTTTGGATGCGCAAGCGTGCAAGCTGCCTTGCTTCCTCGGCGCGTTGCGTAAACTCCTCGGCACCAGTCTCGTGATCACCACACTCGTGTGGCAGCATCGCGTCCAACAGTGTTGTTACTTCCCGGCCATAGACGAGGCTGAAAGGTGTCACGCGTGTTGCCTCCTGGCGAGCCGTGTTGTACGCAAATGTAACATATGGTAAAATCTGGTCCCAGTTCTTCTGGTCGACGTCTATGTACCTACTCATCATGTCTGCCAGAGTCTTATTCAAACGTTCTGTCAGCCCATTAGTTTGGGGGTGATAAACGGTTGTCTTTCGGTGAGTTGTACCACTTAATCGCAACACGGCATCCAGAAGCGCGGCCGTGAAAGCAGAACCTCTGTTGGTAATGACCACTGCGGGAGCGCCATGCCTTAGGACGACGGCTTCGATGAAAAATCGTGCTGCTTCGGCTGCTGTTCCCCGCTGGAGAGCACCTGTTTCGGCGTATCGGGTAAGATAATCTGTGACGACGATTATCCATCTATTGCCGGCAGAAGACACTGGAAATGAACCTAAAAGGTCCATGCCAACTTGTGCGAACAGCGCTTGATGTATCTCAACAGAATTCAGCAGTCCAGCAGGCTTGACGGGTTGGGTTTTGCGGCGCTGGCAATCCAGGCATGTCTGGACATAACGTTTCACAACCGACGCAAGTCTCGGCCAGTGATACTTTAGCCTAATTCTGGATAATATTCGGGAGTAGCCCAAGTGACCAGCGGTCGGCTCGTTGTGACAGGCGTGTAGGACTTCATTCCGTAGAGATGCGGGAACGACAAGTAGGTAGCTGCTGCCACTGGGTGAAAAGTCCTTTTGGAGAGAACGTCATGACGCAAGCAAAATGAAGGCAGCGCTCTGGCGAATAACCTCGGCACGCAGCTTGTTTTTCGCTCTAAGTAATCAATAAGAGGAACCAGTTCTGCGTCCTCGCGTTGCAGGCGTGAAACGGCGACAGCGCCTGCCATGCCTAGAAAAGCCGCGTCGTCATCGTCGTGCAATGCAGTCTCAACAGGCGACCGAGACAGGCAGTCGGCGTTGGCGTGCCGCTTCCCCGATTTGTAGACAACAGTGAAGTCGAACTCCTGGAGCCGAAGGCTCCAGCGTGCTAGCCGACCAGCTGGATCTTTTAAGTGCATGGTGATCACTGGCGACAGTGAAACAGCGACCGTATAGATATGGGCGAAATTTCAGGATGGCCCAGACTACCGCGAGGCACTCTTTTTCTGTAGTGGAGTAGTTAGTCTCCGTTCTGGATAGGGTCCTGCTGGCGTAAGCAAGCACTCTTTCGGTGCCGTCCTGCCGCTGAAGAAGCACTGCGCCAAGGCCGACATTGCTAGTATCGGTATGAGGAATCGTCGGGGCGTCTTCGTCAAAGTGTGCGAGCACAGGAGGCGTCTGCAGCCGCTGCCGTAGCTCGTCAAATGCCCGTTGCTGCTCTTCGCCCCACACGAAGGGGACATCTTCGCGGGTGAGATGTGTTAATGGACACGCGATGCGCGAAAAGTCCGCAATAAACCGCCGGTAGTAGGCGCAAAGGCCCAGAAAACGTCGCACGGCCTTTTTATCAGATGGCGTCGGGAAATTTGCGACGGCAGCGATTTTATCAGGGTCAGGTTGAACACCTTCATGACTAACCACGTGACCGAGGAATTGAAGTTCCTCAAAACGAAAATGGCACTTTTCCGGTTTCAAAGTTAGGCCTGCTGAGCGCATTGCCTCAAAGACCGTCTTCAGTCTCCGTAAGTGTTCGTCGAACGTGGCGGAGAAAACAATCACGTCGTCGAGGTACACTAGGCAGGTTTGCCATTTGAGGCCTGAGAGTACCGTGAGTCGTTGGAACGTTGCTGGCGCAGAACACAAACCGAAGAGAAGCACCTGAAATTCATAAAGTCCATCAGGTGTCACAAAAGCGGTCTTTTCACGGTCTCTCTCATCAACTTCAATTTGCCAATAGCCGCTTTTGAAGTCCATCGACGAAAAGTAACGTGCGTTTCGTAGCCGGTCCAGTGAATCATCGATACGCGGTAGCGGATAAACGTCTTTCTTTGTGATCTGGTTGAGTTTTCGATAGTCGACGCGGAAGCGCAGACTACCGTCCTTCATTTTCACCAATACGACAGGCGATGCCCACGGACTCTTAGATGGCCGAATAAATCCGTCCTCAAGCATCGTCTTCACTTGTTTTTGGATTGCTTCCCGCTCATTCGGTGCTACACGATAAGGATTCTGCCGGATGGGTCTTGCGTCGTCTTCGGTGATAATAAGGTGCTTGGTGAGCGGCGTCTGGCTAACTCTTGAGGTAGATGAGCAGCAGCTCTTAAACTCATTGATGAGCTCATGAAGGCTGTTGCATTCGATGGGCGATAAAGTTCGACTGACATCAACCACAGGTGCAGGCATAGGCGCGGTGGACGCCGCGTGCTGCACTGAGAGGCAGTCTTGTATTGGGGCAATTTCGTCGAAGTAAGCAACAGCAGTGCCTTTAACAATCTGTCGACGTTCCCTGCTAAAATGCGTCAGCAGGAGTTCAGCATGTCCATCGAGTACACTAACTACGGCCCTGGCGACGGAAACGCCCTGACTCAGTACTAGTGTGTTGATGTGTTCAGCGACACCAGGCCCGGTGTGCAAGTTATCGCAGATGACAGGCACGAGGGAACAACTTCGCGGCGGAAGCGTGACGTCGTCGTCGGCGATACGTAAACGCGGTCGCTGGTCATCCGCGGGGTCGACGTCTTCGGAGCTCGTAGCAAATGTCACCATGCGGTCGCGGACATCAATAACTGCACCGTACTCCCTCAAGAAATCCATTCCCAAATAAGTTCTTTACAGCACTCGAAGAGAATGACGAGGGTGGCAACGAAGGCTGAACCGGCGATTATGCGTCTGTGCATTTTCCAATCGGCGTCATCAACTGGCCCCCGGCAGTTCTGATGTTGGGCCCGGTCCAGGGCGTCTTCACTTTTCTTAGTCTGTCGGCTAGCTTTAGAATCATTATCGAAAAATACGAACCAGTGTCAACGAGAGCGCTCACTTGCTGGCCGTCAATGCTAACGACAAGATCGGCGCTGACGGCGTCTGTTACATGTGGTGTGGTTGGAATCGTCGGAGTCGTAGAGTCATCGATCGTCGGTGAAGGTGGTACTTGGGAAGCTGGACGGTTTGCAACCTCACCCCCGGAGGTCGCTGCCTCTAGTTTCTTTCCCCTGCGTGGGCTAGGAGACCTGCCCCTAGAGGCGTCAGGAAAATCGCGACGGGTTGGTTGGGTGTAACGAGCCGGTGATGGGGAACGCCATCGAGGCGTCGTTGAACCTTCCGGTCGAAAGTTTGAAGGATTGTCGTCGCATGTACATGGAGCGTCAAACTGAGGGTAACTATAGTTGGTGGGAAATCTGGGAAACCCAGCTGCGCGGTAGTGGCAAGCTCGATAAACATGTCCTGCTTCACCGCAATGAAAGCATAGCGCCCGGCGGTCAGAGGTGCGCCACAAATCGGTTTTTCGTAGCGGATAGCCGGCAGGGAATTCTCCGTAAGACCGCGGCGCAGCGATCGGCTGTCGGCGATACGGCATTGCTGGCGGCGGCTGTGACTGTCGAAGATAGGGCGTTGGGGATGGCGGCGGTGGCTGCGTCGGAGTGGTCGACGGTGTCAGCAGCATCGAAGTGGCGGGAGGTGGACGACAAAGAGCTTCCGAGTATGTGCATCGTCGGGGCGCCGCTTGCCAGTCGGGCGAAGAAAAGACCTGTCGAACTTCCTCCCGGACGACGTCAGCGACAGAAGCCACCGCTAGTGCCATGGGAGCAATTCCGAGCTGCCGGATCTCCTCTCGCACAATCTCTCGGATAACTTCACGCAGAGACGTGCCGCCGCCCTCAGGTAGCAGTGAAGCATTTGTTGGCGAGTTCGCGCGATCGTATTGACGGTACCGCTGCTAGAGTGCCCGTTCGATAGCGGTAGCCTCCTTGGTAAATTCGGTCACTGTCGTCGGTGGATTCCTCACGAGTCCGGCAAACAGCTGCTCCTTCACTCCCCGGAAGAGATAGCGCAACTTCTTTTCTTCGGCCATCTCAGGATCTGCTCTTTGGAAAAGGGGGGCCATATCTTCTGCAAACATGGCAACGCTCTCATTTGGCTTCTGAACACGAGATTCGAGAAGGCACTGCGCATTGTCTTTTCTTTCGCTGCTAGTGAATGTGTCTAGCATCTGGGTGTGGAAGGCATCCCATGTGGTCAGGCTCCTCTCCCGGTTCACAAACCATGTCCGCGCACTGTCTCGAAGAGCAAAATAGACATAAGACAGCTTTTGCCGGGAGCTCCATTCATTATGACTGGCGACACGCTCGAACTGGTCCAGCCAATCTTGGACATCTTCAATGGCGTCACCATGGAAACTTTCTGGGAGCATAGGATGCTGTAGCATCACCTGCGATGGAGTTGCAGTGGCCATGGCGGTAGCACTTAGACGCGGTCCGGCAGGATCCTGCACGGGGTTGAACTCGGGCGTCAGGACTAGCCGGCGGCGACTGTACCGGCGAACAGGCGCTCGACGAGCGAAGGCGATTCCGCGTTCGATGGATGGCTCCGCGAAGGGGTGCTAAGCATGAGGCAATCCTACCCCGCCCCTCCACCAGTGTCACGACCTCGGAGTGGACGTGGAAGCCGGCGTACAGCACGTATACGAGCACTTTATATGAGCAGCAAACGCAACGTCGTTGTCTTCTCTGTTTTTTTACCCGCGCGCTGCTTCACCGTCGTTTCCATGGCCGGGAACATACCCGCGGCGACGATATAGCATGTGGCAATTTGATGGCGGCGAAATTGCGGAAGTAGAAAGTAGGAACACAAACGGAAGCGGAAGTGGGAACACAAACCTACGAAACTTCGCAGTTATTTGATGGACGTAGGTTTAGGAAGTTCGGCGACGGCACGAAGCTTGGCTGGATCGCGGAGAATTCCATCCTTGGAAACGACGTAACCCAGTATCATCAGCTGCCGCGCTGCAAATCGGCACTTCTTTAAATTTAGTTGTAGGCCGGCGTTTTGCAAACACATCAAGACACGCCGGAGGCGTTGAAAGTGCGTGGAGAAGTCCGGAGCAAAAACAACGACGTCATCAAGGTAGCACAAGCACGTGTGCCATTTCAAGCTGCGCAGAACGGTATCCATCATGCGCTCAGAAGTTGCTGGCGCATTGCAAAGTCCAAACGGCATGACGTTAAATTCGTATAAGCCGTCGGGCGTGACAAAGGCTGTCTTCGGTCGATCGTCATCTGCCATAAGTACTTGCCAATACCCTGAGCGCAAATCGAGAGATTAAAAAAATTCTGCTCCTTGTAGGCTGTCAATAGCGTCGTAGATTCGCGGAAGCGGGTAAATGTCCTTACGAGTGATCTTGTTGAGGCGCCGATAGTCCACACAGAACTGTACAGAACCGTCTTTCTTCATAACAAGGACGACAGGAGATGCCCATGGACTGTGGGAAGGTCGGATCACATCGCGGCGGAGCATATCGGCCACTTGTTCATTAATCACGCGACGTTCAGTAGCCGATCCACGATATGGGCGTTGCCGCAATGGCGATTGGGAGCCAGTATCGATGTGGTGCGTAACAGTTGACGTCCGGCCCAGGGAAGGTTGCCCGATGTCGAAAGAAGCACGAAATTCTTGTAAGATGCACAGTAGCTGTGATCGCTGGCCCGGTGCAAGGTCATTGGCAATAGAAGACTCGAACACATCGATATGCAATGGACCAGACGTAGAAATCGAGCCGAGCGTACTGTAACGGGCACAGTATGGGTCTTCGGGAAAGTCCGTAATTTGTACGTCTGCGATAGCTTCGACACTGCCCAGACATTCTCCGTGGAGTAGCAAAACAGGGTACGGGAACGGGTTACAAATAAATATAACAGTAGAGCCCTGTGTGATGTTCACCGTCGCAAAAGGTAGCAGTAGACCTTTTCGAGTGAAAAAGCGGCCAGACGGAGAAAGTAGTGCGACGGCGTCGGAGAGGCTGCTGCAGTACATGGAGACAACCTCTGACGAGTTGGGAGGAACGGTGGTGTCGTGTCTGACGAGTAGTTTGTTCGGAAGTGAAGCATTGTCAGTGAGCGTCAAATCTGAGAGTGGCGACAGTTCGAGTTCGGCCCGTGAGCAATGAATGACGGCATTGTGGCGGGAGAGAAAATCCCAGCCGAGGATAACGTCATGGGACCACGACGAAATTACAATAAATTCGATGGCGTATACAACGTCCTCAATAACAACACGAGCTGTGCATGCCGCTAACGGGTGAATACGCTGTGCGCCGGCTGTGCAGAGGGACAGTCTAGTAACGGGCATCGTAACTTTCCGAATCAAGCGACAAAGTTTTGCATCCATAACTGATACGGCGGCGCCGGTGTCCACGAGTGCAGATGTGTGAACTAGAGCACTGCACGGGCTCGGGCTTACCCGAAAGCCAGGGCCCGGCACGGCCCGTGGGCCGGGCCTGGCTTAGGCCCGGGCTCGGGCATGGGCCGGGCTTGGGCCGGGCTCGGGCATGGCGTGTGGTTTTTGACCCGGGCCCGGGCCGGGCTCAGGTTTTTTGACGCGGGCCCGGGCCGGGCTCGGGCTTTCTGCGAGTTATTCTCGGGCTTCTCAACTCTGAAAAACATGTATTTTTCGGTCTCGGGCCGGCTTCGGGCCGGTTTCGAGCCGGGCTTGGGCCGGGCTCGGGCTTAAGGTAAAGGCGTGGTGGGCCGGGCTGGGCGGGTAACGTAGATTATTTCCGGGCCCGGGCCGGGCTCGGGTCTCGCCATAAAAGTTTTGATCGGGCTCGGGCGGGCCGCCCAATGTAAAAACGGCCCGTGCAGTGCTCTAGTGTGAACACCATCAACAAAAACGTCTATCACATTCGTCGGGCTATCCTGAGGACTTTCGCGTTTCGCCGGCGTCGCAGCCCTTGCCTCGTGGACTGCGACGATTAGTTTCCTCTTCCCGATCTGGGGGACGAGGCCGCATCGGTGATAGCGAGCGTCGGCGTGGAGAAGGTGAGCGGCGGGTATTGGGCATTGGGCGGAACGTAGGTGACGATGCCGAAGGGTCGTCGTAATACGGGCGGGGAGAACCGACCATACGACTTGGCGCATATGTTGTAGCGCTAGGCGACTGCACGCGATTACAGTAGCGAGCGACGTGGCCTACGTAGCCGCACGCAAAACAGATAGGCGGTTGTCAGACGTACGCCACCGATTCGCTGTGGTGGGCGCCGTCCATGTTGGAGGACGCGCTGTGCGGGGCGGCTGGTGATATGGTGGCATGGCGGGCTGTGGTCGGGGCAGAGGAAGACGTCGGCGTAAGTGAGAGGCCCACCTTGAGGGAAGGGGTGGGGCCTGACGACGACTCCCGCGTAGCTGAGTGGTTCAGCCGGAGGGATCTGCTGGGGCCTGGCGACGACTACAGCGTAGCGGAGAGGTACGGCCGCAGGAACATGTTGGTGGCGCTTAGGCAAAACCTCATTGAGTTCATGCGCAATGACGCGGCGGAGCGGGGGCTCGAAACACGACGTGGGCTCTTGTACGGGTTGTGCTTGTGCATAAATCGGGAGCAGCTTCATCGCCAGCAAACAACCACCCTTTAACTTTGACTTTTACTAGTAAAATGCTTTAGCATATTATTTTAAATTGATTACAGAATTTGTAGAAACTAATCAAATCCTTCATCCAAACCAGCACGGCTTCCATAGTGGGTTATCTACTGTTACTCAACTAATAGAAACAGCTAATGGCCTTGCACAAGCCCTTAACAACCAGTCTCAAATCGATATGCTCTTTCTGGACTTATCAAAAGCCTTTGACCGGGTCTCTCATTCGAAGCTAATTTTCACACTTAAGAACATACTCGGAGACTGGCCAGTGACTTGCTGGGTAAGAGATTATTTGTCCATAGGAGGCATTGTGTGCATCTTGGAGACCATTCTTCTGATCCTGTTCCAGTTGCTTTCGGTGTACCTCAGGGCACTGTTCTGGCTCCCCTCCTATTTTTACTCTACATAAATGGTATTGCGAAAGAAACTAATTTTAAAATCAGGCTCTTTGCAGATTGCGTGCTTTACCAAGAAATCCTCAACATTGATGACCAAATTAAACTCAATAACGCATCAGGTCATATTGGGCAATGATGGAAGTATTGGCAGATGTCTATCAATTCAGAAAAAAACGGTTTCAATGAAGGTTACAAAGAAAAAACGAAAATTAGTTTATCCTTATTCAATTAATAATGCCAGCATCCCAAGTGTTTCCGACCATCGTTACTAAGGACTCATTTCTTATGACTTGACGTGGACGGCGCATATCCAACAGGTAACCAGGAAAGCAATGCAGAAACTGTTCTTTCTCAAGAGAGTCTTGCGTCATTCGACATTTGAAACTAAATACTTAGCCTATGTCACACTTATTCGGCCGATCTTAGAATTTGCAAATATAGTCGTGTTTCTGCACATGAAAAATAACATCCACATACTCGAAATGATTCAAAGGAAAGCCGTCCGTTTTCTTTATAACAGCTAAAACCGTACCGACTCACCAACTGAGCTACCACAATGCGCTTTCCTTCAGGCTCTGGCAAGCCGAGCGAAACTAGAGCATTTGAAATTTTCGTATATGCTACTTCGCAACTCATTTAAGCTAAACTACTCAGACGTTATAAACCTTAACTCCACTCGCCAGACTCGACAGATGCACCCACATAGACTAGACGAGTTTTCCTGCAATAAGAACGCGTTTTCGTTTTCCTACTTCCCACAAGCTGTGCGAGAATTGAATGAACTGAACCCGTATGTCACCGCGCAAAGTTTTCCAAATTTGTTGACCTTGCCGAGAAGGCAGTCCTGCCTTTTACTTATTGATATTATTTGCGTCTGTGTATGTGTTCCCAACTCTCCTGTATTTTCTTAAGCCAGGATTGCAAATGTGCATATATGTGTCAAAATTGTTCACCTACTCCTGTAATAAACCCCATGGGCTTGACAGTAAGTTGAAATAAATAAATAAATAAAATAAATAAATTACGCGTATGTGGTATTACTAACTGTGTAATAAATTCGTCGTTACTGTAATGCGCCAATGTACGCTATGCTTATAAGCGGTTGATCTCTGCGGTTAAGTGCTTTATAAAATAAGCACTAGGTAATAAAGACACACGTGCACGATTCAAATAAACTGAATAATACTAGAGCAATTATAAGCTACTTGATGTCCGTGTAATGCATACAGGTAGTTTATGACACCACGCAATATTCTTTTCTTGATCAATGCTTTCAGTGCACACGAATAATGTTGCTACGGGGAGAAACTATATGTATTTACAATATATACAGTTAGAAGGTTGTACCTCAGGGTAATGCCATCTACCGACTTCCGAGACACGTCAGCCTCTTCTTTACTCACCAACGTCATTTTGTTCATAGTGGTACAAACTCGTACGTGACATTAACCCCCGGCGGCAGAAGCATCGTCTCGACGCTTCTTAGGGTGCCGAACCAGTGTGGGAGTAATATGGCTTTAGTCGGGAAACGTGCACGATATCAGTTCCTGGTGGGTATACAAGACTTCGAAGTCACAGGTGATATCGCAGATGTGTGGCTTGTGACTTGGCGAAGAACTCGGTGTGGCCCGACGTATCGCGGCAGCAGTTTTTCGCAAAGGCCGACGCGACGGGAGGGTAACAAAAGTAGGACAAGGGACCCAGGGCTGTAATGAGCGTCCCGACGACGACTGTCGTAACGGTGCTTCTGGATAGCCTGAGATGCCAGAAGACGGTCACGGGCAATACGACGTGCTGTGGCCGCGCGAACAATGGCGTCGTGAGCATAGAACGTGGTAGTGGTGGAATCAGAAGGGAGCAGCGAGTCAAGAGGCAGGAAGGGGTCACGGCCATATAGTAGATAGAACGGGGAATAACCAGTTATATCATAACGTGACGAATTCTATGCAAACGTCACGAAAAGTAAGGTGCAGTCCCAATCCCGATAATCATGAGACACGTACATGGAGAGCATGTCCGTGAGGGGACGGTTGAGACGCTCGGTAAGCCCGTTTGTCTGTGGGTGGTAAGCCGTCGTGAACTTGTGGGACGTTGAGCAAGAGCGAAGAAGGTCGTCGACAACCTTAGAAAGAGAACAGCGGCCTCTCTCAGTGAGTAGCGGGCGTGGGGCACCATGATGTAGGATCACTTCATGGAGGAGAAAATCAGCCACATCAGCTGCGCAGCTTGTAGGGAGGGCCCGCGTTACGGCATAACGCGTGGTATAGTCCGTTGCAACGGCCACCCACTTGTTGCCCGAGGATGAGGTTGTAAATGGGCCAAGGAGGTCCAGGCCGAAGCAGAAAAGTGGCTCACTAGGGGTATCTATAGGCTGCAGGTGCCCAGCGGGAGACAAAGGAGGCTTCTTTCCTCGTTTGCAAAGTTCGCAGGCAGCAACGTAGCTTCGAACAGAGCGATATAGCCCCGGCTAGAAAAATCGTCTGCGCACACGGTCGTATGTACGGGAGACACCCAAATGACCAGGGGTGGGCGCATCGTGTAATTGCGAGAGAATTGTCGAGCGCAGATACTGGGGAACGGCGAGAAGCCGTTCAGCACCATGTTGATTCATATTGCGTCGGTATAAGGTCCCGTCCTGGAGAACAAACATACGGAGAGAAGCGTCCTGTTGCTCCGAGGTAAGGCGTTCGATGATGGATCGCGAATATGGGTCACGACGCTGCTCGTCGGCGATGCGTGAGAAGTCGGAGATTGACAAAACACAGGTATCTGTATCGGTTTCGGTGCCATCGGGTGGGTCGACAGGATAGCGGAAGAGGCAGTTTGCGTCCTTATGTAGCCATCCAGATTTGTAGGACACAGAAAACGTGTACCCTCGCAGGCGTAAAACCCAGCGGCCAAGACGGCCTGTGGGTTCTCTGAGTGAGGATAGCCAAGATAAGGCATGATGATCTGTCACGACGGTGAAATCTCGACCGAACAGGTAAGGGCGGAACTTAGCAATCGACCAAACAAGGGCCATGCATTCACGTTCTGTTAAGTTGTAGTTTCGCTCTGGTGCTGAAAAAAGACGGCGAGTACTACGCGATCACGCGATTGGTGTCCCGCTGTCGTTGGGACAAGATAGCGCCAATGCCATGGCCGCTTGCATCAGTGCGAATTTCTGTGCAGGCATGCGGATCAAAATGACCCAACACGGGTGGATTGGTAAGGCGACTGATAAGCGTTGAAAATGCTTCAGCCTGGTCGGGTCCCCAACGAAAAGTGGTGGCCTTTTTCAGGAGGTCTGTCAGAGGACGAGCGATTTCGGCAAAGTTCTGGATAAATCGAGAAAAATAGGAACACAGCCCTAGAAAACTGCGGACATCGGTAGAAGAACGCGGAAGCGGAAACTCACCAACGGCACAAACTTTGTTAGGATCAGGCTGGACGCCAGAAGCGTCAACCAAGTAAGTGACCAAGTACGCGTATTTGGCGGCCAGGGAAATGGCATTTTGCAGATGAGTTTAGGCCGGCACGTCGAAAAACATCAAGGATAGCTGAGAGTCGGTTGAGGTGGCTCTCAAACATCGGTGAAAAAACTAGGACGTCATCAAGGTAGCAGAGGCACGTGGTCCCTTTGAATCCGCGCAGAAGAGAGTCCATCATGCGCTCGAAGGTAGCAGGGGCATTACAAAGTCCGAAATGCATTACCTTAAATTGGTAGAGACCATCTGGGGTGACGAAGGCGGTCTTTTTGCGATCTCGTTCATCCACTGCGATTAGCCAGTAGCCAGAGCACAAATCAATCGATGAAAAATAACTGGCACCATGTAAGCAGTCCAGCGCGTCATCAATACGCGGATGCGGATACACGTCCTTTTTGGTAATTTAATTCAGGTGGCGGTAATCGATACGAAATCTCCAGGTATTGTCCTTCTTTTTAACCAAAACGACATATAACGCCCACGGACTGCAGGAAGGCTCGATAATATCTTTGGAGAGCATTTTGTGCACCTCCGTTTGGATCACCTGGCGTTCAGCCGCTGACACACGGTAGGGCCTCCGGTGTATAGGAGGAGCGTCACCAGTGTAGATGGGATGGGTGACGACACGGGTGCGACATAGCGGGCGATTTCCAAAATCAAAGATGTCTTCATAGGACATCAGAATGCGGTGAAGAGCGTCGGCGTAATCGGGTCCTAGGTCAGTAGCTATGATTGGCGTAAACTTGTCGTTGCGTGAAGTAGGAGGGTCGCAAGCTGCAGCAGTGTCGAATCGTGGTTCGGGCGTAAGAGCAGCTACTCCACAGTCTTCCAACGGGAACAGCACAGCGAGAGATACACCCTCAGGAAGCACTTGGAGACACGAACCAAAGTTCAGAAGGGGAAGCCACGCTCCACTGTTGACAAGAGTTACAATTGAGCTTGGTTGTGCTATTTGGCGTGCGAGGAGAACGTCGCAAAGTGGGGACACCACGTAAGGAGCATCTCGAAGTGGAGGAGAAGGCGACATGAGGACGTAGGTTGCAGCGTCAGGTTGCCGTCGAATAAATTCAGCAGAACAAAGTCGGGACTGGTGGTCGTTGGGCGGGTCGGCAAAGTAATGGGGCAGTTCAAGGCGAAGGGTGCCGGTTGCACAGTCATTAAGTGCTGAATGAGCAGTCAGGAAGTCGATTCCAAGAATCACTTCATGGGGACACTCGGCCAGTGCAGTGAACAGGACTAACACTGGATGACCGGCAATGGTAACACGGGCGGCGCACATTCCCATCACGGTTGTTGTACTGCCATTAGCCACTCGAACGGCAGGCGACTCGGCAGGCGTCAGGACTTTGCGGAGACGGCTACGAAGATCTGATCTCATAACCGACACCTGAGTGCCAGTATCAATGAGAGCTTGAACGGCTACATCATCAACAAAAATTTCAACAAGGTTAGATCGAGCAGCAGGGGTCAGCAGAGGTTGTGCAGTCTGAGTCGTCAACGCAGCCTCACCTCCGGGGCTGCATTGCTTAGTTTCCCGAGAAGCGGCCCGCGTAGGAAGGAGGCGAGGGACGTCGAGGTGTAGGCGAACGGGACTGACGGCGTTGCGGCGAGGGCGAGCGGATAGAGGTGTTTCCCCGAGAGGGAAGGCCGGCATTGTGTGGTTCAGAGAGGGGCGACAGAGATCGAGGGTCTCGGTCGAAGCGGCGATCAGCATATGGTCGAGGCGAGGAGTACCAGCGGCTACTACGGCAGTGGTAGGAGATGTGACTAACCCTGGAGCAAGCAAAGGAAATTTGCCTGTCATCCGGTGTCCGCCACTCAGAGGGGTTCCGATATCGATTCGGGAACGACTGGCGAGGTGCCGCAGAAGCAATGACAGGAGCGGTAGAGGTGGGACGTGGACGGACGGCAGACTGGATGTCCATGGTCATGTTGTCGTGCGTATGGGGACAGTGAGAACTTGGAGCCATAGCCTCAAGTTCGCGACAGATCACCTGCGTCTGGCTTGGCGTGGCAGGCGGATGTGATGCCGGAGGGTCATTGCAGGAGGAAGGGGCAGCCGTATTCGGAAGTCGGTCGAAGCGTTGTACAATGTGTTTGCTCTTCGCTTGCTCAAAATTTCGGCATTCCTTTATGATGGATTCAACTGTTGAGCAGTTACTGCAAAGCAGGAGGTTGAACGCATCGTCCGCGATGCCCTTCAACATGCGTCCAACCCTATCGGCCTCCAGCATGTCCGCGTCCGCTTTACGGCAGAGAGCCCGAACGTCTTGAATATACGCGACGTACGATTCGGTTGGTGTGTTGACACGAGACGCTAGCTTTTGCTTGGCCTCCATTTGACGTCCCACAGGTCTTCCGAAAAGATCGCGTAGCTTTTCCTTGCAGGAGTACCAGCTTGTAATTTCGGTTTCATGCGTCTCAAACCATATCTTCGCGGTTCCTCCCAAGTAAAAGATCACATTGGCCAGCAAAACAGTGGCATTCCACTTGTCGTGCTTACCAACGCGCTCGTACGACGTCAGCCAGTCTTCCACGTCGACCTTGCCAGTGCCAGTGAAGATTCCCGGGTGACGTAGCTGGGTTAGTACCACTTACCGCTGGTGTCTGAGCATCGGAGGCAGGGCCAGCGTCGGAGGCAGCGTCAGTAGCCATAGCAGCAGAACCGATGTGACGCCCGCTGTGGAGATCCAGGGCCGGCTTGTGGCGAGATTACCACGCACTTCCACCAAAATGTTACGGGGAGAAAATATATGTATTTACAATATATACAGTTAGGAGGTTGTAGCTCTGGGTACCACCATCTACCGAGTTCCGAGACACTTCAGCCTCTTCTTCACCCACCAACGTCATTTTGTTCATAGCGGTACAAACTCGTACATGACAATATGAAGCAATAATATCATTTTCATGGTAGACGGTCTATAGTAATTTGTGTGCGTATCAGCTCATGAAGGTGAGAAATTTCAGCATTGGTAGGTGAATTTCACCAATTAAGTTTGCCTCATAAGTTTGTGCTAGAACTCATAATTATGTAATATTTCACGTGTTTACTCTGCTGTAATATCAGTAAGCCCTAAGTGTGAAACATGTTCATAAAATCAAATTCTTTAAATATAATTTAAGCAAAGATTTGAATGTTAACAAATTCTCAATCTTGTTGAATAACATAAAATATCGTAATGTTAGGCGAAACACACTGCAAATTATGAAATAATTTGTGGTATTTCGGCCTGACAAAAAATGTTCTTACGTACGTCTTTCAATTAGGCCTAATAGGGCACCGGGGTATGGGGTAGTTCTTTGGCTAAAACTGTGTGCGCTTGAAACATGTTTTACTAGTATTACTTATACCTTTGGAAACGTACTACTCACACGTCTTGCTTTGATATCGGGTAGGCGAAATATGTCATTACTCTTAGATCATTTGTTTACGCCACGCCGCCATTGTGGAGCAACGGATGACGCACTTGCAGCAAAATTTAGCCTCCGAGTCGCGCGCAGTGTTGATGAAGGAGTAGCTCGGGAGAACATTTGTCTGTCCAAGCAGAAGCGGTACTGTTTGACAAAGCTCACTTTGTCATAAATTGTATATTGTACCGTTAGCTACACTGGCCTAGCCAAGCCCGTTTCGCGCGGCACATCAAGAGCCGTGCTGCGCATGCGCAAGGATCAGTGATGTCACACGGCTTGCGCACCGGAGCCATCGGAGCGGGCACCTCTCGCGCACTCCGCCGCCGCCGGTCTGCG
This sequence comes from Dermacentor silvarum, assembly GCF_013339745.2. NCBI lineage: Eukaryota > Metazoa > Arthropoda > Arachnida > Ixodida > Ixodidae > Dermacentor > Dermacentor silvarum. The sequence continues at coordinate 73,990,169 of NC_051158.1, forward strand.
CATTCCAGAGGAGTGACGTCGTAGCCGTGGTAGACGCAGTGGCGCCGGCGCGCGCTCGCTGTGCAGTCGCCGTCTGACACTGCGCTGGAGCCGCTGCGCTTCTGACTGGCGTTTGCCAGTGTGGTATAGCCATGGAGAAGGAGAGCGCAAATGCTGCTCAACAGCGCAGAAGAACGGAGAAGCTTGACTCATCGGATCCCGAAGTAGTTGCCTGGCAATTAGCGGTTGAGCGTAGGAGACAACCAGGAAAGCTGAACCTTTGCTAACGCTACGTATATCCTGGCATAGCCGAGCTAAGCCACTGCAACTTTTTTTCATCAAACTCGAACTAGTGATCGACAGACGTTGCAAGGTTTACACGTGTGCATTTTAGTGCATGCATTTCGATATTGCTGGGATATGACGTCACTGCGCTCGACACGTAGGGTCCAGAAATGACGTGAAGAGTCTCGGGCAGCTAGACAGAGGGATACCGAAACCATATAGCCAAGACCTCACCGCGTTGGCCATGGCCGCGGCCACGGCCAATATTTGTACCTCGGAAACCACACTTCACTTACACACACACACACACACACACACACACACACACACACACACACACACACACACACACACACACACACACACACACACACGCGCGCGATTCATGAGTTACTCACGCCAAGAATGTTTTGCTGTACCCAGATGTCAACCGGGGTTCAGTCGCTTGTCGCTTGTCCTTTTCGTGACCTCATGCTCCATCGTGTTTTAGTATCGGGACGATGCATTTTCAGGAGAGGCAATGGTGCCATGCACGTTTTACTTCTTTAACACACAATCACTAGAATAGAAGGCGCCCATTTTCGGACAGGTTGGATACAGAAATTGACGAACATGACGTTGGTGTCGTGGTCACCTCAGCAAAGGTGTCGTTCGCTGCCAGTTGACTACTCCCGCCTTTCCTCTCCCGACAATACTAATTGAAAATTGTACCCTAAGTTTCAGGGGGAGCGATTTGCTATACTGGGTGCGTTGTCTGAGATTTTCTAGCACCAAATCGAAATGGCTGTAAAATACAAGGGAAAGGACAAAAGAAAACACACATATAGTAATGTGTGCGATATAGTAATGCCTGATAGCGCTTGCATGGTTTATGAGTCAGCAAAAATCGAAAGAAAAACATCGCACGTGTAGGGTTTAGTGTGAGGTTAGTAAAAGTGTTCGTAACAGACGATTAAGCTACGATAATAAATACAGAAGATCAAATATACAGCTTAGCGGCATCCAGCACCGCTCTCCGATTGATATTTTAAACGACGGAGTTGCAGACGTTGAATTTCAAAATGGTTGGAACATCATTAGAGATTCTGTCTTCACTTGACGACAGAGGTTCGTGCGTCAGCGTTTCACACAAAATCAACCTCGCGGGTCGTCAAGTGCTTGGTGGGGAAGGTCGGATACGCTGCTCCATAAGAGCCAGTGGGGCTATACTAGTGAAGGTGCAACCGAATTAGGGCGGCTCACGAAGCTTGAACAACTGCACTCCCTCACCAGAACAGGAATTGGCCTCCCTGGTATTCGGTCGTTCGTATTCGGTTAACCTGTCTTCGACGTCCATGGCGTCCGCACCGGAGAAGTTACCAGGGTCTCGTAGTTAGTCAGGACAACTGATGTTGCGGTAGCCGAGGTTGAGTAGGCGGGCCTCTTAGTCGACATGGTTGTATGAACCACAAGATGTCCGCTCCGAAGGTACCGTGGTGTCCTTCGGATATACGCCGCACCTCCACCAAAGATGTTACGGGAAGTTGTCAAAAAAGGTTTAGGCACAATGTTTGCACCATGACAGCAAGCGACACCACAACAAAAAAGATGGCGTGCCAGGGTAGAGCTCGTCCTCTTTCTCGTCTGCTATGCAACTTCTTTTTCGTCCGCAGGATAGGTGGGTCATAACAATATATTCACAAGAGATTGCGGACATTTCCTTCGGGCCTGGTAGTGGCCTCCACAATGACCGTGATTTCCCGCAAGCAATGCGTGTTGATATTGTATGCATCTCAAGGAAAGGGCCCGTCATCAGAAACTGCTTTCTGGCAGCCCTCGGTGTTCTGAGAAGGGAGGCGTCCGTATATCTGATCGACTCTGACATGTTTTCATTAAGATATTGCACTCGGGCTTGACATCGATCGGAATGGGAAGGGGAGGATCGGGTTTATTCGCAGCTTACTTGCATTAAGCAGGCTGTGTCTCTGCATGTAGAAGTTGAGTCTGCCGAACCGTGCTTCGCACTGAAGGTGAGCCTTCTGGTCGATGACAGACAATATAGCAGTGTTTCGAAAATTAGGGAAACTGAAATAATCCGAGAAATTTGAAGGAGTATGATTTCATGTTTGGATTTGTTTCTGTTTGTAATTTCCGTAGACATTCCTTTCTAAGTTTACTTAGTTGAAAAATATGTCATAAGACTCTATGAGTACACGACGAAACGCAAGCTGTTGGGTAAAAGTAGGACAAGTCATACTGTTCTTTTTATGTTCCTTTATTGTACAATTACTAAATAGCAATCTTCAAATTAGCAAGTGTGAACTCTACGTAAAACATCAGTGGCAATACTGTAGACCATTGTAAGCAACTACCTACATGTCACATAATCATTTTGGTGCGTTCTAATGAAAGCTGGGGAAATAATATTCTCGCTTGTGTGCCGTGACTGGCATACGCTAAAACATGCCGCATATGATCAAACAACGTAATATTCCTAGTCTGCTGCGTAGACTACCTGATCACTATCATGAACCTCCGCGAGGGAAGTAAATCGCGGGCTTAAATCACGCAGAAAATGCACCCGTCACATAACTGTCAGAGAACTGTCACGTAAGGCCAGATCCGCTGGTCGTTCTTTATCCAAGTTTGTATGCCTAATTTCTGAACATAGTTTATTCTGACGTCTAAGCGGAGAAAATTGATGCAGGATACACTGCGCTGATATAAGCCACTAATTTGCCAGTGTTACTTTTGTAACATCCTAGTAAACACCGTAATATTCTGAAATCAGTTGAAACTTGATGCTTCCCATTTGTCCTTCTAAGATACCCTAGTATATTCTGTTCCCAAAACTACAATACTAGGTTGTAGTGCCGATGTAGGGATGCAATGAGAGAACTGCTGCGTTTTACATGTATCCGCAACCAAAATCGGAGTATTGCCCAAGCCCGTGTCTACGCTGCATTTGCATTCTTCGGCCCCATATAAAGCTTCCCATAGACACAAATCATTTGTTTCTTTAGAACAACCGTCGCTCATGGTTGAAGAAAAGCGAACACCTGGTTCACCCTCCCGTAATGTCTTGCAATATACGGAGTACATCAACCAAAATTGTGCGATACTGTAAAGAAACATTGACGGACGCAGGATACCAAAATTAAGCCGAAATATTTCAGAGTTTTCAGTGAATTCGTCTGTATATCCTTCCTCATGGGTGCGGTGTGATGTGTGGTGCGCGACGGTGATATTTGTGGTGTACGACAAGGTGCGGTGCATTTCAAACAAGAAGCAGACGACAAGGAGAGCGCGCGCTGCTCTACCGCGCCGCGCCGAAAACGACGACGCCGAAGAGCGGCCAGCACGTGAACACGCCGGCACAAGGAAAACAACAAAAGAAGCCAATCCAATCACAAAGAAACACGGAGCGTCGAGCAGCCAATGAGAAGTCGACGAATCGACCAGAGCAGCAGAAAAAGGAGCCGCGCTGGCAGTAGGGGGAAAGAGTTCCAGAAGCGGCACCAGGACAAAGTCGGCCACCGGGTCGGGAGTTGAAGACGGCTGTCGGGTTCCGGACCCGAGCCACCAGGACTTCATCCGGCCGGGGCCTCCTGCCAACACGTTCCTGGGCGTCGCTACTCTTCAAGATCAACTGCCGCTGACCGAGGCCGGCAAGCGTCTGCGCCCGTGGGCAGAACGAGAGCTGTCGGGCTACGGGCCCGAGCTCCACGACCAGCTGCCCGGCCAGAACGCCGCCACCGTCAACCCCTGCTGCCAAGCCGCCTGCCTTCCCGGGCATCGCCACCCTGCCCGATAGTCAACTGCTGTTGCCCGAGGCCGGAGAGCGTCTGCGCCCGTGGGCAGAACGGGAGCTGTCGGGCTACGGGCCCGAGCTCCACGACCAGCTGCCCAGCCAGGACGCCACCGCCGTCTTCCCGTGCTACCGAGCCGCCTGTCCTCTTCCACCGAGCCAGAGCTGCCACGCTCTGGTAGCCGGTCCGACACAAAGACTTTTGGTGAGACCAACACCGCTTATGTCGTCGCCGCTTCGCCGCACCGAGACTGTAGTGCATATTCACACCCGCAGCCTGCCCGAACTTGCCTCATATCATTAGCGTTCTAGCTACATGTTTTCATATTATCTTTGTGTGTTTGGTTTATAGTTTTCTTTTCGTTCTAGTTTTATTAAAAGTTTGTGTGTTTTTCAACAAACGGCTTTGTCCTCGATTGGGTTCTGGGAGGCTTCGCCTCAGAGAACCGCCAGAAACATTAACACAAAAGAACCTGCTCATAACATGCGCACACATACATTTGCCACGAGTGTTTGACGTGTTTAACCCACACTCACCATATACATGGCGGACATCCATTTTCGGGCTCATTGGATTCCTTAATTCTCGGATTCAGCAGGCTGCCTTGGTAAATGTGTGTTGGTCAGTGTGATCAAGCTAGAGTAATGTGCGCCCCGAGAGAGTTCAAACTGCTATTGCCGGGTGGACATTCACCATCTCTTCCATGCAAAGAACTATACGCAAGAACATCTAAACTACATATTCGTGCACGAAGGCCAGGGCTCTGCGAGAAGTCTTTCATAATGGCATATAAAAACTTATGTTATGGCACAATATATCAGAAGGGCACTTTTGTCAAATGATGCCAGCATGCCCTGAATATCGAAGTAGTTGCAGCTTTATAGTGCCACATGCTCATTTGCTGAACTGTGACAGTGAATCTGCCAGTGCACCCTTCGGTTTATTATTTTGTTACATTTAGTGTTTGTTTATTGCTATCAGGCAGATCTACTATTGAGACGTGAAGGAGCGCGAATCTGACGCAGCGTTATTTGAGATACAAAGGACTATCGGGGTAATGGTGAAGGCAAAATAGATCGCGGCGAAGAAGAGCTTCATGAGCCGCAACATCTCCTGCCATCTACAACTACCACTGGACGACCTGCTAGGTTCGTTACATGTGGGAACCTGATGAACTACCCCTTGTCGTCGAGTAATGATTGAGTGCAATGACGTTCACAACCCAATAGGCGTTCAACGTCTGTTACTGCGTCAATGGTATTATCAATCAGGGAGCGACGGTAGAAGCCACCAAGCTATTTCTTCGACCTTTCGTCGGGACTTTTTATGGGCTGTTGGGGCTATGTTCAGAAGGCTGTTGCAAACCGTAGAGGAAACCAAACAAGAACGGTACCTTGTCATATTTTCTGACTGGTATACCACCCCAGTCTTATAGGACAACCTTTCGTTAATATATGCTCGTTTTCTTTTTTTGCCGTTCACTCGCATTTTTATAGCCTTTCGAAGAAAGAGTTCGGAAATGCACGAAGTTTAGCAAATCGGGCCCACTGGAATTGAGAGTACAACATTTAATTAATGTTGTCGCGAGAGGAAAGGTGACAGAATTCTACCGCCAGCCAATGATACCCTGGCTGAAGCGGCAACAAAACTGATGCCATTCGTGTCGTCTCCTATGTCCAACCAATCCGAAAATGGATTCTTTATGATGAAGATGCATATGGCTTAAACATGAAACACACGAAAATTACAATTGCCTCTCCAAAAAGTGCATCGTCTCGATGCTAAAGCACTGATTGAATGAGTGCGTGATTCTTAACTAATGTTGCAGGCTTCTCTATTGTTGATGTATCCTGCAGTTTAACTTGCTCACCTCCACCTAATTGCACTAATTAATCGGCTAGTGTGCACCAGCCGCGAAGGAGGCGTACTGCTATACCGCGCCAGAGTTTTTTCGCATGCTAGCGCGTACGTGTTGTGCTGACAGAACTATTTGCCGACGTCACTCAGGAGCTTCCTCCGATGTAACATCCTCCGATGTTTACATTATCGCTGAAGTGCCGCCCTCGGTGAACCCGAATGTTGTGCCCCGAATGGATCCGATATACCAGCTTCGTTCACAGGCAACTTTGCCTTTGCTTGAAATTTTGCAGCCTGCCGTCTGGCTATATGTACTGGATGATTGCATACAGCCTGTTGCTTGCGCTGAAGCGTTTGCACAGACGACCCAGCCGGCGCGCCATCCGTGGGGCGCCGGCTGGTCCGTCTGTGCGAACGCGGACAACTCGCGGACAACTGTCCGTGGAAATGAAGGGAAAGCTACAAAGGCAAAGCGCGCACAAATGAGAGCGCTTCTGAAAAAAGTCCCGCGTTTTAATCTACGTTTGTTTAGGCTGGGGAAGAGAAAACAAACAGCTTATTAGCAACAGTTAAAGAAGACAGAACACATCACTTTGTGTAAAAGTTTGCTTATTTTGCGGCTTTTTCCCTTCCGCGTCTGGGAAAACGTGAAATCATTGCACGTGGAAGCTGCGTCTATTCAGCGTCAGTTCCGAGCGACCAAAAGCACTGTCAAACGCTGCCGGACTATTTGGCGCGGTAACACATGTGCAACAACCACGCGCCCGTAGCTTTCCCTTCATTGTACAGAAAGTTGTCCGTGATTATATAGGCAGTGGTGTCGTATCGGAAGGCGCATCACATGGGAAGATGGCATCAAACGTGTCGAGACGCCCAATAGATTCGCCATGTAATAGAGTTGAAGGGCAGGGAAACGGATTGCACCCGTAAACTGCACCGGAATCATTAGCAAGTGAGACGACTGCAAACGTTAGTACAAGGTTCCGGCGACGCGCACATTCCTCAGACGGCGCAAAAAGTGCAGTTGAATTGGGGACAGCGTCACAGCTGACGAACACTAAGGCGACAGAGAAAGCAGGGATGACGACGTCGGTAGTGACAACCACTTAAGCAGACGGGTGAGGGTCACCGATGGGTTTGGTACAGAACTAAGACAAGGCGAATTGTGTCCGAACGCAATCGACAACTGCAGGATGTGCGTAAAGAAAGCCCCAGCCCAGGATAACGTCAAGCGACAAATGAGAAAAGATGACAAATTCGACAATAAAGACCGCATCTTGAATTAAAACACGAGCAGTGCAAGTGGCCGAAGGCTAGACGTGCTGCGAGCTCGCTGTGCGTAGCGAAATATCAAAAAAGCGGAGTCGTCACTATGTTCAGTGTGCGGCAATAAACATCACTAAACACACAAACAGCTGCTTCTGTGTCGACAAGCGCGTTCGTCGCGACACCGTCTATAAAAATTGCAATCTCTTTAGGCGGCGAAGGATGAGACGTTGAAAATTTCGACGATGGCGCAGCTCTTGCCTCAGGAACTGAGGCAAGAACCCCTGGGCATTATTTCCTCCTGGCATGATTGGAACGGCGAATCATGGGGGAAAGGGAGCGGTGGCAGGGAAAAGGAGATCCGGGTGAGCTGAAGGCGGTGCGATGTGAATACGAGTCCTTTTCGTCAGGTGTAAGACGGTGTGTACGTCGTTGAGGGACATGGCTAAGGTTGGGAGCGCCATCACAAAAACAGAGTCCCCGGCGGCGACAGAGGCACGCAACTTGGCCCGGAATACTGCAAACGTAGCACACTGGCCGGTTATTAGGAGTGCGCCAGGGGTTTACAGGTGGTCTCAGAAGCGAGAACGCTAAGTGAACTGGCCGTACTGGACGTGGCGGCGTGTAGAAGCTCGCGGCTGGGCTGGATGAGACTGGCGTCAGTCGGGCATGAGATCGTGTAAGCGCCTCAGCATAAGTGAGCGGCGCCGTAACTTGCGGCGGCGAAGCGGGGGACGGGTTTGCCTCAGCAACTTCCGTCTGGATAACCTCAGGGAAGTGACTGGTGCAGTGTGGTGAGCGGGTAAATGACCAATGCCACAAGAGAGAGCTAACGTACAACTTCCTCACGCACGTATTGCTGAATTTGATGCAGCAAGGTGGTGTAGTCAATACCAGCGCTTCCGGGATCCAAAGCTGAAAGTTCAGCCGTTTGCGTACCAGGGCGACGTGTGGAGATGCCTTGTTAAACGCAGCTCGTCAAAACTTTGGCAAAGTTCATTAAGTTGAGCAACGCTCTTTGGGTTTCTGGCCACGAGCATATGAAAGGCGCCATCGTCTATGCCTTTCATTATTTGTTTCATTCAGCCAGGTTCCGACATGAACGCATACACCCGCCTACAGAGCCCTATGACATCCTGAATGTATCTTGTGAAGGTCTCGCCAATTTGTTGAGATCGTCCATGGAGCGCGAAGCTTGCGCACCGCGGGCCGGCCGAAAAAGCAAAACGAGGGTCTCTGTGAAAGCTGACCAGGGGAGCTGTGCAGGATGCACCGAGTTTCTCGTTCGCACGAGTTTTATCCGAGTTTGCTCGATTGCAGTCAGGGAATGGAGATAGCAAGGAACGTGCAATAACAGCAGGCAAAATGAAATGTCGAGATAAAGCCGCTATGACAACATGAGCGCACTCTGCGCGGCACAGTGCTTCCGCGCTTCAAGCACAGAGGACTGCGCAACAAAACGCACCAGCGCCGCGTATTGTTATCAACGTATTATCACACTTTAGCAACACCGTCACTGTCCCCGCTGTGTATCTGCACACTTGCCGTGAGCCGCTTAGCCACGCCTTTCTCCGGTGCGTCAAGGGCGTGCCTCCTCTTTCAAGCATTATCTTTCTATTCTCCGTCGAATGCGAACAGGGCACATGAGGTGTATTACTTGCACCGACACTTTCCCTCAGTCGAATACTTTGAAATACAACAAATGAGATAACAAACATTTTATTTGTTAAAGTATCGATTTTTTGCTTTGAATGCTGTAAATTTGTGATGACAAACGAACATCCGAGTAAATTATGAAATTTTCGCACTTTTTTGCCGCGAGTGGCGACAGTCAGGCGAATGCTTACAAGCGGATACATTCTCGAGGGTCGCACGCGCGAGGGAGTTTTTACGGTGAGCAGTCGCCAGGGGTGCTGCATTGCCATTCTCGATAAAGTCGATGCGATAATGACGCATAAAGTCAGTCATGACAATTATCTGTCCATTCCCTGTCTATTAGCGAAATGGCAACGCAACTGCTGCGGCATGGCTGTTCACCGCAGGTTCTTTCACTGAGGCGGCCATTAAGGCCGCCTCTTTACCAACAGAAACGACACTCTAGCCATAGAGACGGGAGCAACGGCTGTCACTGCAAAATTGCTGTGCGGTATTCTAGGGTCCGTTGTGACGCAGCACAGTGAAAATTTACCAGTTTATGTGCGTGCGCGAAGTCTCCGCGGTGCATTTCGAAGACGAGCGTGCTGCCAACGACAGAATTCATCGCTTGTCACCGCTTGCCCGGTGAAGGTGCCTCAGTGCGCATGTACGCAGAACTTGAGTGTGTTGTTCACTCCAATGTGCTTGTCGATTGCCTCTGCTGCTGAGCTAACAGCGATCGCAGATGTATATCGTAACGACAGCGCAGCAATCGCATTTTGGCGGGTGAGGGCTCTTGTGTGCAGTTAGGAAATTAGACTTCGAACGCAGGAAGGTGTTGCAACTGTTTAGTGTGCCGTGCTTGTGATGAAGAAATGCCTTCGCACTGGGTCTAGAAAAGCGAGCGTTTCTCGACGCTGACCGTGTTCGCGACACTGCGGCTCTGATAGATCACCGATGACAGAGCAGCCATCTCAAACGACAGCTGCGATACGTTGTCGTTGGAAAACACTACGCACTGCTCAGCATCGTCGTCCACCACGGCGTATCGACGCCTTGCAAGCAGTTACAGTGGCGTGTCGATAATTATTTCCTATGCGCTACATCGCCATAATGCAAGCATTGAAACAGTGTTGTGGGGCCATGACAGCGCAAGAAGACATGTGCATAAGCCAGCGAAAGTCGACGCTTTGTTTTTGATACTGGTGCTCAGTACATCACCGATAACAGTGCGTTTTGCCTGTTTTATTTCGCCGGTCAACATTGTTAATGCCTCTCACTTCCGCACCACATCGCTGTTGGCGAAAAATAAGTTGGGCGTGGCCCAACCGGGGTGGGCGCGCACAAGAGTTACATGCCTCGCGTGGGGTGTGACCCATGGTTTTGATTGACAGGCGAACTCGTGGCAAACTCGTACATCGCGAAGCCCCCCTCGAGTTGAACTCGTGAACATGGCGGCAGCAGCAGCCTGTATGATGGCATCCCGCGGCAGTAAGCGTCAATATGACCGTCTGCACCCGTTCACCTACATAACCGACGTAGGGTTTCAGCGTCATTTTTGTTCTTTCCAAAACGTCAGTGCGCTGGCTGTGTGACGAGTTAGGCGAAGGCCCTGCGGAGACAGCGTGGCGGGGAAATTATGCTTTCCGCTCAGAGTGGTGTGCCTAGGCTGCGGAGGAAAAGTTCGTGCGATCGCTCTTTCTTTCTCCTGTTTCAAGCGCTGCTCGTCTACTACACCCCAGCCTCAACCAGGTCCGGTGTCGTCATCGGAGTACTGGGGCACCTACGAGCCCCTGGGGAACACCCTAGACCAACCAACTTGTGCAGGCGAAGTGGTCAAATTATATTGGTAGACTCAGATTGGACTCCGGGCTACCTTCCGGTGCAACAGGTGCCTGAAATCAGTTTTCGCATTTACGCGGTACCGCTGTACTGCACGGGCAGAGAGGCGAACGAAGTTACTTCGCCAACACGGACCGCTTCGGACCGTCCAAACCACCAGTCTCTCCATGCGGCAAATGATTTGGCTCACGTACTGCGTGAGCAAAAGCGTAGACATATGGCTGGTGAAGTAGATGACCGGCGACTTGTTTCCTCTGTCAGAGCACGCCAGCGCCGACTGGAGGAACTACCCCCATAAGGTCGCGAGGGACGAGTTGCTGGTGCGACCTCCCCTCGGTGGCCCCGGGTAGATAGCGCAAATTGACGAGTGCCTTCTTCGCGGCGAGCAAAAGTACAATCGAGGTCACCTAATGACAGGCTACAACTTACCGCCGAGCTGCCACAATTACGGCGGTGTTAAAGATGGTGGCCCATTGGTTTTCGGCATGTTCTGCGCGACCAGAGGGGTGCTGTGACTTTCAAGGTCGACCGACGAAAGGCGGCGACGCTAGGGCCATTATTGCAGCCAATGTTCAACCGGGGACCATTAGTGATACTGACTAATTGGTTGCATACAATTGTATCCCAAATTTAGTGGATGCTAACGGGGCTATGCATCAGTATTCATGAGGAGACAGTGAACCACAGCGTGAACATTGTGGACCCCATCACGGGCGTTTACACGCAAAAAATACAAAGTTATTGTGAAAGACTCAAGCACCACCTCGTGAGCGATGGATACAGGGTAACTGCACCGATGCTGGAGTCCCACCTGGGATGGATGTAGTGGCACTCAACGGCCACGTGTGCTGCAAAGACCCTTTCTTGCGTTTTTAAAATCCACGGATCGCTCGGGCTACCCAGTATAAAGACTCTTTCCTGCTGTTTTTAGAAGCCATTGCTCGATGCTTGCCAGTATGAAGGTGCATCGCAAAGTAAAAGAAAATAAAGCGTAGTTTTCTGACCCTCTTATGAGTGCTTTCCGGCATTCCCGAGTGCTTACACGGTAAGCGCTCCGCAAACCACTTATGCGCTAGCCGACGCTCACTTCATCTCGCAGCTGCGGCAGCCCTACTCGCAGCCTTTCTTTAGCGCAAGCAACGAGCTATCTGTTAAGAGCCGAGTGTGAAAACCAGGCGCACACCAATCTGTGCTAGGAAATGGGAGCGCAAGCACGTATCGAGCCGCACCAATCCAGTCCAGAGGAAAAAAGAGGAGGGTGAGCGTCCCCTCGTGGTATAACGCGAAACATATTAAACTACAAGCTACTCTAATACACATTCAGTGTCGTACATCTTGTAAGCTCTAAAATTCTTAGAACCCACGTTGATGTGACTAATATTATTGTACTAAATGAATTTATTTTATAACTTGCTTGTGCCTGTAATGCACTCGGTGGAACGACAAGCAAGTGAAAGAAGGCACGATCATGCACCGACCGTATGATCACGTGAGCCCCAGCTTGTCGACCGCCCATATGGCCACGCCCAAGGGATGATAGCCACCCAGAGTGAATCTAAAACCAATGAAACTGGAGGCGTGCCGGCAGACAAACTTTGTCTTGTTACCATTAGTTCTTTCATCTTGGGGCGTCGCCGGAGCTCGTGAGGATCCCGAGTTTCCCCAAACTCGGCGCATCCTGCATAGCACCCCAGGTGGCAAAAGCAGCTTCGTGGTTCTACAACCACAGGTGGGTCACGACGGTAAGATAAAAGATGACGTTAGTCAGCTTGACGCAGTCATCCCTCTTGTTTTGTGCGCTAACGCATTCATACACGGCCAGCCAGTCTTCCACGTCGTGACCGTCAGTGCCACTGAAGACCGGAGGATCACGCTTGCGAAGCACCGCAGAGCACACGGTGGAGGTGTGAGTGGGAGCAGCTCGCGAGGGGCCGGCGTCCTTGGTCATGGCGAAGGCAGTTGGTAGTAGAGCTCTGCACGGGCCCGGCCCGGCCCGCGGGCCGGGCCGGGCCATCCGAAGCTTTCTTTTGGCGGGCTCGGGCCAGGCCCGGGCTTAAAGCCACGGGCTCAGGCCGGGCTCGGGCTTGAGGCCGCGGGCCCGGGCCGGACTCGGGCTTGAAACCACGGGGCCGGGCCCGACTCGGGCCCACTCATTAAAGGACCTAAGTAGGCCTTCGAGCACACGCAACCGTTATGCATTGCATGGTTCAATGCATTCTGTGCCAAGCTGAAGTGACACGTGCAAAATGGCAGTCATCATCATGATCAGCCTATATTTATGTCCACTGCAGGACGAAGGCCTCTCCCTGCGATCTCCCATTACTGTCTTGCAATAGGTGATTCCAATTTGCGCCTGCGAATTTTCTAACTTCATGATCCCACCTAGTTTTCTGCCGTCCTCGACTGCGCTTCCCTTCTCTTCGTATCCATTCTGTAGCTCTAATGGTCCATCGGTCATGCATCCTACGCATTACGTGGCCTGTCCAGATTCATTTTTCCGCTTAATGTCAACTAGAATATCGGTTATCCCCGTTCTCTGATCCACACCGCTGTCTTGATTGTATATCTTATCGGATGACTGTACATTTTATCGAAGAAAAATGTAAAACAGATGATGTTCTCATTTTAACAGCCGAGCTGTTTCAGCCGGGCGCAATGTGTCTGCTGAATCCAAAAAAAGTGTGCCGATCCTGGTAGCAGTGTAGAAAGGGTCCAAGCGCAATGGCACATACACCTGTGAACTAGCGAAGCTGAGCCTGGATAAGCCTAGCTAAGAATGGTGGGGACTACTTAAACTTAGTCAGTCATCCATAGGCAATTGATAGCCAATCAATAGCTAGTCGATAATCGATCAATTATAAATAAATTACGGGGAATGCTGGGGATGACTTGGTAGTGCTTAGCCTACCCAAAAAGCCAGGACTAGCTAGGTGCCCATCAGCTCCGCTGTCTCTTTAGCATTGCGCCGGCAGTGCAAGCTACGCTATTTTTATTTTCCACAAAAACAAACATTGTTCCCGCGTAAGGAAAAATAAATTATACAAAGAACCACACCTCAAACCATTTCCATGTTACCGCTTTTGCGATTGCACTATTACCAGTGTCGATACTATTGCATTATTTTAGCGCTAAGGCCAGTTACTTTTGTGCTTCAATGCATAAAACAGCGTTTTCCTCAAAAAGTTAACTGGAACGCCCATTCATTTCGTCGGACACTTCGAAAATTAATATCTCGAAACTGGTTCAGTCCTGAGAATTCCTTCCAAGTGGATACGCCTTGCGAACTCAGCGGCTATAATTCGTAGATTGAAAGATGTGCCGTAATATGAATAATTAAAAGGTTAATTACCGCAATTATGTTAAATATTAAATTAGGCCTTTTGACCATCCATTAGGCCATCCGCGTCAGAATTAGCTTGGAACTACATAAAACAATTATCCTTCTTAGAGCGTCGTCGCATTAATGCGAACACAAGAAATCGTGAGATATGGTCAATTCCATACTTCAGAACACTCTATAAGCATCAGTCGTTAATACATAACCTACCATTCACTTTGAACAAATACAAAAATGTGGATAATTTCAGTAAGAAAGAACTCAGCGCATACGTTGGTAGCTTGTAATATATCTGATGTGATTATTATTCTGCCTTCGTGTATGGCTCTGAGTATATAATGTACATCCTGTTTCGTTTTCTTAGCAAATGTTAATCTTGTAAAATTCAGTCTCATGCTATGTTGTATAGCTGGTGTTGCGTTGTTTTGTATAGCTAGTATTGCTAATGTATATTTTATATAGGCTGATGATGATGATGATGATTGCTGTTGTTGTGTTGTTTGAAATGCATTCTGTTAAAACTATTCCCAATTCTCTTAACTCGCCGTGACGAAAATATTCTCTGTTTTTCCGTTCATAGCTATTTCGTCCGTGAGGAATTCCAGCGACAGCTGGAAATATATGTGAATTATTGTACATGTGCGCACACTGTTCGCTGACGTACTATTGCCTTGCCTGGTGTTTTGGGTCATGTCAAGCTACGTATGTAGCTTTTAGTCCAAAATGACCGTCAAGCATGTAAATTGGAGAATAAATAGATTTGATTGGATTGATTTCGCCGGACACTTTGAAAATTATTATCTCGAAACTGGTTCAGTCCTGAGAATTCGTTCCAAGTGGATACGCCTGCGAACTCAGCTGCTATAATTCGTAGATTGAAAGATGTGCCCTAAAATAATTAATGAAAAAGTTAATTAGCGTAATTATGTTAATTCTTCAATTAGACGTTCTGTTTTCTCGTAGAAGTAATGACCGCCTCATCGAGTAGTTTAGATCAAGGATTATTATATAATTGTGCAATCTGCAACAGGCAATTTTTAAAAATTTGGTTCAGCTAAAATGAAACACCCTGTATATTTGCATACTAAATGACATCATAGAACCATACCGTACAAATCAAGGTAAGTGCATGGGCACCAGCGGAAAAATAGCAGCACAGGCAATGGGCCGGATTACTGATGTTCCCGTGGGAGAAACAAAGATTTCGGCCTTTTATTGCGTATATACAGCAGCTAATTAAACCTCGAGAACGTGAGGCTGAAAGATACGGTACAATCTGTAAGTAAAAAAATATTTTTTATTCTCACAGGCCGGGCCTGGTCATGCACACGCGGGCCCTAGCTAAGCTTAGTAATGAACGCCCGGGCCCGGGTCGGGCCCGGGCTTGGAACCACAGGCCCGGGCCGGGCCCGGGCTGGTCTCGGTCATGTACGCCCGGGCCCGGGCCGGGCTCGGGCTCTGTATTACGGGCCTGGGCCGGGCTCGGGCCGAAAAATCAGGCCCGTGCAGTGCTCTAGCCTGGATGCTTTGTTAAGTTCGCTCCATAAGGCCATTTGCCTGGGGATGAAATACGGACGTGTAATGGTGCTGCACTCCCGCCGTACTAAGGTAATTTCTTAGTTGCGACTGCGGAATGTCGTGGCAGGGTCTGATATTAATTTTTTTGGCAGGCCATGTCTCCATTCAAATCGTAGCTTCAGGAAATCGATGAGGTGGCAGGACGCGATAGATGGCAGAACGGCCACTTCGCCGTACTCCGACAAATTGTCCACGGCCACAATGATGTACCTGTTTCCTGCTGTAGTGATCGGTAGACGTCCAATGTAGTCGATGCCAACGGTGTGAAAAAACATTGGCTTTGGTTTAGCTCTGGTTAAACCTAGTCGAGTAGCGCTACAGACTCCGACTGCACTTAGGCTTCGCTTGTAGTTAGACACCATCGATACTGCAGCATCAACTATGGCTGCGGCGACGCGAGCTCTCCCCTTCTGTACTCTCGGTTATCACTGCTGCAGAGCCTGGGGTGTGACGTCATACAGGGGGCGCAGCGAGCGCCCAACGGCTAAAACCCCTATATATAAAAAGTAGTGCCAACCACTTCCCTCCTCCTCCGTTCCCCTGTCGCGCTCGGCGCGGCCAGCACGATCGAAGCGCGATATCGACAGTGGCGCCGCCTACGTCGGGTCTGTCGTGGCAGACGACAGATAACGCGCTGCCAGAGGAAATCCGCGGAAAACTTCGATCGCGCCCTGCGGAGCAGTTTTTGAGGCGTGATTTTGATTTTACTGGCCTTAATAATGCCGTTTTGGAAGTAGCAGCGCGACGATGCGAGACGGCGCAAATACCAAGTGTGCAGCAAGCGTTCGCGCTCACCGGATGGCAAACAAAAAAAAGCATTTTGCCCTCGCCTTGTCGGTTGCGGCAACTTAAGGCGCAGCAGCATGCCAACACAACGAAGTTCTTGTCACTATAACACGGTTGAACCGTCTGTGCGTACAGCACTTTCGTCGCACAGGCCCGAGAATGGCGGTCGGAGCGCTCTGGAAAGAAAAAAAAATATACAAAAGCGCAACGTCTGCTTCCACGTGACACGGATTGGCTAATAGGGGAGCGGAGGAGGCTGGGGCGACGGGAGGCGGCGAGGAGGAAACGCCGGGGTGAGCGCGGTGTCGGCAAGATCTAAGAATGGCGCTACTTTTTATATATAGGGGTTTTACCAACGGCAGGAACGGCGGCCGCGCGGCCACTGCGACGAGGCGAGTTGCCGGAGAATCGAGGCCCGTGGTGTGACGCCACACAGAGGGCGTGCATGGGCGGATGGTGTCAGGAGCATGACGTTGGTGTAGCGCCGTCCTCGCAGCGTCGGTATCCACAAGCGCCAGCAGGTCGCCTATCCATTTCACAAAGACCGGTAAGACGGGATACTGGCAGGCCTGATAATATATCAGTGTTTTAGTCGACTGAGGGGATCCTTGGCATTATGACCAATACGACCGAAAGAGAAGCAGCCACGTCGTGTAGAGGCGGTGGGCGAAGGTCCAGCCTCCGGCTTACCCACAGCAATAACATGGCGAGTGCTCTGCTGCAGTTCATCTGACTTTCGAGCGAAAACAATGGGTGACGTTTCCGGAGGGTGAGCAGAGAGGATGGCATCATGCATACAGTCGAGGAAACCGTCGACCACATACTGTCAAGCAGCAAGGGAGAACCAGGTGATGCCGCAGTCCTCGAGAAGCTTCACCTTTTCATACACGTAGAGAGTCACCGGTTGGTGTTTGTCGGCGTGAGCGCATACCCATGAAGCGATCGTCATAGGCAGAAGGGATCTGGCTGAAATCAATCACTAAAGCAGCAATCGATTCGTCGCAGGAAATATACACAGAGCCGTCATATCTGTGCCGCGCGTTGCTGGCATCTCGAAGCCAGCTTTCGGCGAGCGACTTCGTCACTTTTTCCTGCCAGGCGTTTCTACAGGCCAAGGAATTATTTGCGTGTACCCACAACGTGGGATCGTCCTCGAAGCCACGATACTCGGGCACTTCAAGGGGCGATGGCGAAGGAAGTGCGCTACGTGCGAGGGCTGTAGTGACGGATACCATGACGTCCTTCCAGGCGCTTGCGCAGCGCTGCTATGGCATGTGTGAACGTAGCGATGTCGCTGGAGGCTGCAGTCGAGGGCTGAGGGACAGCGTCCACCGACGATGCAGTAGGCGCGGGAGTCGCGGCAGCGGAATCCACCTACAAGGAAGCGTGTACGGCGTCGCTTGGCGGCAAAGTGGTTTGCATAGTGACGGGACGTGAATCCATGACCTGCGGAGTTGGGACGAGAGGCACGGTACCGACGAGATGCGAGGCCGAGGAACCGTGGGCGCCGCGGCCGAGTGGGGCGACCAGCGCTCTAGCAGGCGCCGCAAGATGTCGGAGGACCGCCCGCGCCGCAACATGGTGGGCAAGGACGGGTCGTCGAGCAGGGCTTCGTTGAGGGGCTGCACTATTGTAATGACGAGGAGCAGACAGACAATCTGCCTTCCGCCAGAACGACTCGTTTACACTTCTACTTTACCTCGCTCGCGGCCCGGGTGATGATTATGATGATGATGATGACCTTTTCTTTGGCGCATACCCACTCACGGGGATCGGCCAAGAGTCGGGCAGATTTTATATACGTGCTAAGTGAATAAATTTAGCAAATGTCTAATTTTGGTAAATATAATAAAGCGAATAAATTCTAATACAATTAAATCAGTGGACAATAAATATATAAAAAGTAGGCATACTAGTACAAGAGTGAATAAGGTAATGATAAATGGATTAATATGATTAACAATGGAACCGGTTTGATTCAACAATGAATTTCTCTATGGCGATACTTACATTCCTGTGTGAGTGTCCAATCACAGAAGCTCCGAAAGACAGCAGTTCAGGAGAGTTCAATGGCAGGCCGAACTGTCGCATTGCAATTTGCAATGTTCTTTTTCTTAGGGGGCAGAAACGCCGGCAGTCCAGTAAGTAATGGTCGATCGTTTCGAATTCGTTACAGAAATGGCACAAAGGGGAGATCGCCAGACCAGATCGGTGCATGTAGAAATTTAGGCGGGGGACTCGACATCGCAGTCTTGTTAATGCCACTTCTGATTGTCTGGATTTGCAAAAGTTCCTGTTCCAAGGGAATTGTAAGTGGTGCAGTTCGGTGGATGATGTTAGATCTCATTTTGATGCCATAAGGGTGTATCTTCTAAACCTGGCAGACGTTATGAAACCTGTCGTTGGAAGAAGGGAACACACAGGGCCTGTAATAGAAGCCTTTTCCAGGCTATCTGCCGCTTCATTCATAAATATGCCTTTGTGACCAGGTACCCATACTAATCGCAAGTTCCGCAAATGACTTGGAACCAATGAGTGCAAATTTTTTACTATATGCGACTCGCCAGGAGCAGTAACTGAGGTGCACAAGGATAGAGAGTCTGTTAATACTACCGCGGTTGTTGTGGGAGGCTGTAGCTTACGCAAAGCTAATACAACAGCTAGGAATTCCGCTTGGAATATTGGAGTATAGTCGGGGAGTCGAACAGAAAAAGACCAATCTAATGCAGATGAAAAAATTCCAACCCCGGCCTTGTCCTCAGTCTGCGAAGCATCTGTAGCTATAATTACGTTTGTTTGGAGCTTGTCCAAGTGATCTTGGAGTAAGCCGTTAAGAATATGCCAGGGAAGTTGCTTCGCATGGTTGGGGTATATGTTATCATAAGTAATAACCAATGAATTTTGGATACTGCTTACCGTGATTAAATCAATTAATCGTACATTTAACGGACTTAATAACGATTTTGTTTTATTCACCTGTGGCGTGTGAAAGCGAGGCCACGGGACTCCAAAAAATAAAGCGGGTTGACCAATAAATATCGACTGCGATCTTCTTATTGGTGATTCATAGAGCCTTATGAATATTTGAACAGTGAGTATTTTAAACCTCATTTCCAGGGAAGGAAGTCGTGATTCCTTGTAGAGCACGGCGTTTGCTACAAACTTTGGCAGGCCCAGACATAAACGAAGTGCTTCCCTTTCCAGCAAAAGTAGTGGACGTAGTTTATAAGCAGGGGAGCCAGAGAATAACACACAGCCGAACTCTAGTATTGGCCGGATATACATGCGGTAAATCATTATAAGTGTGTCTCTGCGTATGCCCCATCAATTATTGCTAATCCTTTTCAATATCCCCATTGCACGGGAA
This sequence comes from Dermacentor silvarum, assembly GCF_013339745.2. NCBI lineage: Eukaryota > Metazoa > Arthropoda > Arachnida > Ixodida > Ixodidae > Dermacentor > Dermacentor silvarum. The sequence goes on from NC_051158.1 coordinate 74,009,889, forward strand.
GCTTTTGAGGTTATACTTTCAATATTTAGACGCCAGTTAAGGTTTCCATCATAAACAATTCCTAGGTATCTGACTTTTTCCACTTGTGGAATAGTGGAATGGCGGTACGAAAGGGATATCGTAAATGGGTCTTGTACCGGAAAGACAAGAACAGCGCTCTTATTTACATTAAGAGACAAGGGAATACTATCCAGCCAAGCTTCCAACTCGCATAAGTATTCCTGTAAGTACTCGTACAGTGCCTGAATATCATTTGCCGAAGCAAAAAACGCTATATCATCAGCGTAAACGTACGTGCATATATTCTGATGAGAAGGAATGGAGCTTAGCAAGATATTAAACAAAAGAGGAGATAACACTGAGCCTTGTGGAACCCCGCGTGTTTGCCGTCTCAAGCCCCAGTGCGCATCCTTGTCTTCGCTATATATATATATATATATATATATATATATATATATATATTGTTACGGTGACCGGAAAGAAGGTGACGCGAACGAGAGGAAGACGAAGACTCTGGCCGTTGCCTGTACGCCATGTACTTCGCTTGTAGATATACATTATCTACACTCGTGGGCCTGCTTTCTTCCTGCAACATTTTGGTGGAAGGTGCTGGGTACAATCACGGAACTTCGCAGCGGACGTCATCTACCTGCCGCCACAATGGCAGATCAACCGACAACGCCTCAGCAGTCCGCGCCAACGGTCATCCTCACTCATCTGCGGGAACCGGGGACATTTTGTGGCACGGTCAACGCCGACGTCGAGGACTGGCTTGCGATGTACGAACGAGTGTGCGACAACAACAAGTGGAATCCAACAATGATGCTAGTAAACGTGATGTTTTATCTGAAACGAACTGCGAAGCAATGGTACGATACGCATGAAGCTGACCTAACAAGCTGGGATGTCTGCAAATAAAAAATACGAAACCTGTTTGGCAGATCTGTCGGTCGTCAGTTGGAAGCAAAAAAGGAACTTGCATGCCGCGCTCAGACGTCCACAGGATCCTATGTCGTGTACATACAGGATGTGCTGCTCTCTGCCGCAAGGCTGATAACACCATGACCGAGGCGGACAAGATTGGTCACACACTAAAAGGTATTGCAGACGACGCCTTCAATCTCCTGATGTGTAAGGATTCTGCCACTATGGATGCAATTATAAAGGAGTGCCGGCGCTTCGAACAAGCGAAAGGCCGCCGCGTCCCTCAAAATTTTGACAAACTGCCCAATACGGCCGCGAAAAATTCGTGCGAAGACCCGCCGTGGTTCGTTCAGACGACAGGATCAGAAGGTATAAAGCGTATCGTTCGCTGTGAGCTTGAGGCCATGGCTCCGGCTCCAATTCGTTCCGACTGTCGGGAAAGCGTGCCCGCTATCTCACTTATACAAGCGGTCGTTCGGGAGGAAATAGCGAGTTTGGGCATTCCATCTCTCTGCTCGATCCGCCATACGAACACCTACCAGATTTCTCCGGCCGCTCGCTCCCAGATGCAAAGCTTTCCGGCATTCCGTCGCAACCCCGCTGACTGGCGCACAGCGGATGACAGACCCATCTGTTCTAATTGTTCCGTTATTGGACACATCGCCCGTCAGTGCCGTAACCGCTGGTCGTCGCCTCCTCGGTGGTCGTCTCCGAGTCACTGCCGCCAAGTACCAGACAATCGCACTTTCTCGCCTAGACGCCGCCTTCACTTTTCTTTTATGACACTCGTTTACTGTGGTATTATACTCGTGGTAATCTAATGGCGTGAATATTTGTGAGACCATTGTAAGAATCTTTCTTTAAAACGCATGAAATACAAACACGATGTGTTTTATCGCACCAGTAATGCGTACGTCGGTTGGGACGAACACGATCCTGTAGTTTCGGTGCTTCCCCATCCCGTGTGCTCATGCAGTCGAGCGTAATGCATTTTAAAGCACAAGCTCGAAATTAAGACTTGTGAGAGCACCGGAAGTATTCGACAACGAAATTTTGTTTGTTTGCAGCCCTAAAGTTTTCCCGGAAAATTGAAGGCAGAAAGTTTGCAAAAGACAGATAAGTTCTTCATCCCGGCTCTAAAGAAAGCCGTATGAATTGCAGTCGAAGGCGCGGATCAAGCCACTCCATAAGCAATCACTCTATCGCTGCAATTGGGCGAGAAAAACACGAACATCTGTGTTCCTCGCCAGTCGGTATCATGTAGCTTATTGCTACTACTCCAAGGCGAATGCTCGCACCCTGCTTCTGCATGCAACCAAAATACCGAATATAAAATCCAAGAATTTGATGTGGATAATCTCGAGCGCCAGCTCAAGGACTTATACAATTTGTTTAGTAAGAGCTCAATGGCAACATCGGAAAGCTTGTTGGTGGACAAATCGATGACTACACTAAGCGGCATTTCTTCAAGTCTGCATTCGGCGCCTACTTCACGTGAACGCCTACCGAAACCCCCTGTTTCAAATCATAAAGTCGATCATCTTTCTTAGACGGGATAAAATCCCGTTCGCGGCGACCGCATTTCGTTGGCGGCGCAATGCAAAAACTCCGGTGTTCCGTGCATTGGGCGCATGTTAAAGATCCCCGGGTGGCAAAAAAGATATTCCCGAGTCTCCCACTGCCGCGTGCCTCATAGTCGAAGCGTCGCTGTGGCAAGTAATATACCTCAGACTTAAATTCAATTTTCTTATTTGGCACCAAAATTTACATTTTGTGGGCAGCGACACGACGGAACACTTCTTCAGCGGTGAAATGAGGCGATCTTGACTTCGAATGAGGGCAAGATCCTCGGAAGCCTGGGATTTCGATTATCAAGTGGGGACACTGAACTTCAGAAGCACAATTTCAGCACATAATCCACAGCCTCGTACTTCAGCAAGACGACCTTTAACGAACTGATCAAGTGCTGTGGAGACGAGGTTCTTGCTACACTTATTAAATAGGTGCACGAGTCAGGCGTCTACATCCCGGTGTTCGATGAAACAACCAATGTATCTCGCACGTCACAGCTAAGCCTTGTCCAGTGGGACGTGCACAAAAATAGGGCACGAAAGGACATCGTTCAATTTGTTGACAAGCGCAGGGACAGTGACACTCTCGACGCAAAAATGAGCCCTTCCTGACGGAAAAAAATACCCGGTAAACGGGCTCTAAAAATGCTGAACGGCCTGGAACTGAACATCGCCAGGTGCGTTGGCATAGCGACAGATGGCTGCAGCGTCGTGGTGCCAGAGCTATGTGGTGCCATGTCCTAAATGAAGCGGTGTACACTAACCGCAGTTCACCGCCCGTGTTTTAACCATGCACTCAACTTGTACTTATCCAAGTCATTGTACGTTGAAGCCGTCAGAAAAATGAAATATTGAATTGAAAACTACATATGGCCACCATCCTCAAGGCCTTTGCGAAATAAGATGGGTGGAACCACAGCACAGTGTTATTCAGTTTCTAGACGGGATTGACTCTGTGGCTAAAGATGTCGACGTCATCGCCACTGCAGAGAACCGCAAAGCACTGCAAAAGCGAGGCACGCTACGTCACTGTTGTCGATGGTGAGCTTCAAATGACGATAGTTTGCCTTTCGTACCTATTGGCGTAGATGCTCCGATTGAGTCGCCTCGACCAGAATGAGCTTGGACCCAGAAGAGCAGCTCTGGGCCGTCCGGGTGGTTGAAGACGCCGCCAGAAAGCAAGGGCTGGCCGCCTTCTGAGGAAGGGGAGGCCTGGGGGTTAGTCTCCCAACCCCCACCGCCCCCAGACCCCATCATGGACACAATGAAGTTTTATCTCTCTCTCTCTCTCTCGACCAGAATTAATGCTGCGATGTGTACATAACAAGGAACAAAGCTAAAAATGAAAGGAACAAAAAGGAACAAAAACTAAAAAGACGTATTCACGCTTTTCTGCGAGCAATCTTTCGCGTTGTCGGATGAGTTTGAAGCAGGTCTGCGGCTCCCTCGCATCACAAAGAGACAGCCGCACTGCATCGCGCGATCCAGTGAGCTTGTATAAATGTCGGTAAACATCCCACTACAGGATAATGCATTGGTGGATCTGAAATCAAGATTTAACGAAGAGACTTTTGGAGGCTGCAGACTCTTCATTTTTCTAGCGTTCCAGCTGTATACTGCCACAAAATAAGGCAAGGCAAAAGTAGTAACGGAGATCGTCGAGTGGTACGGCACACTCATTGTAAAGCAGCCCCAAAAATTGCATGTGTTGTTGAACACCAACTGGGGCAATGGCTGGAAAAGTGGAAGCGTGAAACCAAAGGAGCGGACACCTCTTAGACTGCTGTTCAAGCATTTTACGTGTCCCACGGTAACATATCACTTTCGATCAAGACGCTTCTGTCCACTCTCGCTGTCAGCAATGCCAGCGCCGAAAGGTCATTCTCCACCGTCCGTCACTAGAAGACATGGCTGTGATCACAGATGAGTGAACGCTGCATGACCGGCCTTGCAGTGCTACATACGCATAGCGACATTCCTGTTATCTGTAAAAGTTACCGAATGTTTCGCTATCGGAAACAGTGGATCATCGATGTTAGAATGTGCGGTGTAACGATAGCTTTCTATTCGTGCCTTGAAAATGACTCTTCGATAGATGTGCCTCACTCTAGAAGCTGACATTCCAGTTCCGTGGTCATGAATTTTGTGTCACCATTGTTTTGTATGTATTACAGTACATGAAGTGACATTTTGAAACTGTTATTTACAAGAAAGCTTCGTTGCCTAAGAACTTTCGCATACCCTGTCTGAATGTCTGCATTGAGGCCTGGCACGAACTATCTTGTGGGCGTACGTCAAAGATGGTTGACATGGATTTCCTTATCTTCGTGTACACCTCAAGTTGCTATTAAAGTCGATATACAGAAATAATTGCTGGTGGAGAGTGATGACTGTTATGAAAAATGTGTGTCGTTCCCCAGGTGGCAGTTAGTGATGTCTCTCAGGGGGGGGGGGGGGGGAGGTCTGTTTGCGCAGCGATCGTCTTGATTCTGTAGCGTTTATATTGGCACCGTAACAACAGGACAAGCAACAGCCGGCAACACAGCAGAACAGCTCCGATCGAGCAGCACGTCTTCTTCGTTGTCTTTTTTCTCCTTACCCAATCCTCCACGGCACGCAAAATAAATCGCCAGCGAACGGGAACTGCACAACACACGTAAATGCACTGAATTGACGTGTCATTATCCCCCCCCCCCCTTCAAAAGTAACGGCTCAATGCTTTTGAAGTAGGTACGGTAGGCGATCAGCGTGCGTAATATGGCTTCATCCTAGCCACGTGGACCATGTCCGGTTGTGGTGTACGGCGGGAGTATCTCGTGGTGCTGTCTGGAACAACCTTGCAGTTGACGTCATTGAGGCGTTGAAGAACCCGGTAAGGCCCGAAATAACGACGGAGAAGTTTCTCCAACCTCCCGCGTTGGTGAACGGGACTCCAGATCCATACTTTGTGTCCGGGTTGGTAGGTAACCTCTCTGTGGCGGAGGTTGTACCTGTGAGCTTTGTAGTGTTGCTGAGAGCAAAATGCGCAGGTGAGCTAGCTGACGAGCTTCCTCGGCACACTTAGCATATTGGGCAGCATTGTCTGTGGTAGATTCGAAGGTGTCGGGCAGAAGCATTGCGTCTAACATTGTGGCAACCTCACGGCCGTGAAGCAAGTGGAAAGGAGTAAATCCCGTGATTTCTGGAACGGCGGTATCATAGGCGAAGGTTACGAAAGGAAGAACGCTGTCTCAGTTCTTGTGATCCATGTCGACATACATTGAAAGCATGTCAGCGATGGTCTTGTTGAGCCGTTCGGTTAGGCCGTTTGTCTGTGGATTATAAGTAGTCGCCCAACGATGAACAGTGTCGCTGAGGGTCATCACTTTTTCCACGAGTTGGGCTGTAAAAACGGTCCCTCTGTCGGTAATAACCACTGCTGGTGCATCATGGCGGAGGATGATAGCATGAATGAAGAAGTTGGCAACGTCGTTAGCAGTAGCTCGTTGAAGTGGTCTTGTTTCACAGTAACGAGTGAGATAATCTGTCGGAACTATTATCCATCGGTTGCCTGCCGAAGATTTAGGAAATGGTCCAAGCAAGTCCATTGCGACTTGGTTAAAGGGTGCCCGAGGTGGTTCGACAGGTTGTAACAGGCCAGCTGGTTTTATGGGTGGTGTCTTGTACCGCTGGCAGTCTCGGCTAGTCTTCACGTAGTGCTTGACGATACGAGACAGGCTAGGCCAGTAGTACTTGTGGTGGATACGTGCGAGAGTGCGCGTGAAACCCCAAATGGTTCGTCGTGACAAGCATGCAGGACCTCTTCTCGCATCGCAGATGACACCACCAGCAGATCGGTTTGAGAGCTGGAGTCAAAGCTTTGCTTCTACAAGACGTTGTTGCGGACAAAAACGACAAAATTATGCGACGGAATGCCCGTGGTGGCTGCGTAAGTTGGCCCTCAAGGTAGTCGATGAGCGGGTGAAGCTCCAGGTCATCACGCTGTTGCTGAGCCAAGTCAGACGCTGTGACGGCGCAGAGAAAACTGTCTTCTGTTCAGGCGGAGTCGTTTCTACAGGAGCGCGAGAGAGACCGTCGGCGTCTGTGTGCTTGCGTCCCGACTTGTACACAACTGTAACGTCGTACTCCTGAAGGCGAAGACTCCATCGAGCAAGGCGGCCTGAGGGGTCTTTGAGACCGGCAAGCCAACACAACGAATGGTGGTCACTGACTACATTGAAAGGTCTTCCGTACAAATATGGTCGGAACTTAGATATCGCCCACACGACAGCGAGACATTCTTTTTCTGTAGTCGCGTAGTTCGATTCGGCCGATGACAAGGTACGACTAGCGTAGGCGATCCCTCTTTCGATACCTTCTTGTCGCTGCACAAGGACGGCGCCGAGACTGACATTGCTTGCGTTTATGTGCACTTCAGTGTCGGCATCTTCGTCGAAGTCACCTGGAGGAGTCTGAAGTCGTTGTTGTAGGTCACAAAAAGCGCAGTGTTGCTCGGGGTTCCAAACTAAAGTGTCAAGTAACGGTCCCTTCTGAGAAAATGCAATGGCTCAGCTATTTTCGAAATGTTGTGTACGAAGCGACGGTAATACATGCACCAAGTTCTAAAAAACGGCGAACCTCGCGCTTGCTCGTAGGCGTTGGGAAGGCAGCAACAGCTCACGTTTTTTTCAGGATTCGGGCGAATTTCATCGCAGCTGATGACACGACTAAGCAATTTCAGCTCCTCGTAACCGAAGTAACATTTTCGGGCTTGAGTGACAGGCCTGCAGTTCGGAGCGCATCAAGCACTGCACGAAGACGCTGGAGATGTTGCTTGAAAGTCGCTGAAAAAACGAGACGTCTTCAAAATAAACAAGACACGTTTGCCACTTAAGAGCGGACAAAACAATGTCCATCATTTTTTGAAAAGTCGCAGGAGCTGAGCACAGGCCAAAAAGAAGAACCTTAAATTCAAAGAGTCCGTCAGGGGTAATAAATGCTTTTCCCGGTCACGGCCATCGACCTCGATTTGCCAATAACCACTACGGATTTCCATGGATGAAAAATATGTGGAGTGTCGAAGTCGGTCCAGCGAGTCGTCGATGCGAGGAAGCCGATAGACGTCCTTCTTTGTGACGTTGAATTTGCGATAATCTACGCAGAAACGCAGTGAACCGTCTTTCTTCTTAACTAGCACCGCAGGTGACACCCATGGGCTTGTAGATGGCTGAATGATGTCGTCAGCAAGCATTTGTTTGACTTGTTCTCGAATGGCGTCTTGTTCTCTTCGAGACACACGATAGGCATGCTGGCGGATGGGTCTTTCGGCGGGTTCGGTTATTATTCTGTGCTTCGCAACGTCTGTCTGCTTGATTCTTGACGTCGTGGCAAGCAGTCGCTAAAGCAAAGCAAAAGAGAGCGAAGACTGTCTTGCTGTTCAGCCGATAGTTCGGAATTCACACCGAGTTGAATTGTAGACTGCTTATCGTCATGTGGGACGGACGAAAGTTCTGCGAGTGATAGGCTGGTTCTCGCGTCGCCCATTTCTTCGAAGTAAGTGACAACACCGTGCCTCGTGAAGTTCTGGTATTCGCGACTGAAGTTCGAAATTAGGATTTCAGCAGGCCGTTTGGTCAGTTCGAGGAGGCCGCGGGCGACGCATACTTGACGAGGGAAGAGGATGGACACATTGGTTTCAAGAACTCTAAGGGCAGTTCGGTCCATGTCGCTCAGTACGGTAACCAGTAAACTGAAACGAGATGGTACGGGGACGGAATCAGAGACACGCAACGCTATCTTATGCGATTTGCATTCGTGCGAGCTTGCGTTACGTGAAAATGATACCAGCAGCTATCGAAGATATATAATGGGCCCGTATTCTCTAAGAAAGTCCATTCCTAAGATGAGCTGCCTGGAGTATTTTCGCAGCACGACGAAAGATCCGATGAAGGAAGAGCCACAGATATACACTCGGGCAGTGCACCTCCCAACCGGCGTCACGAGATGACCACCCGCAGTACGGAGTTGGGGACCATTACATGGTGTGGTAACCTTTCGGAGCGTAGCCACCAATTCACCACTCATAACGGAGTAGTCGGCGCCGGTATCCACGAGGGTGGTGACCTGGTAATTATCGATGCTTACGGTAATATCGGCGGAAAGTTATCAGAAAATGGCGTGGCAGATAAATCGTCGTCGTGAACTTGTCCTGTCGGAGGGTGTCAGGACTATCCGCAGCGGCCCCACCCCGGAGGTCGCTGTCCTCAGTTTTCCTGACGTGGGCGCAGCTTTGGGGACCTGTTGCGAAAATCAGGGAACCTGGAGTAACGGCTAGGCGACATCATTCCCCGAAGAGATGGTGAACGTGATTGGTGTCTTTGTGCGGGAGAACACTGCTGCTGAGAGGCCAGGAACTGCTCTATCTCGCGTGGGCACTCACCATTACTTGGTCGACGCGCAGTAGGGTGAACTTCCTGAAGGCCCATCCTCCGATAAGGGCACTGACGATACAAATGGTCCGCTTTGCCGCAGTGGTAGCAAAGTGGCCGATTGTCCGAGGTGCTCCACACGTTTGATTTCCGCATGATATCTCGCGGGCCTACGTCCTCATACGAGTTTACATTTTTAGCGGGAAATTGACGTGTTAGAGCTGAAACAGGGGAAGGCAAACGTCGTCCCTTAGATGTTTGAGGACTATCTAAGGCTTTGGCTTAAGTCAGGACTGGAGCTTCCGCTCGCGTTGGCGCCAATGGTTAGGTCATGGTCCTGATTTCGTCACGAATAATGTTACCAAGCGCACTAACAGTCGTCTCACAAGACATTTTGCGAACTTCCTCAAGCTCTTCGCGCACTACGCTTCGCACAAGCTTCGCAGGTGAAACATGACACGGCGGAGACGGTGCTTTGGCGGTCGTTCTGTTAAGAGCGTTGCTGTAGAGTTTGTTCCATTGTCTTTGCTTCACTTATGAACTCTGCGACGGTAGCTGGAGGGTTGCGTATGAGTCCAGCGAAGAGTTGTTCTTTCACCCCTCGCATTAACAGACGAACTTTCTTTGTCTCGGCCATACCTGGATCAGCAAGTCGGGACAAGCGCGACGTGTCCTCGACAAACATGGCCACCCTTTCATTTGGCTTCTGAAACCGCCTCTGCAGAGCCTGTTCAGCCTTTTCTTTCCTTTCGAGGCTGCTGTATGTCTCGCGAAGCTGTCGTCGGAATTCTTGCCAGCTAGTGATGGAGACCTCATGATTTTCAAACCACGTGCGAGTGTAGTTTTCGAGGGCAAAGTAGACGTAGCGCAGTTTCTTAGAGTCGTCCCATTCATTGACTGCAGCGACTCGGTCGAAGTGTTCAAGCCAATCCTCCACGTCCTCGAACATGTCGCCATGAAATGACTTCGGAACGGCACTTGCCCCTGTGGTCGACATTCTTACTTGGCTCAATGGGCCGTACTCAGGAGGTAGTCCTTGCAAGCGGTGGCTGTGGCGAAGTGCCCGTTTTTCCTCCGGAATCGTGGAAATGGTGGTAGGGACTCGAAGCGTCGGGAGGTCAAATTAGTGCATAGGACGGTACCCAGCACATCCACCAGTTTGTCACCGTAATAACAGGACAAGCAACAGCCGGCAACACAGCAGAACTGCTCCGATGAAGCCGCATGTTTTCGTCGTTGTCTTTTTCTCCCCTTAACGAATCCTCCGCGGTGCGCAAAATAAAGCGCCAGCGAACGGGAACCGCACAACACACGTAAATGCACTGAATTGACGTGTCAATATACTCTAAATGTTTGGCTGCTACATGCTCTACTTTGAATTTTCGACTGTGATCTGATCTCGCGTGTGCAATTTTTTGAATAGAACTGCTACCATAGTTTTCTTGAGGAACTAGTCTTCGTTCGACAGGCAGGAATTGAATAATGTTATTTGGTCACTGCATAACCTTGCAAGCCGTAGCGATGTTGCCGCGTTTTCTTCGTCTTCATAACTTCGATTGATATTGCTACGCGACCCAAGGATTAAGTACTGGTGACTATTTCCAAAGTATATTAAAAAAGATAGCTGCTGCTTTTGGTTTGGTTTGGTGCCTATAGAAATAGCACAACCCACTACGGGGGATTGGCCGTAGCTGCAGCGCTGGCCAGTGCTTGATGACGATGATGATGCCTCAATCAATGGCACAACCCACTGTCCAGCCGGCAGATCGAGTATAGAGGCTAGAAGGATTCTCCTAGTGTCGTGAAGGCGCGAGCCGAGGTGAAATACTCTGCTATGCTCCGACACATGGCGCCGGCGTTCGCTGGCGGGTTGCGCTTGCGAGCTCCGGCGCGCTCTGCAGCTGCCAGCGGGCACTCCCAAGTGACCGGTACTTTCCGCACGTTGCTACTCTTCGCAAGGGAACGCTCGTTGAGAAAACAGGCATGCAATAATCTGAGGTCTCGACAACCTTCCAAAATTAGCGAGCATGCTTACCGCGACGAATGATGAAATAAATCTTTGGTTTGGGCGAGTGGGCCCATACCTCGTACGGCAGCGCAACTAAGATTACGAGATACAGAAGCAAGACGGTGCGCTTGTCATCTTGTCTTCTTCGTCCCTGCTGCGCTGCCGTTTTGACCAGAGTGATGAAAGCTACTCCAGCAGCCGCAATAAAACGGAGTCTTACGGGAGAAGCGGCACCGAACAGCCCACAAATGTGAGGAGAGGAAATTGAATGCAATCTGTTCGTCTCGTGCAGATACTTTATTGCATTTATGCAGCTTTACAAAATTGCACACTATGGCCTACAAAAACACTGTATGATGAGCGCTTTGAAAATGTGTATGTTAGAAGTTTTTTTTATTGTACCACGAAGGAATATATGTACAAAAGCAAAAGCATTTTCGCGAGACAGTGTCGTTCTACTGGCGTCGCCTCACTTTCAAGAGCTTCTGCTTTTCTTTTTGTGTGTTTCGTTCCATGTTCTTTGCTTTTGTAAAGAACAGTGCTGGCGAGTGTTTTGACGGCTTCAGCTGGGTCGTTATTCGGAGCTCTACGCTTCGCTGGCGGGGTATCGCTGTTGTCCAGGTTTCTTTCTGCTCTCTTTTCGGCAGTTGCTTCGTGAAATAAGATGGTGCGTCCGGAAAAATTGTAGGATTGTCTTCAGAAAGCGTCGGACGTTCACGGTCGAGCTCAATTAACAGTCTGGCCATTGATTACGTGCTTCAACGTTCTTTGAACGAATCGCTCGTCGAAGTGGCGAGAGCACACTAGACAGGTTTCACTAAGCACTTTCACTAAGCGTTTCACTAAGCCCTCACTCTCTTGATGCTCCTAGCCCATTTCTTCAAGCGCACAGGGTCGGATGGAGCGCGGAACAATGACACCTTTTCTGTAGATGACTTGTAACTGCCCCTACAAAGAGGAACAAAACACGTCCTCCCTCTTTTTTTTTTAAATGCGGAGCATTTATTTAACTCACATGTAGCGTGCGCCGTCCGTCCGCAACAGCTCGAGCACAGGTGCGCCCTCTCCCCCACTCCTCCTCTCCCGCATCACGCTTGCAGCACATGTGCAGCGCGCGAAGCGTCGTGAACAACAAAGAAGCAATAATAATATAATATAATAATAAGAATCGCTGTGATGCCAAGAAAAAATAACAACTTTACGTTACCTACTTACGATTCTCTCTTCTCTCTCAACCCAGACCACCACCACCACACCATCACCACCACCACCACCACACCAACAACACCAACACCACGGAACCCCACTATGCTCTGCATTTACACGTGTCCCTCGCGCGGGGGCATGCGATGGAGTTTTTTTTTTTGAAAGCATAGTTACAGAAGTTCAGCACATTGCAGCGCATCAGGTCATCGCACTACGTTGTCAACGTAAAGAAAGGCAGGCACACGGTAAACTCCGTCGCCGCACGTGCTACGCAAAACTGTCGACGACTTGTGCCTGCGCATAGGTCTGCGTTTCTTCGGCTCCATGCCAGTGACCCGCCACCGGAGCGCAGCGCCCTCTTCGAACTACGTCACCAGGCATCCAAACTGATTTCTCCTGCGCTTTGGGAAAGAGCGCCCGCTCCCGACACTAGGAGAACCGTTCTAGCCTCTATAGCTCGAGAGCAAGGAGAAGTTCGTCTTCTTCGTCGGGGCGCCCGCGCGCATCGTCCAGAAGAAACACGCAATATGTGTGTATCATAATTCCCGGCCGCAGTCTTTTTCCGAAAATGTCTTTTTCCGAAAATAGAGCGCTTTTTTGTCTACGCACTGTTTTTTGTCAATATATGCCGAAGAACCAACCAGCCCTTGTTCAAACATCAGTAAGTCAGAGCCTTGAATTTAACAATAAAGCAGTATTTTTAAAATGGCGTGGCTGACACAAGCACGGTACATTTATAAGCAAAGCACCTACTACAATTCTGCACTTATAGACTGAGTTGCTCGGAAGTTTGTGTCAATACTTCGCGTAACCGCGGCTCTATACCGTTCGTATCCGTAGTATGGAAATACGTTGGCGGCATACTCCGCCCCCCTTACGCCTTGTTATATGATATGTTTTTACCTCGGCGGCGCTTTCATCCCCGGCCGCCTGCTGTCTCCGTGCACCCTTCACTTCTTAGTTATAGCTTCTGTCGCCGTCGGCGACACGGACGCATATTCGAAAAAGCGCTTGTATAAGTTGTGATGCGTATTGACGCTGGCAGGATGCTTGTGTTCGCTGTAAGCTTTGTCATACAAGCTTGCGCGCCATCTCACCTCGTACTCCTCCCCCCGACTCTTTTGCAATACTGTGCCCCCTGTCTACACACTATTGTATCTGGTAGGAGGTTGCGATGATCTATCTTGGCAGGCGTTGGTTGCGGGAGTTGGGGACGTTGAGGCGGACTTGGGAGAAATTGGAGGGTTTATTTACATTATTTACAGTGAAAATATACAACGTAAGGAACAGTCATACAGTGATCGACGGCCGGCAGCAAATCGGACGCTGCGGCCCGTGGCAAGAAGAGGCACCTTCTTCTCCTTGATTTGTCGCTCTTTTAACCCCTTCGGTCTCTTGGAGTCTCGAAGAATTCCTCGAATTCTGTTGAGGTTCTTCGGGGTCCCGTCATTTTCGGCCAATCGTCGAGCCAACTCAGGTGTCGTCATTTTCCTCCCCTGGTATTGGCCCGTGCGAGTGCCGTCATATTCGGCCAATGGGGACGCTCCGAGGGCTCCATTGTCCGATGGTTGAATTGCCTCCGGCGTTGCCTCCTCGCCTGGAAGCGCACAGCTGCCGGAGACAAGATGTTCTCGGAACGATCCTCCAGAGCTGCAAAACCGCTTTGCTCTCGACCAAGGCCTCCTACCTGGAACCGTTCCCTTCTCCCGTTGCACTTTTGGGAAGAGTCAAGCAGGATGAGAGGCAATAGCTTGACGAGAGGCGCATGAGGGGGGGTGTCGCCAACCTGTCTGACGGGTCCAGTAACGTGGTTGATGCGCCCCGGCCTACCATAATAGGAATGCGACGACGAGTTCATGTAGTGGGGGAGCTTAAGTGATTCCGGGAAAGGGTCCGTATCTAACAGCTCCTCCTCGCCCCGGAAGTTCGGAATGGCCGGTGAACTCAATTCGCTGGTCATGAGGAACGCTGAGGGAACATGTAGAGTACTGGTGACGAACCTCGTGTGACGAATCTCAGGATCCCGGGTCCTGGAGAACGTACGTAAGACAAACGAAACAACATAACGCTGCACCACGTGCAAGCGCAGGCTCTTCACCCCTGACTCGCCAGGTTATTACTCTATTAACATCAACCCTTTTTTTCCCCAATTTTGATTAAACCGTTCCAACCACCTTTCCATACAGCTTTCCATGTCTCCCCGACTGCCGACAAGCCCAGAATGCTATTGTCGTCGCAAAAGAATCGTGAGAAAACGGAACAACCAATGCTTCAGAACATCTTAGGCGGCCTCACTTCACGAACAGCCTGTTCATAAACTGTCACGATGGGCGACTTTTCGTACGTACTGAGGACAATGAACAGCCTCGCCAACCTAAGGATGCATAATTAAAGCGCTCGAATCTTGCAGGCACTATTCTTAATGCCTTCTTTCGTCTCAAGCAGACGTTTTCTAACGCTTAGTCAGGTTTCTTCTTTTCGTCCACACAGGACATATCTTAAGTGAACAACAAAATTAAAGTTGCGTAATTTACGCACTCAAAAGAACCTTTACAAGAAACCGCTTCTGCTTTTAACTAATCGTACGCACGCTTAATAGAAAACTCAGAACACTGCCGCCCTCAACACACACGAGCGACCCAGTCACAAAAGTTCTGGTTCCTTCTGTCCGCACAGTACATGTGCTAAGTGGTATCGTACCAACGCTTCTCCATGCAAATTATGCAATACGAAAAGTCCACGCGCCTAACCCGAAAAGGTAACTTGGAAAACATTTCTAACAAAAGGGTTAACTAACACAAACGCGCGTTACAATAGGCTTTTAACAAATGACCTAGACGCTTCAGATCGCTCACACAAAAAAAGCCTAAACACTAATTGAATGATTATTTCGCGAAACTAACGCTTAACTCAAAACGCATCTTTCAAACTACGGAGCTTTTCAAACTAAGAAATAAACAAAACTCATAACTCACTTATTGAAAGAAACTCCAGTCTAAAATCGTGAAATTTGTCCAACGCTCAAAAACAAACAAGCAAAACAGAATGTTTCCCTCTACGGAACCGTTATTTTTGTCTATATTCCGACTGTTTATGACGAACTCGTTTTTTTGAGCCGTACACGAGGTGGTTGCGCGCTGAAAGCTAATCTAGCTAACCAGGGACAACAAAAGGCCTGACAGCCCATCAGCTCTTTCGAGACGTCACAGTCCCGTGCCGATTTGTGCCCTGGCGACACGCTTTCGTCATGACCTCGTCTGACCGCTTCGCCTCTCACTACAACCTCCTTTCGTCCTGCCACCTTGCGCTTTCTTGGAATGTGTGCTGCACCCCGAAAAGATCGACGGAATGACTGGGACACTACTTGCCCCTTGCCCTTTTTCCGCACCGAACACGCTTCTCTGACTCGTTTTCTCCGGTGGCCCGGATGCGCTTGAATACAAAATGTTGTCAACGGCGATCGCACCTTTCTTTTATTTGCGCACCGCTGATGCTGTTTGACAAGCTTGACACAACTCACTTTCTTAGGCTGTGTCAAACTCTCTGCCGCATTCAGATTTTGACAACGCTTCTTTCTACGGCACCTTTTCCTATTGCTCTTTTCTGAGCCATCTGCTCGCGCCTCGTGCTGGCCGTTACACATCTCGTCGGCCCGGATCACTACTGTCTCATCCGCACAGTCCGAGTGATTATCCATTAAATCATCTCTCTCTTTGCCTTGACTGGCGGGCAGCTCAACCGACTCTGGAACAATGCAGCAGGCTTTACTCGAGCTACGCAACTCGCACTCCTGCGAACTGTGCGCTACTACCCTCTCCAGCTCGTCGCTGTGCATCGACACACAACACTGCGGTCTCGATCGCTGCCTCACTCGCACAGTCTGAATGATTCTCGCTCATTTGGCTATCTGGACTGGCGGACAGCTTAACTGATCCCTGAACAATGCAGTTGTCTGACCTTGAGCTACTCAGCTCGCACTCCTGCGGTCTACTCTCAACTACATCGTCCAGCCTGCACTGCGCTTCGGCACTCAGCCCTGACTCGACATGGGTGCTTGTGACTGTCGGGACGGCGGCACTCTGAGCCTCGTTAACCCTGTTAACAATATCTACGACGCACACACGCGGTGTCTTTGCCAATTCATTCACAGCTGGCCTAGCTGTCACTACAGTGGTCTGTTGGCACAGTACCTCGTCGCTCTCACTACGGCCTTCAACGGCCTCCGTTGCCACTAAGGCATTGCTAGCAGATTTTTTTTGTTCGCTGTTGTCTTTGTTCGATCAACGCTTGAATCTCTTTGTTCAAGGCTGCCATTACCCTATCGTGCTCTTGCTCACGTTCACTCTCACGCTCTCGGCGCTCACGTTCCTTCTCACGTTCTTGGCGCTCACGTTCCTTCTCACGTTCTTGACGCTCACGCTGTACTACCTCCCAAGCAATCTCAATGCTTTCATCATCAAAGCCACTATCTATTATTGCATTTTCGATAGCTGGCCTTTCCATTGTTTCTTCCGCCTCAGCTCCCAAATCCTCGCATACCAACAGCAAGTCTGCCCTCGTCAACCTTCTAATGAGATCCATGGTAGCTGCCCCGACTGGTGGTTAGAACTGTTTCCTTAATTTGTGCAAACTCAAAATATGCTACACATGCCCGATTCCCTGAACAATTAAAATAAACACACAATATTTGAAGTCTGGCGAATCGAAGGAAAAAACCACGCGCTCACCCATGGATGCAGCACCACGCCATCTCGTCCATCCGTCCGCTGTTCCCAGTTCCTCGGGACTCCCTGGGTCGAAGGCTCGTTCTTCTTCGATGTTCCCAGTTTCTCCGGACTTTGGTCGACGGTTCCTCGATGTCGCTGTTCCAAGTTGTTCAGCTGGAATCCCTGGGTCGAAGGCTCATACTTCTTCGTTGCTCCCAGTTCCTTCGCTGTTCGCTTTCAGGACTCCTTTGGTCGAAGGCTCATTCTTCTTCGGTCGAAGGTTCATCCTTATCGCTGCCACCGGTTATTAGATCTGGTAGGAGGTTGCGATGATCTATCTTGGCAGGCGTTGGTTGCGGAAGTTGGGGGACGTTGAGGCGGACTTGGGAGACTCTGGAGGGTTTATTTACGTTATTTACAGTGAAAATATACAACGTAAGGAACAGTCATACAGTGATCGACGGCCGGGAGCAAATCGGACGCTGCGGCCCGTGGCAAGAAGAGGAACCTTCTTCTGCTTGATTTGTCGCTCTTTTAACCCCTTCGGTCTCTCGGAGTCTCGAAGAATTCCTCGAATTCTGTTGAGGTTCTTCGGGGTCCCGTCATTTTCGGCCAATCGTCGAGCCAACTCAGGTGTCGTCATTTTCCTCCCCTGGTATTGGCCCGTGCGAGTGCCGTCATATTCGGCCAATGGGGACTATCCGAGGGCTCCATTGTCCGATGGTTGATTTGCCTCCGGCGTTGCCTCCTCGCCTGGAAGCGCTCAGCTGCCGGAGACCGGATGTTCTCGGAACGATCCTCCAGAGCTGCAAAACCGCTTTGCTCTCGACCAAGGCCTCCTACCTGGAACCGTTCCCTTCTCCCGTTGCACTTTTGGGAAGAGTCAAGCAGGATGAGAGGCAATAGCTTGACGAGAGGCACATGAGGGGGGGTTGTCGCCAACCTGTCTGACGGGTCCAGTAACGTGGTTGATGCGCGAGAGAATAGAGAGAGAGAGAGAGAGAGAATAAAATTTTGAAAGCATTGATTCGAGAAGCCTGCCGAAGCAGGACAGCCCCCGTAGCTGTGGCCACGGAAGCGCCTCCGCGAGCCCCGACGCGACGATTCGCGCTCAAGAAAACCCACGTTCGCTCTGTTCTAGGGAGCTCTGTTCTAGGGTGGAAGGAGGTCCGGGTGGCGCCGCCGCCACGCTGGCGCTTGTTGACGGTTAGAGAAGCCCAACGGTTCATGTAGTAGCTCGCTCATACCGTCAATGCTAGACAATGCTTCGAAGTATCCCCCTCAGCGTGAGTTCTAAGAAGCAGTGCGGCCCAGTGTTCCGTTTTTTTAATGTAAAGGCACGACAAGGTGCTCGAGTGATGCACTGTTCCAACTAATACCAGCAGATCTGGAGGGTTCTGTTGCTCATTAACCAAATCTTGGTTTTATCCATATTCACGACCGCGCCAGACACGTGACAAAACTGCTTAGTGAATATAAAGTATTCTTAAACACTACATTTGTCAGCATGAAAATGCGCTATGTCATGATTTTATCATTAACACATTTCAACCTAAACAATATTAAAAAATCACAAGCCGTTAAAACATGCTGGCCATGCAAATACTGTAGGTAGCGGGAGAACAGCCTCTATGGGAATTAGTAGGGTGGTTGTACTGCACGAGATATGTCACCAAGCTACCATCCCTCGACCTTGCTAACCTGTTTTGCGTATTTTTGCAGTTCTTAATGTGTCTGATGACATCAGTTTTATGGTGCGTTCATCGGTAACTCGATAAAGCTATCAAGATGCCTTTCTTACGTTGAGGAATTACAGCAATGGAATTGAACTGCCCAGCCATTTCCGGAGTGGGAATGGGCTAAGTTTTTTCATTCCGAGGAATTGAAAGGAATGGAATTGCGGCAAGTTCTAATTCCCCGGAATTGAATTAGAATGGAATGGGGCGCCCATTCCGCAACACTGACGTAGAGCTCTAGGCGTGGCATGCCATCCTTCCTTACGTCACCTTCCCTTACCCCAGGGCCATTCAAGAAACACATATGATGCCATTCCAGCTAGTTTGCCGGAAAAAATTCGTCAACGATGCTCGAAGCGATGCTGCCACTTATTACCGAGGAAGACAATCTCGACGACACAGCCTATCTCTAACTCGTCGAAGAAGCCCGTCAGCTCACCGGCCTGCGTATTAAGAACCAGAAAAGGCCCGACAGCGGACGCTACAATCTCCGACGATGCTATGTGAGATACCTGCCCGGCGACCGTGTTTTGCTTTGGACCCCAGTACGCCGACGTAGACTTGGTGAAAAGCTGCAGCGACCTTATCGCAGACCATACAGGATCCTCCGTCATATTTGTGCATTGCATTACAGGTCGTGCCGGACAGCATTAAGCAGTCACAGCGGCACCACGCACTACCTGGAATAGTCAACGTAATACGACTCCAGGCACGTAAACAAGCTCCCGTACCTCTTATTTATTACGCGTGGATTTGTTTTTCACTCTTTGTGTTCTATATGAAACATCCGGATGATGCTTTTGAGCAGGAAGGCATTGTAACGTGTATTTATAGTTTTCTGTTACCATATTTCACCGGTTAACAAATGTTCACAGTTGTCACCTAGCGCAAGACGTGCTTTTTTGTATCGGAAGTTTCCCGAATATCATTGCCAGTTCAATCTGTTGCCTATGTAGTCACCGAGCATTGTGTAATCAACGTGTGTGTGCGACGAGAACAGCGGTGTAAACTTTGGACATGACGCGAGCACCTGCGATTACGCTGTAAGATTACGCTTCCTGTAAAATAGCCGACACGCCTGATCCGCAGATCAAACAGCGACGAGTTCCTCGCGGCCGTCATTGTGCTGGGTGTTATTGTTTTTCTGGGCACATGTTCGACCGATAAAAAGTTAGTTTCGCGACTTGCGTTGTGCCACTCTGCTTCTGCACCTTCATGTCAACCGGAAGGTATGCATGTATAGGAGTACATCATTTAGACAATATCTGCTTGATATCTTACCTTTTCATAAAACATATCTCTATATTCTACAGTTAGCTACCTGTCTAAAGACTCCGAGTGTATCAATTTCATTGCGTTTTCTTTTCTAGCAATAATCTAAAGGACGCTGGCTTATCTCGACTCCTGACCAGTCAATGTTTCCTGACGTTTTGAATATGGGAGCTTATGAAAGGTGGACATTCTCTGTAGGTCTTGATAGGCGAATATAGTGGCATTCCATTATGATGTGCTATAGTTGTTTCCAGAGTTTTGGTGCAACAGACACATGACTCATCATGTTGCAAATATTTGGCCCGATATGCGTTTGCCCTGGAAAAGGAAGGTAGGGCCTGAAATTACAAAGCACCGTCCTTTGGGTTCTCGTGAAGATAATCACTCAGATTTTTTTCAATACTTGTAAATCTCCATGGTCTTTTTGTTTGCATTCTTTGTATCCAATTTAACGTAATCTTTTTAATGATTTTCGTAAGTCCAGGTTGTCTATTGATACTTTAAAATATAATTGGCTTAGTTGCCAACAATATTCACTTCTGCCTTCCATGTCCACGCTATTGAGGTACAGATATTTGTGTAGTGCAGCCGCCCCTTTCGTTTCATCTGTCACTGGTTCCTTCTAAAATATAATATTTGGTCTGTGCTTCTGTGAGATCAAAAGGCGCCTAAAAGATGTGTCACTCCATTTACTCATTAGGGGTTTTACCATGAGCCCTCAATGCTAATCAGCCCGACGACACTTTCGTCAACTTCAAACTTAGACTGGATTTCTGGTTCTGTGCACAGAATGGCATTTGCGAACCCTAGCATTACCACTATTTCTGATTTCTGTATTGCTCGCACCACCTCACATATTTTGCACCCCTAAAGGGCTCGATGTTATTTTTTTATTTTATTGCTGGATTTCACTTTCACTTCATCGTCAGATTAGCTTGATTAATGTTCGAGTCTTGCCTTCATTTATGCATACACAAAGAAATTTATATTCCTTGACAATGGGTATGATATCCTGTTTAATAGGTAACGCGTCATTACAAGTCTCTTATTATATGTCCTGATTTCTGTGTGCTAAAACTTAGCAAGTATATGCAAGTATGGAAATAGCTTGCATTGTTCGCTAGTAGCAGAATGTCTTTAGCGTACTTCTGCCCAGGAACCCTCTGTTGCACGTTTCGCCCAATATGGACATAGATAAATTAAATCCCACCTTTAAGCTGTTAAGTCGATCTTTGCGCCGTTAATATAAAGTTGTGTCGATAATATAAGGCAATGGTGTCGACGGGCGAATCTCGCTTTGGTCCGGGGAGAGACATGCCAGCGTGAAGCACAACGCCTTCGCGTGTTCGCGGCGCACGCTGCGAAATCTGCCACTCCCATTCCTCAAGCTGAGCGTGTCGCTACTCAAATGGCTGCCCAAGACACTACGAAGTAGGTCCAAAATGCTCGCACCTTCGCCGAAGCAACTAGGCAGCTGGACGCCGCTCGCCAAGAGGACGCCGCGTGCCAAGCAAACCTGCAACACGGTCGCCGGCCCAAAATTCGGGCACCTTTCGCTGCAGCGGACGGTGAATTAACGAAGCAAACATGCGACAGCTTCTCTGAAGACACGTTTCGCTTTGGTGTTCTACCCATTCCTATGAATGAGGGATCAATCATAACTTTTACAGCGAAGCTGTTGAGGGATCCGTCTCCGATGGTCGTGTCCGCGTGTAGAAAAAAAATTGTCACAGTTTCGCCCTAAGGGCGAAGCAATGAATGCGATAGCAACAGCAATGTCATACGAAGTAAGGTGAGTGGCTTTGGTAGCAATATGAATTGTAGTAAACATGAGCTGATTAAGTAAGCAGGTGTGCTGCGGCGTAAGTAGACCGACATGAAGAGAGACTCGATGACCACGAGAAGGCGCGTGTGAAACGGTGGTGCTGATGAGAAGCGCTTCCCTTGGGCAGCGCGTGCGAAGGGACACATCTGTAGCGCTGCACTGGCGATCCGGGCAGCATTGCATGTGTAGCGCGCGTTGGAAAATGTGGCCCGACTATTACTAACTGAATGAACAAGCGTGGTGTGAGTGCGCACAAACAAACACGAATAGATCATATTGAATGACTGCAGGCAATGACTGTCAAAACGCTGGCAGCAAGCATACGCCGCAGCGGGCGAAGGTACGTGCGGTCTATCGCTTCAACGAAAACTGAGCGGCGAATGCACGGCGCATAAAGGGCAGAGCCGTGTGGAGATAAGAGACGGTGCGGACGAGCGACGAGCGCGGTTGTTGGCAGAGTAGAAGTGCCCCCCCCCCCCCCCCGCTCCCTCCAGCGCTGGCTTCCTGCTTCCTTGCTTGCACGTGGGAGATTGAGTGCGTTCGCTCTACGTGATAGCGCGCGTCCCCGCACGCTTCCGCTCGGGCATACGGCGCGCGGCGAAGATTTTATCTATACGGAACCTCACGGCGACGGCGACGGACACGAAGACGCCGACGGCAGAAATCCGGTTGAAGTGTCCATATAATTGCTATCGCAATAATAATACAGCACTGCCTGTTCATTTAAATTTACTCTTTTTTTCGATGCTCGCGGCAGCTAACGGACGGCATCAAAACTAAGGTGACGTGTTTCCTGTAGCCAGTTTTTGCCAAGTGTCCCCTCTTGTTCGATTTCTTTCTCTGTGGTTAACCCTTTAACTGGGAAGATAAGAATGACATTACCTAGAATGGTTTTATTGCTTTAGTTCTTCTTTGCTTTACTCAAATACATACCAGTTGAAACATTGAACGGTTTCTCTAAAAACTAAGCGAGATACAGCTAGTAGGTCAAAATTATAGTTGACCAGGTGGTCACAGGTAAATGTATGACCCAAAAATGGTCTTTGGCACTTGCTTTGGCGAAGTTAAGTGTGCTTGCGATGTACCCTTATGACGTCCAGAAATAAGACCTTGCCTAAAAAAGGGGGGGAAATCGCATTGGCGAGAATATGCCCTCCACGTGCGCTAAGAAGATAACGACGAAGCCTTCAGGTTTTGCAGCTGCTCATCTGCTGCTGCTCACGCTCGACAATTTATTGAATAAAAACGTTGAGCAGGTACATAAATAAAGGTAAATTGAAAGGCACAGACTAATATTTGGATTTCTCTAGATTTTGCAGAAGGTTACATACCAGTTATGTCAACAATATTGTTGAGCTGCCAAGTAAAGGGTTAAGCACGCTGATAAGGCGCTTTCCTTCCCTTCGGCGTCACTCGATAAGGAACCGAGAAATGCGCAGCACTAGCGTATCAGTGGCCAACACCCGTGTCACCATCCAGTGTTTTCCCTATTTATATGTGTGTCATAGTGAATCAAATCGGACTGGATGTGTAGTTCTTAATTTGTAGAGCTTCGCTTTTTTTCCATGCAGGCGGCTGCCGGTCTTCGGCCCGTCCGACAATATAACACTGCCGCCAATGGCGCCAGAGTGGTAGTGGCAGTTGTACAAGAGGTGTATCTGTCACGGAACTGAGGAGACGATGGTTCCTTTCGAGGTTCCTGCTGACAACCACAGTTGGAGGGAAGATTACAGTGATCTTTAGTGACATCGACTTCTATACCGGGCGGCGACAAGTAGTCACCTAGACTGCTCCAACTAATCTGGTTTTACTCTTACAGTCTATCACTTCGCCTGCTTCTCTTTGATCATCTCTCCCTTCACTGAAACGTCATAATCATAACGCCTTCAGTCGTGAAATATGATCGACCGTCGATAAATGTATGAAACTGACATAATTTTGTGCCAATGTGCTGCAGACTATCAAAGGCAAGTCAGTGTGGTAGAATGACTTTGCATTTTATGATGAGTCAACATAATTGCCGAGTGATTAAATATATAAATATTGTGGACGGATAATGATACGCTTTCCATAAAAAATATTTGTATCACCGGAGCGAGTTGCCCAAGGTAATTATTGGTTGCAAATATTACTTGTAAGGCAAACAAATTCTTTTGGAATAGGTACAGAAACGCTGTATTGCCTTCTCGAAAGCAAACTTTGCGGTCGATAGATTTTTCTCAGAAGTAAAATAAAGGTACTTGACGACAGCTCAACGTTTAATTTACCGTCAATTTACCCTAAGGTAAATTTTTGTGCTCTATTCTTTGCCATAACTATACGGCAAAAATAAGTCGCGTCTACAATTATGGACATCGTTGCTGAAGAGGATAACCGCAGTTGGGATATCATGTTCGGCGAACCTGAATTGCTACCTCGTTCCTAATGAACAAACTATTCGGTGAAGAAAATGGCATTCGAGACCCAAGAGCCCACCTTGAGCGTCCCGGCATCTTCCTGAGACAATTAACTCAAAATATGTTGCTCATTTACCTTCCATGTAGTGCACTCAGCAGCATGTACTCCACAATCGAAACGAGAGGCGTGTAGCAAGCACGGGGGTTGTGAACTGCTGCTGGCTATTTATTGAGCACGTCCGTGCTAGACGACGGGCTCACTTCGAGGTCCACTGTGCTGACCCACTGTCGCGTGGCCTCGCCCTACTTCTGGCGTCCGTTATGCGGCTCGTCCTCACTAGGCTTCGCTGTTCCATCCTCATTCTGTGGCTGCTTCACTTGGGGCTGGTTGGCCGGCAGGATGGGGGGCTGATTCGGCTGCATCCCCGGGTTTTCGGCGGAGCCCAGTTCCATCACCGATTTCTCTAGATGTGCAGCTGCTTTGGCTGCGGTGGTGGATCCATTGGTGGTCAGAGCGCCGGGGAAGATCTTTTCGATGAGGAACTGTGCGAGGAGAATACCCAACACAAATCCGAAGATAAGCATGGCCACCTGTGCAAGGCACTTCGCTGTATCGATCCAGATGTTCGCCGCGTCCTTGCCGGCGTCCTCGGGGGTCTTGTCCACGGATGGATTCGCGACAGCTGCCATTGCTGGTCACATCGACACGACGGCCCAGTAGCTCTGTGACAATGATGGCGTGCAACTTATGGCACATACCCACAGCAGGAGATTTGCCAAGAAAATGGTGATATAAATAAAATACCATAGGAATAAATTATTAAATAAAAGGTAATGTTATTGCTCGCAAGATAAACAGAAAATTGTTTTTCACGTTTGTTTGAATAGTGTTCAAATGAAACAGGCATTTTGTATTTCAAGTTTTACAACATAATAAAAAGGAATAATCAAATTAACGCGGCACTTTTATCAGAGAGCTAGAAGATGGAAAACATTATTCAGGCAGCGTAATGGACTTGTCCTTACGAAAAAAGTTGTCGCAGTTTCACCCGAAAGGCGAAGCATCAATCGCGATAGCAACTTAGTAGAGAGCTATACGGAGTAAGGATAGTAGTTTTATCCGCTGTACAAACGTGGACATGCAGCAGCACCGGCAACACACAGCACTGTTGTCGACGCCGTCGGTGTTTTGCCCGCGTTCGCACAAAATGCGTGCGGCGTTGGTGACTGTTGCCGGAGCCTCTGATATAAATAGGCACTTGGTGCCGCAGCTAAACGTCGCCTCCCTTCCCTGCCCCCCCCCCCCCCCCCCACGGCCTTTCGTGCGTCAGAAGAAGGCGCGTTTGCTCTACATATATGGTGATTGTGAAGGAGCAAAGAGACGCCTACTTCTGCAGCCCTTAAGGGAGCACGGCACAGAACGCGCGTTTGTTCTCCGCCGTGCGTTCACTCCCCGTGAAGGCGCGCGTCCCTCGCGCTCTTTCACTCGCACATACAGCGTTCGGCGGCGCGCGGCGACGATTTCATCTCCATTGACGTCATACGGAACCTCACGGCGACGGCGACGGCAACGGCGACGGCGACGCCGACGGCAGAAATCTGCTTTGGAGTGTCCATATAATTGCTATCGCAATAAAAAACTCTCATTGGCCGTACGCTGTATGTGCGAGTGAAAGCGCGCGAGGGACGCGCAATTTCACGGGAGCCGACGCACGGCGGAGAGCAAACGCGACTTCTTCCGTCGCGCGAAAGACCATGGGGGACGGGAGGGAGGAAGGGGAGGCGACGTTTAGCTGCGGCACCAAATGCGTAGCTTGTGAGCGAGCGTTTTGTTTCTCAGTCGGAGAAGATTTAACATAAAAGGCACGTGCTGCCGGTGTTTTGTTTCGTGACATTTGTTTATGGGTTGTCATTCTCAAAGTTCTGACGAGCTGTATAAACTTGGACATGTAACAGCATCAGCAACGCGCAGAGCTGTTGTTGACGGCAGCTGCGATTTGCCCGCGTTCTCACCGAACGCGCGCGGCGTTGGTGATGTGTTTATGAAGAACGTGCCAACCTTTGCCGTACACGCTACGCGGTGTACCGTAGCGACCATAAGGCCATGGTCCCAGTGGTCACTAAATAAATGAAAACCACCGATTCATATATATTTCTCATTATTTAGTAGTTCAAATAACCAATTAGACTAACATCCAAATAGTCATAATTGGAAATACATAATTCCCACCATAGCACAGCTTCACTGGTCTTTCATCTCCACCCCAGTGGAAGGGATGATAGTTTTTATTGCGATAGCAATTATATGGACACTCCAAAGCAGATTTCTGCCGTCGGCGTCGTCGACGTCGTCACCATGAGGTTCCGTATGACGTCAACGGCGATGAAATCGTCGCCGCGCTCCGGACGCTGTATGTGCGAGTGAAAGGGCGCGAGTGACGCGCGCTTTCACGGGGAGCGAACGCACGTCGGAGAGCAAGCGCACGTTCAGCGCCGTGCTCCCTGAAGGGCTGCAGAATTAAGCGTCTCTTTCCTCCTTTCCATATTTAGAGAGCAAACGCAACTTTTTCCGTCCCGCGAAAGGCTGTGGGGGGGTGGGAGGGAGGGAAGGAGGGGAGGCGACGTTTAGCTGCCGCACCAAATACGTATTTATATAAAAACGCCGCGCGCGTTCGGTGCGAACGTGGGCAAAACGCCGACGGCTTCGACAACAGTTCTGCGCGTTGCTGGTGCTGCTGCATGTCCAAGTTTATACAGCTGATAAAACTACTATCCTTACTCCGTATAGCTCTCTACTAATTTGCTATCGCAATTGATGCTTCGCCTTTCGGGTGAAACTGCGACGATTTCTTTAACAGCGAAGCTGTTTAAGCCAGTCGTAATTTGTGGTTCGTATCAAGAAACTATCATCATCAGCAATGAAGAAATAAAATCTTTCTTGTCGAGGCTGGATTCGAACCCGCGTACCCACGGCCACAAGGCGAGCGTCGTAACCACTAGGCTATTTTCTTCTTTATTACCTGCTTGCATTATAAACTGATACACTTTTGAACGCTAAAACAAGTAAACCACACTTTGGCCAACATTGTAATATTAAAATTGCCTAAGCATAATCAAATCATCGAGAATAGCCACCCACTCAGGAGGCTCACTCCGCGCACGGTATGTTTCCCGAATATATGCGACACTCTCAATGAAGTTAATTCTCGGCGGACGGGTATCGATATCCACATGTCGCACTGCCATTCGCGTTTTGGGCAGACTGTGGGGGCCAAGGAGCATAAACATATCGTACGGAATTCCTCCTACGAAGGCTATACAGCCACGCGTGCAGATGATGCACTTATGCGAACCATATTATTGCGTTCGAGCGTCGTCGTCTTCGTTCACAGCTGGCGCATTCGCGCGCGCTCGTGCCAATGCTCTGCGAGGTGAAGAAGAGGTTTTGCGCACTATGCTCGGGAGAGAGATAAAGAAAATGAGAGCCAGAGCGACAGAGACGCATTCACGGAGCGGGTCTGCTTTAACGCGCGTCGGCATTGCAACGCGGTGTTGGAATTGGAACGCGGTATCGGTGTTGCAAGCAGCGTTATGCAACGCGCAGTGACGGCCGTACGTCCGAGAGAAAGAGAGAGAGACTCATTCATGGAGCAGGTCTGCAGAAGATAGCGCCAACCTTTCCCTTTCCCTCAAGAACCACTTATCTATCTGCTGGTACGCGTTGTCGGCATTGGAACGCGGTGTCGGGGTTGACTCCCTATGTCGGTGTTGCAAGCGACGCTATGCAACGCACAGTGTCGGCCGTAAGTCCGAGAGAGAGAGAGACGCATTCACGGAGCGGGTCTGCTGGAACGCGTTGTCGGCATTGCAATGCGGTGGAACAGGGTGTCGGCATTACAACGCGGTGTTGGTGTTGCAAGCTACGCTAAGCAACGCGCAGTGACGGTCGTAAGTCCGAGACGCGCGAAAAGACATTATGATCATTATGACTAATAAGATGAAAAGTACGCGCGCACTTCCGGGAAACGCTGGGCAATGATCACCCAGCTTCGCTGTTTCAAGCCTTGTGCGGCGAAGTGCAAGGTTAAGCGTTTTTTAATAGCATCTGTCTGGGAGGCATGCCTGTGGGCGCCATGGTCATTAAAAGTAGCAAGAAAACGCTACCAAGAAGCTTGGAGCTCAATAACGGGGGCTGTGACGTGACCATCTATGGCAGCGGCCATGCGTATGCTGCTGTACACGTTCTACATCCTCTTCGGACTCAGTGTGTCCTCGTGGATAATGGCTTTCATCGCTTTCATAACTATACCAGAAATGGCAAGCTACTATATTCTGGTGTAACATAAAGCTAGATGCAGGCGACATTACACGTCAAGTATGTAGTCATTTTGTTACGACCAGTTTTTCAGAATGCTGATAATTGTATTAGATGTACCACTACATCGTCAGTGACGACAAAAAGAGAATTGCAGTACGTTTCAAATACGATCCGATTATGCAGCAATCTGTGATGAAAAGTTAAGGCTAGGAACCATCATCTCATGATAAGCCTGTTTCTATTTATTTAAGGAAAAAATGGCTGTTTTATATGAACGAACTGGAGATTTGGACTCTCTGTTCGCACATATAGAGGTGCTGATGAGAGCATATGCCCAGTGCCATTAGATCGGAGTAGTTTTTTTAAGCTCGGGAGATAGTGGCTGACAATGAGGACTGAACTTAAAAAGCATTGCGTCAGTAATATCTTTTAGCATGTGAGGAGGCTATACGGTCAAAATGCAAAAAAAAAACTGAGAACCTCGGTTTGCCTTATTGTTAATTAATATCCAAGGACTCAAATCTTACTGTCTTGGTGTAATTATGCAGTATACTAGGGTTTATAAGCCACGTGTCTGGACCTCATTTCACTTGTCACATGATTCCATCGCCAAAAAAAGGAGGTTCCACATCCCCCCACCTGGACCTGAGCAGCGCGGGGTAACACTACGAGGGCTTCATCTTATACACATGGATATCTAAGTTACCGGGCGTATTGGTAGCCGTTGCCGTAGCACAATGGGCAGTGCAACGCACGCATAATGCCAAGGTATTGGTTTTAGATCCCTCCGCCGGCAAGCTGGCTTTTGGTCCCCTTTCCATTTCTATTTTCCTCATTATTTTATATATTTATATTTAAACCATATTTGATTTCCCCAATGTTTTCCTTGGCTTCATTGTCTATTGCCTCTATATATGGTCATGATAAACAACATTGGAGCCCCTGGGATTTCCTTCTTATTGAGAATATTTAGATATAATTTGTTTTACTACTGAATAATTTCGTAGACAGCAAGGCCGGCAGCCTAGAAAAGGGCCGAAACATCGTACTGTACACAAGTTATTATCTTTACTCGTCTACTACCTACCTTACATACCTACCTTAGTACTGCCAACATATTACTACCTACATTCGTACTTACTGCTGCCTTTCTATGGTACCTTTAAAGGTAGTAAAGGTACCACTCAGTCGGCATCAACGGTTGCGAGCGTTCGGGGCGCGTTCTTGGCCCTTTCTTGAAGGTAATGGGGCAACCACATGCAAGCGATAATCAAGCGACGCAACAGCACACACTGTCGCGCTGTCGCGTTGCGGCTTGGATCAACCACATAAATGCAACATCACGAAAACGAGTAGCGACAGATTTACATTGCTGTGCGAATAAATGCTCTCGCGTGCTCGTAAGATGTCAACGTTTTAGCTAGAAGTTGCTTTATTATGCTATGATACCCAGTGGAAAGGTTTCCCATGCCACCAGCTTAAAATGTCTCGGCGCCATCTGGTGAGCAAAACTTGAAACACTTTGGCGGCTCTAGGAGGCGTCTCTAGCCTAACAGCATCAAAACAAACCACCGATCTCAATATTGCTACGAGGCGCTGCAGTATTCACGACAAGACAGCACCGATAGTTTGTCCTCAGCTTGAGATGAGACGTAGCGATGACTGCTTTTACTATTTATTTTCTGCTGTCACGGCAGAGAAGTTGCAAGAGCGAATTCCTATCGAAGCAAGCTGACCATTGCAGGCTGTTTGCGGTCATGTTGTTGCGCAATCGCTCTCCCCAGCGGATGTCGCCGAGCTGACTTCCGGGCGACAAGCGATACTTTCTCTCTAGCCAGAAACCTGCGAAGCGCAAGCGACAGTGACGGATCGCCCTCCGCAACTTCAAAACCTGTGACCCATCGCCGTCGCTTGTCGCTGTCGCTGGAAAATCGTGTGTATGCGGTTGCGCCTTAATCCTCGATTACCACCGCCCCTTAGTGGCACCGCGGTGGATCCCACCGTTTTCACGTATCCGCTCACCTTTAAACATGTGTATTTGGGTGCTTGCGCGCGAATTCCCCGAAGCGCTAATGACTCAGTTTCGTCACACACGACTGCTGCCGAATTTCACCACCCCTACTAATTCTCTGCCGTCCTTGACCGCACTTCCCTTCCTTTGGTACCCATTCGGCAACTCTAATGGTCCACTGGTTATCCATCCTACTCATTACATGGGCTGCCCAGCTCCATTTGCTCCATTTCGTTTGCCTCCATGTTTGCCTGCGATGAACTTTGCAAACAAGAAATAAAATAGAAGCTTACCAAAATGCTTCTTCCAAAGGCGGGAAGAATACACTGAAGTGACAGCCCATGCAGTTGTTGGCGGCACGCCGTTCGTTGGCGTTCACGTACCCTTTCGCGTGCTGTGCTGTTTATCACGTCGCCCTCATTTGTAGGCGTGAGAAGAGCATCAAAGTATTATTATCTTCTGTCAAGTAACGCCGCCTCGTAAGCACAAACGGAAAACGTTGAGCTGTCAAGCCGGCACTAGCTTGCCCACAGGCAGCAGTTTCCCGCGCTCGTATCTCACCGTTGACGAACTTTCGTATTCGCACCGCGCGCGTTTGGCGAGCCGTTGTGGCGCCATCTGGAAGAGTTTGAATGTGGACTTTGCAAAACTCAACAAAGTTCGAACATATATCTGTTCAGTTTCTCATATATAACAATTTAAAGCATATGATATTTAGAAAGTACTCACCACAAACAATATTTTGTTTCAGTTTCTTTGGCCCCTCCGATTTACGAGCATTGGTAGCTTTAGCACGGGGGCTCCTATCTGAATACATGGGAAAGATAGGAGAAATCGTTTTTCTCGGCAACCAC
The DNA here is from genome assembly GCF_013339745.2 of Dermacentor silvarum. Classification (NCBI taxonomy): domain Eukaryota; kingdom Metazoa; phylum Arthropoda; class Arachnida; order Ixodida; family Ixodidae; genus Dermacentor; species Dermacentor silvarum. The sequence continues at coordinate 74,041,123 of NC_051158.1, forward strand.
TGCTCCAAATTTGATGGGGTTTGTGGCATTTAAAAGAAGAACTTAAGATATAGTCACTGCTTGTAGCGAATGCTTAATTTAGGCCGTCAAGTTTTTTATAAAAATTGTAGAAAATCGGCTAATTTTCAGAAAGCCACACTGTCAAGTTTACAACTCTGTAACTCATCAATGAAAAAGGATATAACAATTCTGTAAATTGCATATGCTGGCGCATCTAAAGCGAACAAAATTAATGCATTATACATGGCTCTCAAATAGAGCACTAATATGTTAGTTGGACCTTTGCAAAACACTTGTAAACAATGTAACTAATTCACGTAAGATGTAAATTGATGTATCAAATTTGTCTGCTTTGGATGCTCTAACGGATGCAGTTTACAGAAGTGCCATATCTGTTCTTAATGCAGACCTACAAATTTGTACAACTCGTGCTTCCATCTTTGTTCAAACCCACCAATTTTTGAAAGTTACATTTGAAAAATTTCGGGCCCTAAATTAACATTCCACTTACAACAGTCACTAGAATTTAACTTTCTCTCTCAAGTGCAACAAATTTCATTAAAATCATCCCAGTGGTTATCTCAGAAAAGCGTTTGTGCATTTTACATGTATTTGTATAGGCAGCACGCATCGGAGTTGGGCCCAATTGCCTAAAGCTTCTTTCCTCTTAAAGAAAGATCCTTATTTTCAGATTGTCGCTTAATGTTGAGGACATTGAACCTGGTTAAACGAAGTTTGAATGGGGAGACAGTTAAAATTAAATTATGTGGTTTTACGTGCCAAAACCACGATCTGATAATGAGGCACGCCGTAGTGGGGGACTCCCGAAATTTTGACCACCTGGGGTTCTTTAACGTGCACCTAAATCTAAGTACACGGGTGTTTTCGCATTTCGCCCCCATCGAAATGCGGCTGCCGTGGCCGGAATTCGATCCCGCGACCTCGTGCTCAGCAGCCTAACACCACAGCCACTGAGCAACCACGGCGGGTCGAATGGAGAGACAGTATTTCACTTTGTAGAGTATTTTTGCCGGGGATGGAATTAGGCTGCTTCTCGGCAGAAAGAGCCAGATGAGAAAGTCAAGAAAGTCATGAAATGCAAGATGACGAAAGGCTTTATGATTACTAGCACACTCTATAGCTTGGTTAACCAGTGAGAAACAATATACTTTACAAACAAACAAATAGAGTGGACATGCAGCCGCCAAATGGTTGCTCAATTAGACATGTTATTGATGAGACATGTCTGGTGATTCTTCCCATGTGTGCTTTTTTAAACGTGTAGTACGTTTCATTTAGTCGATGTTGTGCCCCATCTGAACCAATAAAGAAAGGAAAATTTACTAGGGGTCCCTTATACTAAAACTAAGACGACTTGAAGGCAAAAGCCGGAGGGCTGCTAACTGAATAATAAGACGACCACTTTTTTTGCTGAGTCATCATCACTCTGAAACCACAATTTATAGTCATTTTTGCAAGTCATCCTGTTTTCTTGCAAGTCCCCCATCTATGATTCACCAAACTCGAATCGTGACTCAGCACTTTTTTGCTGAATCACTCTCACTCAATTGGACCCTCAAATCTAACATATTTTTGCAAGTCACTCCCCCACTCCATAACCCCTTGATTGACTCTTAATTCACACTTTAATCACTCTTGATTCACCCTATCTTGGCTTGGTTCGCCTTCATTCAGTCGATCCCATCTTGGGTTTACTTCCATCACACTTGATTTGCTCTATTACTGCAAATGTCCAGTTTTCATCACTCTTGATTCACCTTCATTCACACCCATTTATTCTTCATTATCTTAGCTCACTATATCTCATCATTACCTTTCATTTGACTCCTATCACCCAACTAAACCCCTTCAATTCACCTTTAATTCACTCTTAATTCACCTCTCTGTATACCCATTATCACTTCAGTCAGTTCACTTGCTTTATTATTCTCCCACCCTTAATCATGGTTTTGTGCGCATTATTGCCTCTTATCCTAAGAGGACCATTTTGTGTCGACGATGCAGTTTTAAAACAGCCTTGAAACAGAGACCTCACCATGAGGCATAAGGCTTTCACCTTTAAAGAAAAAAAACTAATGGAAATGCAGAGAACTATAGTTGAAGCAGCGCATGCAAATGAACCAGATTTGCGGCCACGCCACGCGTGTCACAGTCACATATATTGGTCAATCATCTAAGGAGTGCACGGTGTTCCCGGCAGTACCGATATACCGACCACACCACTGGTGGCACCGACCATTAATGATCGGTAAGGGGAGCGTTCTTCTTTACTTCCCCTATGGCAACTAGCACTTAGTCGCTGATCGAGGCACTCGGAATAAACTGTATGGTTCATGCGCCCTATTCCCATCCCAAATCAAGAAAGGCATTGTGTTTCATCTACACGTCAACGAGAGGTTGTATCGCCTTCCAGCTTTTTATATAATTATTTCTTTTAAAATGCAGGCAGGACAAGCAGCAAGAAGATGTTGCATGCACACTGTGTCGATCGCTACTATATGGTACCAACGCACAGTATAACAATGCATGTCTATTAATGATTAACATAGTAATCATATCATAATATATAACGATTCAGAGCCACTACCACATCTGCATCTCCTTCCTTGATGCCACAGCAAATGTCTGTGGAATTCTTGCTGTGGAATCAATAAGTACTTTAAAGCATTGTCAGATTGTCATGACGGCGTAAAATAAGACACTGTCAATGTGACTTCAATATGTTCACTCTCTATTGGTTGAACTTGTGCCCAGAAAAACAATTAGTAAGTGGCACACAAAGCACAAGGATACAGCGAACACAGTCGGCGATCGGCGAAATATGATCTGCGGGTCAAGCGCGTCACATGACTCGTTGAATGTTGTAGTGTAATCGCTGGTACTGCATATATACCTTCCAAAAAGTACAACAATATTCGCGTCGCACATACAATCTTGATTACACAAGGTTGGGCGAGAACATACTAGATGTCAGATAGAATCAAGAATAACATTCAATTAAGTTATCATGCAGTTGCGCCTTGTGCTGAGCAATAACTTTCACTTGATAGCAGGTGAAATGTGGTCCCCAGAAAAAAGAATTAACAAGTACGCGTACGTGCCAGTATAGTCACGCAGTATCAGGCTGGGCATCGACAAAACTCTTTCTTAATATTGTTATGAGCCAGTTGTCCGGCAGACAAAGAAGATGCTGAAGCATAGAGCAGAAGAGACGAGGAAGAGGTGAAACTGTGGTTCACCATCTTTGTTGTTGTTGGCCAACATTTAGCCTTCTTGTACATAGTGTGAATAAACCCCCTTTTCTGTAAATCTCCCCGTAACATCTTGGTGGAAGTGCGTGGTACATCACCAGCACATCACGGAACTTCGAAGCGGAAACCTCGTGGGCCCTTCGACCATGTCGACTGAGAGGCCCGCTGCTCCAGCTTCGGCTGCCACAGCACCGATTGTCTTGACTCAACTCCGGGACCCTGGCGCCTTCTCGGGCACTGACAACAAGGACGTTGAAGACTGGCTAATCGAATACGAATGCGCCAGCAAGAGCAACCGTTGGGACCCGACTCTAATGCTGGCGAACATCATTTATTACCTCGAGGGAACGGCCCGTGTTTGGTTCCGAACACACGAGGAGGAATTGACCAGTTGGGACACTTGCAAGCAAAAACTGCAGGAACTCTTTGGGAAGCCACTTGGCCGCCAGCGAGCCGCCAAGAAGGAACTTTCATGCCGGGCCCAAACATCGACGGAACCGTACGTTGTGTACATTCAAGATGTATTAGCACTCTGTCGGCGGGTCGATGACAAGATGCTCGAACCTGACAAGGTCAGCCACATTCTTAAAGGCATCGCAGACGACGCCTTTAATTTACTCGTGTACAAGGACTGCTCGACGGTCGACGACATTATAAGAGAGTGCCGACGCTTTGAAGAAGCAAAGAGCCGTCGTGTCTCACAACAATTCGTTCGGCTCCCTAATACCGCCGCTAGCTCATCGTGTGAAGACGTCCAGCCGCCTGGTACCGAAAACTTGCTGCGTCTTGTCCGGCGTGAGATTGAGGCTGCGTCTCCGTCGGTTCCCCCGATACGTTCTTACGACGAGTCCCGCCCGGCAGTATCTCTGATTCAAGCTGTCGTACGCGAAGAGCTGGCGAACGCAGGCATCCGTCCAATTTGTTCTGTAAGTAGCCCTACGGACGGCAATTTCTTTCGAGCTCCCCGCCCACAATCGACCTACCTCCGATACCGCGACCCAAACCAGTGGCGCACACATGACGACAAGCCCATATGCTTTAATTGCAATGGTGTTGGTCATATTTCCCGCCATTGTCGCTATCGTCAGATTTCGTCTCCTCGTCCCGCGTACGCTTACCGCCCAGAAGACAGCCGGTTCTCGCCTTTTCATGCCCGCAATGACCTGCCGCACTGTGATGTTGCTGCTCCGACTCCACACTACGATCGCCGCTCGCCGTCCCCACAGAACCGGCGTTCTCGCTCACCGATTGCCCGTCGCTCACCGTCGCCATACCCCCGCCGTCCCTCTTCGGAAAACTGACCGGTGCAGCTCCCGGAGGTGATGCTGCATTGACCAACCGACCCGGAAATCCTCTGTTGACCCTGACCACCCGACAAAACCTTTTGGACATAGAAGTGGACGGCGTGCCTGTTTCGGCGCTCATAGACACGGGGGCGCAATTATCGGTTATGAGCGCTCGCCTTTCTCGTCGTCTCCGCAAGGTTCTGACGCCCGCGGCGTCGCCTGTCGTTCGTGTAGCCGACGGCGGCACATCTTGCGTCGTTGGGATGTGCACCGCGCGTGTGAGCTTCGCCAGTCACCAGACCTCAGTTCTATTCGCCGTTCTGCAGCAGTGTCCACATGAAGTCATCCTCGGCCACGACTTCCTGAGTACCCATTCTGCCCTCATCGACTGCTCTTCTGGCCTTCTCCAGTTGGAACTTCCTTTTGTACCCGATCTCCCCACCGAGTCACAGCCGCGTTTATGTGTCGCCGAGTTTGTTCGCCTTCAACCAGCCGCCGCGACGTATGTCACACTGACCTCTGATTCTGCCATTTGTGACGGCGACTACGTCATCTCTCCTTCCCTAGACGCTCTTTTAACAAGGCAGGTAGCCCTCCCTCACTCTGTTGTGACTGTTTCTGCGAACCGGGCATGTATCCCTATTCTGAACTTTGGACGGACTCCACAGTTTCTTCCCGAAGGTATCACGCTGGGACATATAGCACCTTTAGACGCACACGACCCTGTCGCCCTTACTATGGATGCGCCCCTGTCTTCTAGAAGCCCTGACACTAGTACTTCATTTGATGCACATTTTGACGCCATGATCGCCCCCGACCTTTCGGCTGCTCAGTCTGACGACCTTCGTCGTTTGCTAGCCGCTTACAGCGACGTTTTCGATTTTGCTTCGCCCCATCTCAGCCAGACAACAGTTGTGACTCATCGCATTGACACCGGCAACGCCAGTCCCATCCATAGGCGTCCTTACAGAGTGTCTGCGACTGAACGGCGCGTAATTCAAACCGAAGTCGAGAAAATGCTTACAAAGGACATCATCGAACCTTCTACGAGTCCTTGGGCGTCCCCTGTGGTGCTTGTCAGAAAAAAAGACAACACCTGGCGGTTCTGCGTCGACTATCGCCACCTAAACAAGATTACTAAGAAGGACGTGTACCCTCTGCCGCGAATTGACGACGCCCTCGACTCTTTGCATGGAC